>NC_081824.1:205336280-205638861 GCF_030867095.1 Alligator mississippiensis
TGTTGATTTGAACATTCAGACCATCATGTGGTGATAATTCACTGCTTCCAGGATAGGGGGCAGCCTGTGCAGAACAGTGTGATGTGCTTGAGGACACTGCTGCTGTGTACAGTAAGCATTACATTTAGATCGACCAAACCAGGGTTGGGTTGATCTAAATGCCTCAGAAGGCACACTAACTTAGATCAAGAAAGAGATAACCCAATCTAGGAAGGGGTTGACCTGATCTAGTGAATGCCTGCATGTATTTGCAGCACAGCCCCATTGACTCCAACCATGGGATTGTGCTGTTCTTACCCTTCCTGATCCTGACTGAGCTATTTTTAGCTCCTTGATGTCCCTCTCTTGGACCTGTCATCCCTTCCCCACTAAAGACCCACCAGCAGCCCCAACCCCGACCTGCCAAACCTCAACCCCCAAGACCCTCTAGTTCTCCACTTCTCTGCCCCCACCCCCCACAACTGCCTTCAGTGCCCTGCAGACCTGCCTGCTCCTTTGATCCCACCAGCCTTTGCTCACTGCTCCCAGTCTAGGTTTAGGTGGCTTAGACTAAGCCACCTAAACCTAGACTGGGTGAGGCAAATGCTTGTTCTCATGCTATGCATCTAGTTTAGACATGGCCTAAATCAATCTTTTTGCAAGTATGCTGCCTAAAGGAAGAGGAAACATTCCTTCCACTAAGTTGTTCTTTATAAACTAGTCATGCTGTTCTATTGATACATTTAAGTTTTAAAAGTTTTACTGTCAATGACAGATGTTTTTTGATGCAACAAGATTAAGATATGCCACATTCAATATATTTAGTTCAGGCAAGACTACAATAATGAGTTGGCATATATAAAAAGGTAACTTTAGAAAATAATTTGTTATTTAAGGAGTCACAAACAAGCACAATAAGAACCAATGCATCTATGCAGTCCATACTTGATGATCTGCCAACTAGTTAGGACAGATGATGAGTTAGGAAATCTATTCATGTATTTTCCTATCTAAATGAGATGCTTTTCTACAGCTTTAATCCATGAAATATGATTTGCAGACAAGCTTATTAAATGCAGTTTACTCAAAATATTTATACTTTGAGTCTGGAAAAAAAAATGTGTTTATATGTTGACAGTGATTGTGACTATGCATTTGATTGGCATAGTTTGAAATGCAGGTAAAAGGGATTGGGAGAGACATTCATTTACACTTCTAGAAAACTTTATTTTGGAAAATACTTGATGTTTTGGGAAATCTGGTAAATTCAACAGGAAAAAAATATTGTTCTCTGGTAGCACAGTCCCTAGGGATACAAAAAATGATTTAGTAGTATCTAGAGATTTTTCAGCTGTATGTATTCCTCAGTCCTACTTTAATTTGTTGAGCTATAGACTGAAGCATATGCTGTTTACACTTTGCATTTTTACGGTCCCTTCCAAATGGGAATCTCAGAGTATTTTTCAAACATGACTGAATTAATCCTTTCAATTGAAGCAGTGAACAGTTTCCATAACATCCTCAAGGGCACAGAAAATGGAATAGATTCACCTCTTCGGTTGCCCTGGTAGAACAGAGATTACAAGCCCCCAAAAATGAGAAATCTACCAAAAGAGCTGACTCAGTGATGCACCTTCTCTACAACTTTATCTTTGCCAGAATGACCTGGAACAGAAGAGAAAGCTGCAACTGCAAAAGTTAATTTTGCCCATGCTGTCTGACAATTCACAAAACTATCCTTTTCCAATATTGGGAAATGGGTTGGGATTGGAGGACTGAGATGCAGTCCCAAGATAAATATTACAGAAAATACATATTGTGTATATAGCAACCAACAGAAAGAATTGCAATGTTGGGCAATGACTTGATAACTGATGCTGGAATGGAAGAGGCTGAATAAAAGGAAAAGAGCAAAAGATATTCTATTAAGCATTGTAAATCCCACCCACAAGCTTTGATATTCAAAGCTAAATCTTTCATTCCTCTTCTAAGCATAGAGGTAATTAGAAAATTTAACTGCCCCCACAGCAAGGTTACAAATATTGACTTACATTGAAACCAAACAGAGGTTTTGCTACCTTTTAAGCAACTCCTGTTTTCTCTCATTTCACTGAGGATGAAGTCTGAAGAATTGTTGGTAGGTTGAAACAGACCCCCACTAAATAAAAAATAAAAATCTTACTCCTTTTGATGCTCTTGAAAAACCTTCTCTTAGTTACTTATGTCTGTGGAGGATCCTAATTATATAACACCATCTCATATTAACTGACCAACAAATAACTATGAAAATTATTGCAGGAGCAGAGAACCCACTGACCTTCCAGATAAGCACAGCTGTGCAGTATATGGCGCCGCAGACACATCTGTGGCTCCACACACCTCACATTCAGGTGTTCTGCAAACTTCAAGGTAGCCACACAGAGGTGGGGGTTTTTTTACCCCTGGAAATCCCAGGGTCAAAAAAGCCAGTGGAAAAAAAAAGTGGGGCAGTGCTCACCACCCAAAACTGGATCCTAGCTGGTCGGAGCCACACTCTGGCTGCCAGACAGGCTTCGAGCAGCACGATCACCACAGCTGCAGCCCCAGAAAGCCCCCAGGATCCCAAGCAAGGCTTATGGGGCCAGCCCCCCCTACCCCACCCAGGGTAACCTGCCATGCACCAGAGAGCTCATGGCACAGGTGCTCCCTGGGGAGAAGCAGCAGCAGCACAAGGTGTGCTGCTGCTTCTTGTCCCCAGGGAAACAAATGTCCGCACTCATGTGGAGGCAGCCTCAGAGTTTTTGTTTATGTTTATCTTTTTGCCAGGCAATAAACCTATTCAAAGATTAAAACATATAAGATAAACCAGTGGTGCTCAACCAAATTTCCAGATCCATGGTGTGGGGAGCCGTACAGCCTGGATGACATGCAAGCAGCTAGCAGTTTGTGCTAGTTTGCAGTTAAGCTAGTGAACATAGTCACTTTGCAGCCACATCTGGTGCACAGGGTTGGGGTGGCACATGGCTGAATCCAACATGCCCCCACTATGCCTCACCTATGCACATGCCCTCCCACCCAATGCCTCACCTATGCCAAGAAATATATTTTTCTAACAGGGTGCGAAGATTTTGAATTGTGTTAACACTTACACTATTTTATCAAAGTTCATGTCCTCTGCATAGGCCAGCAGTCTGAAGCATCCAGGTCTCCTGTTACTCTCCTAATTGAAGCAGTTTTCAAGGTTTAATCAAGTAATGCTATCACTTAAGCAGAAGCTTTGCTGTTTGAGAATAAGCACTAGATGGAGTAAGCAAGTATTTTCAGTGTGTACAGTGCATTCGGTATATATTGCGTTACAGCTTAAAAGACAAAAAAAATCTTTGTTTATCTAGTCATATATTTTTTTTACATATTTATACCTACATATTTATATAGGACAAAAGAGAGATTATGATTAGATCCTTGGCTGCTTTAAATTGGCATGATTCCATTAAATTCATACAGCTTTTAAATTTATACCAAATAACACGATTGGATCCATATTAAACTTAAGACAGTTAATCATATCTTAGTCTGTAACCCTGACACACGTTAAAGAAATTAATGGCATCATAAAATGAAGAATAAGCCACAAAGCTATTCCATAAAAAATATATAACACCTTTGTGGCTGGTTCCTATGATGTCATTAATTGAACATGTGGCCAGGTGCATCCCTGTGGCTGGGAGTCACGTCAGCTGATTTGGGCCCCCAGCCACAGGAGCACACCATGTTCTTCCATGGCTGGAAGCCAACAGCTGCAGGATCCCACCTGCAGGAGCGCATGTTGTGCCCCTGCAGAAGATAGGCTGAATCAGCTGATGGAACTGAGCCGCAGGAACGCATGGTGTGTCCCTGTGGCCAGGGGCCCAAATCAGCCAATAGATCTCCCAGTCACAGGAGTGCATGGTGTGCCCTTGTGGCTGGGATCCCCATCAGCTGACAGGGCTCAGCTATAGGAGCCTACTGTGTGCTCAGGAAGGAAATGCCTTGACTCCCCCAGCTATATGGCATGATGAGATATGATGCTCAAGTCCCACATTCACACCTCCTGCCATGCATGGTTGGCAAGCACGTTTGTGTAGATCGTGCATCAAATCCTATCGCAGCTTTCCCTGCACACAGCAGGGCTCTATATCAACGATTCTAAACCTTTTTTAGGCTCAAGGAAACCCTCAGAAAATGCCACTCTTAGCTTTCACTTGTTAATTAACTACAGAAAAATAACAGAGCAATTCTTATGTTGCAAAGAACTCAAAAAGACCACAATAGGACACAATGTTTCTAATAATATGGATTCCTATTTGAAATCTCTGGGTGTATCTTATGAATCATGTAGGAGCGTGCACACCTGATATTATGCAGCACTCTGTAACACCTTTAAAAGGATCTCACAGCATCCTATATATTAAAAAGTGAAGTGACAAAGCAAAAACACAGCTGCGTATTTCTAAGAGGATGGTTTGATTAATATCATAAAGCCATACATAAAAGATATTAGGCAACAAAAATCTCTCATTTATGCTGGTATTATATTAGTAAGTCCATTGATAGATGGCTGGAGGTGAGGCTAGGGAGAGGGTCTGTGCTGGCTTAGCTCTGGGAGAGCTCAGGCATGGGTCCACTAGGCACTTAGCCAGAGCAGCCGAGTGTGGGCTGAGCAGGGTGGCCATTGGTCCTGTTTTATACCAGACTATCCTGTTTTTAAACCCTTTGTCTCCCGTCTGTTTCTAAATGAGGAATAAACTGTAAAAAGCCCCGTTTTTCAGTTCATTGGTGGAAATACATGATAATCATTTGTCCTCATGATTCTATTGGCTGTGCCTAGAGGTAGAGCAGTGTATAGCCAAGAGGAGCAGGGTTCCAAGTAAGCCAAGAAGGCAGGAAAGGAGACAAGAGGCCTTTTTGTGGTGGCCCCACTCCTCACGGCTGATTGGCCAAGGAGGCGATTGCCCTGCCCCTCACTGCTGATTGGCCAGGGAAGGCAGTCATTCCACCCTCCTCATCAAGGGGATGCCCTGTATTCTGGAGATGTGTCAGCAGCCACCCCAGGGCTGAGTACTATTGTGCCTCCCTGCAAGGAGGACCACAGATGAGGCTGGGATACCAGCTGACATCAATCTAACTTGAATCAATAAGGGATCTGCTACATAAGTTCAATTCACTGGTCTAACCTAAATCATTTAGATTTGAGTGCACATCAAACCACATCTATCTCAAACTGGTTTCCACCATTTTTAGACCTATCTATGTGTCTTCTGTATGGTTATAGGTTTAAAGCAATTTCCAATCACTTAGACCAGTTTATGTGTAATATCTGTACCTGGTCACAGGGACAAAGTATTCTTGAACAAAAACTGTAAAGCTATTATGTAATCCTACTACATCAGATGGGCATCTCTCCTAAGTACAGCAAGTTTTCTCATAGACATGTTTCTGCTGGCATTAAATCAAAGCGAGCATCTAGCCTTGAAGGAGGTGTGCCACTCTGTTCCTTATAACAACACTAAGATTCTTTCACCTACATTTTCATTAGAAAACTCTCCTCAGGTCTCCCATGGTACACTGTATCAGCCCTTTTATCATGGTTATATTTGTTTCCAGCTTTGTGACACATCAGGATTCGAAGCATGACAGTTAACCCAACACTTGGCAATGTGCAATGACAACAGCTAGAGCCATATAAGCATCCAGAATGGCACTATTAGGAACATCATCACATGTGGGCTGGGGTGCAGCAATCTTGTCCTGTTCTATTAAGCAAGCCATTTGAAAGAGATTGATGTTTTTGTTGCTAAATACCCTGGCCTGAATTCTGATCTCATTATGCCAATATCAGTGTGAAATATCTCCAGTATGACCTGTGAAGTTATTCAGGTTTACATCACTATAATGATGTCAAAGTGCAGCCTCAGGTGTACACTTGTGGTCAGACTTCAGTACAGCCGCAGTATGATTAAATTCCCTAATGAAAAGAAACAAGACTTACTTTTGCATACATGCCATTTATTACAGGCAATATAGCAATCAAATCCCACCTAAATGCTAATTTAAGACTCCTTAGACTGTATTCTTACTGTATACATATGATCTTTTTATTATTGGTTTATATCCATAGTTATACAATAAACTCATTTCAGATTTCCTCTCCATACGCTTAATGCTAAATAATGCTCTGGTCTATAACTAATGTCTCCCTCCTGTCACATAAAAGATTTATGGTAAAATAAAGACATAACAATTTATGTGAGAGGCAGACATAGAAAGAGAGAAAGCGACAAAAAATATTAATCCTTGAAGTGATCTTCATGAAGCACATTGGGCCAGATGCTGACATCACTTTTGCCAAGATATTGCTAAACGGCTTCAGTGTTCATTCTAAACAGAATGACAGTAGGATAAGGCTGACAGAGAGAAGGGGAGAAAGTATATCACATAGTGATCTGAATATCCAAAGTTTTTATAATGATAGTCATCTCTCACCCTAAAGAATAGACACATACTAATTTGGAAAAGTACATTTCACACTACACTCCAGCTAAGAGGAAAGGGTCATACTTAATGAGGTGTTCAGAGCTCATCACAAACTGAACATCTATTTTATCATCAGAATGGGGCCAAGGGTATTACACCGATGTAATCAAATTATTTCCTGAACAGTCTTTGACATGAAAAAACAATAGTACACTAGAATGAGAGGCTATATTTGTGCCACTATGGGCCAGTTTGAAGTGAAGACAGTTAATTGCTCTAATTTGTGTCAAATGTGTCATATGTTAAATGAGATGTGTGACGACGTTCCTGGAGTTTGCCCAGGAAGTGACAAGGTATTTAGGCAAAAACTCATTGGAAATATTTGGGCATATTTTTCATACAAGTATACTAATGATCTCTTGCTAATGACCTAATTAAAAATGCAATAGGCAAGGCAGGAGAAACAGTTTTCTGCAGCATTGTTTTGATATTAATGCACAGAAAAGGAGATGATAGTTCAGGACACGAAAAGAACAATTCAATCTTAATATTACGGATGAGGAGATTTCTTTAAGAAATCACTTTTTCTCATTGGTAGTTTTAATTCTCTCAGACCACAGAGTCCAGTAAAGCACTTAGGAAAAACGCTAAACTTAAAATTTAAGAAGATTACTCATATGCACAAATGTAAGTACTTTACTCACTCAGAATCTCAAAAGGAAAAAGTGAGAATAGCATAAATTTAAAATGTAATAATGTCAAATTGAAAACAAACAAGTCAAATTTTACAGTACAGACCCCACAAAGATCTGCAAATACATCAATAATATTCTTAATAACATCTAGTTCATATGTCAGGCAAAACATAAATATACCAATGTACTAGTGGACAAAAAAGACATCCAGATGAATCAGTTCTTAGCTCAATGAGGAAATGATCGTGATCGTATGATCACATAGAAACTGGAGATAATCTACTATTGTAGCAAAATAACAGTAGCTGAGAAAATAAGTATTATTCTTATTAAGGTGCTATTCTACATTTGAGATAATCATTTCCTCTGTTAGTCACAGGTCTTTTTTGTATGCTGTATACTGTGTTACTTATTACAAAGCTCTTCCCAAAAGTTACCCCACCCCTAAAATCCATCCCAGTTTGTTCTGTGTTTGCAATTAGGATACAACTGCAGATTGTACATAAAATGGGGGTAAGAAAGGAAAGGAAGAATGCCTGCCTCCAAAGATGAGCTCCCAAAGCTTTAGGATCATGTTTCCATGCCAACAAATAGCACATAAAAAGGTATAAAAACTGCAGTGGTTTTGTAAGGAAAGTACTATTAATTTTTCTTCACCCACCCTCTGGAAATATCAGCACAAGATTGATTCACATTTATACACAAATAAAACCCAGATAGAAAGCACAAAGAAGTTCCCAGGTTACTCATAAGAAGTTCTGTATATGCCTACTAAGACAAGGAGTAAATTTTCAAAAACACCTAAGTGACTTAGCAACACAAATCCCATTGATTTTCAATGAGACAAAGTAAGAAACTCATTCAAAAAAGGCACTAAGAGATCTACATGCAGCTGGGGAAGATTTAGGAGTATAAATCCAAGACCACAATCCACAAAAACATGCTTTGGCACCTGAGTCCATAAGTGTCTAAGTAACGTCACTGGCAAAAAGTTAGGTACATAATGGGAACTGAGTAAGTGCCTCTCTCACATCTAGCCCCATTTGTCAGCCATGAATTAGGTGTCTATCAGTGCAAGATGGCTGACGTGCATGATCTGGTAGGCATGCTCAGGGAATACCTAAAACACACACACACTCAGCACAGTGGTTATGGACACTTTTCAAAAACATGGCCAGAGGAGGAGATGGTGGTGATGCTGATGCTTGCCTTTTTGTATAATAAGCCTACTGGCTAGAGCAGTCTCTCAAGGTGAGTGATCTCAGTTCTAGGTCCCTCTCAGTTTGACAGGGTACAAACCCCAGCTCTCACCTCTGTGGAGAATGCTCTAATCTCCAGACTATCAGCCAGGCTGTGTGGAGGGCACTCTCCACCCCATAGGAAGAAATCTCAAGCCTTGCATAAAGCCTGGTGGCTGGACACTCTCCTGAAGGTGGAAGATATGAGTTGGTCGCTCTCAAGTTGAGAAGGGCCAGAACTCAGGGTTCCCTTTTCCTGGGGAGTGAACTAACCACTAAGCTATTAAATAGAAGATCATCAACACTGGCACCAATCATGTTATTGCAAGAAACCCTTTTGTCTGACCCCACTCACACGTGAACCTCCTTCATATGGCAAAAGCCCCTCTTTTAGTATTTGCCCCCTTTTGGGGATGGTTTCTCTTTTCTACCTTTTCTTCCTTCCTTTCTCTTTTTCTTTTAACATATTATTATTATTTTTATATAAGGTGTATTTGTAGTGAAAATAGAGCTTGTAGATGCTTTTACAAATGTACTTTAAGTTTAAAAGCAAGTAAGTTGTACCACGTAACAATGTTAGCAAGAGCAGGAATCTCTGTATGGAGGAGGTCCCTTAATGAATCAAGGTTGATTGTGTAACACAGGAGCTAGTCTGGATAAGTTTGTTAATGAGTGGCAATTAACACCTACAAAATCAGAAACCAAGGAGAAGAAAGAATCAATAAAGAGCCAGGAATTCCCAGAAACTTAAATTGTTAAAGGCACTGAAGCCCCCGTTTGAACTAATCAATGCTGAAAACAGACCCTTGGGGCTGAAATACCCCCTGATCAACCACTTCCAGAGCTCTATTCATCACGGCAGTGAATCAATCAAAATTAATCAACAGACTCCTGAGACTGCACATACATGCAGACGTGACCCCTGGGGCAGACAGCTGCCATCCAGCACCTACCAAGAGGGATGTCTCTCAAGGTCAATGACCGTTGGATTGGGTAATCCCGAGAATTGGGGAGTCACCAAAGTCTGCCAGAGAGGGATAAAAGGCAGCAAAGAATGACCCCCAATGGGGCCCTCTGACCTGACCAGCACTCTGCCTGTCCAGCCAGAAGGACCAGCTGGCAACCCCCTTCTGAAGCAACATTGTACTGAAAGAAGCCTCATCTGGCCATCGATGGCAGACTCCAGTGCTTGGGGATAAGTATATCTTGACGCCGGTGCTCAGTGTTCAGAGTTAGCTACTGTGAGTGTGTGCATGTACATGAATGTGTGCGTGTTTGAGGGGATCAGCAGCAAGGTTTATGGTCTGACTTTTGCATCCGTCCAATAAACTAGAATTTTATGATGATTCTGTGAGTTGGTGCTTTGTAGCCAACAATGTTATAAAAGAAAACCTCTTGTACCCAAAGGGATGACTTCAGCCATGTCCACACCATAAACTTACTATGCCCAGCAGCAGCACTCATAACCATGCTGCATTGCTCCATATGGGCTACCTCCTAAACCAGAAGCCATATAGCTGTGCCCATTGAGCTCTTTGGGCAGCCTAATTAGTGCAGCTGAGTGACAGTGTCCAGCAACTAGCTCATGGTGCTACATGGATGCAGCTACACTGTATCTGGTTTCAGAGGCAACCTGTACAGTACCATGCCTGAAAACACTGCTGCACTAAATATAGGAATAGGCTGTAGACATCCAAAATCTCTAGTCTCACTTAGAACCCCAATTAAGGACTGGAAGAAGGCACTTAATTTCAGGAAAGAGAAATGGATTTCCATCACATACCTCTTATCAGCATTTCCAATTGTCTACCTGAAATATCCACCCCATTCAGGATGCTGGTTGTTATTAGCACCAGATTTATGACCCAGATACCTTGTTCCAGGCAGACCCAAACCCTCAGACTGACCATGACCTCTTTACTTAATAACAGGGAAATTTTATTGATACACAGTGATAGCAGATAAGAATAATGCAGGCAAAACAAAAAAAAGTCTATATCTACCAAACTTAGAGCTGTCACAGAGGGAAGGTACTAGGGCTATGCGAAACAGCATCATTTCGTTTTGACTTCTGTTTTGATGTTTCAACAGGATAGTGTTTCGTCTTGAGTTTCATTTCATTTCGAAACTACTGTTCCATTTCGTTTCATCGGAACTGTTTCAACACTGTTTCGACATTTTGCCCATAGGCTATAATGGGGAACCATAAACTGCCTATACCTTTGTCAGTTCTTGCTTGATTCAGATGGAGTCTGCAGGGACGGTAGCTCCTTCTGGTACCATAAAGCCTGCCAAGTTTCAAGGACATAGATGCAGGGATTTCTGGGAAACTGCACCTCAAATTCTTGAAAGCAAAACTTGTGTCATGTATGTGTGTTAAGGTACAGTAGGGTAAAAACTGCAGGCATCCTAGCCCCTACTGAGGCCATGAAGCCTGCCAAGTTTCAAGGAGATAGGTACAGGGGTTTCTGGAAAACTGCACCTCAGGCTGCTGACAAGCAAAACTCGTGACATGGGTGACATTGTGTGCGAGTTAAGGAGCAGCGGGGTGAAAACTGCAGGGATGATAGTCCCTGCTGAGGCCATGAAGCCTGCAAGCTGTCAAGGAGAGAGGTGCAGGGGTTTCTGGGAAACTGCACCTCAGGCTACTGACAAGCAAAAGTAGTGGCATGCGTGACTGTGTGTGTGTTAATGCGCAGTGGGTTGAAAACTGCAGGCATTGTAGCCCCTGCTGATGTCATGAAGCCTGCCAGGTTTCAAGGGAATAGGTACTGGGGTTTCTGGGAAACTGCACCTCAGGCTGCTGACAAGCAAAACTTGTGACATGGATGACAGAAAGCAGACCAGTTCAAACAATGCTGCCTTTTATGCTGTTTTTCCATCCCTCCCTCCCTCAGAGCACTGGGATTGGAAGGGACCTCAGGGAAGGACCACAGTCACTGGCCAGCTACACAGTCAATATGCGAGCAGTCCTTCCCCACTCTTCCCCCTCCCTCTCCTTACTTTCTGTTTCCCTGCAGCCAAGCCCTGCTTGAGTTTCGAAACTCGAAACATTTCGACTGCCCTTGTTTTGTTTCGAGGCTGTTTCGAAGCCCTTCGTTTTGTTTCAATTTTTCGAAACGAGTCAAAACAGCGTCAAAACAAAACATCCAGTGAAATTTTGCACAGCCCTAGAAGGTACATCTGGCCAGTACATAACCTTCACCCTGACGTTCTCTATTGAATGTCAGATGTCAGCAGCCTGCAGGTTAAGGGCCAAAACCTAGCCCTTCCTCCTCCCCCACCCATTCCCCTTTGGGGTGAGTGAAACAGGCTGGTGGTATGCCCTCTGTCTATGGTGGCCTTGGGTCCCCCTCTTGGGGACACTTTGGTGCTCTGAAATCCCTCCTTTTGTATTCTTTTCCCCCTCTGATGACTCACCATTTTGGGGCATCATTGACTGGTTTCCCTGTGGTCATTATATTCTCCACATTCTGTTCTGTCAGCATATTCCTTTGTTTTACAAACCCATTGCATGCACACATCTTAATTTCATTATTTACCGGTGGTCTGTTCACCAAAACTGGAAATCCCAAGGGCTCTGCAGCTGGGCACTGTGACCTAATGCCACCTTATTTCATGTTATGGAACAGATTTGGTACATGTCTTCAGTTTCCTAGTCTATGTATGCCCGCTTGTTCATTGGCAGAGACACGGTGGTTGCTGGTTCCAGACACAGTGGGCCTTGAAGGAAACTTTGTTACAAACAGGCTTTTAGAAATCAATTAACTCTTGCCATTCCCCTGGACCACTGTTCTAATGCAATATTTACTTTAGCTGCAAGCCAGTTTCCAAAAGCAAACCTCTAAATACCATTTCCTAGCCATCAATCCCCTTCTTGAAGGTTTTACACCTTCACATCATAAATGGAGCATAATTAAGCAATTACCTGGAACGGTCATTGAGGTTGTAGGGAGGACTTCCACCAGTCATTCAGGAAAAGTATGATGGTATTTGTGGTCAGGAGCTCCAATGGGTTGGATGTTGTTATGAACCCTTAATCGTTGTTCAGTTGTCACCCATACCCCCTCTGGCACAGTCTTTTGCATCATCATTCCCTAATCCAGCAACCACATTCTAGCTAACCGGGTTTAAGCAGGCCTTCCATACTGGGGCTTGGGAATGTATGGCCTGAGATGCCTTTTAAACCTTTTACACTTGACATTCCAGGCAGCATTTCAATTAGCAATCATTGCTTATCTGATTGTCAAGGTGGCCGTTTAGACCAAAGAAACATCCCATGGTCAGAATCTTTGGGGACCAGACATGTTCTCTGCAATTTTATCCCTCCTGTACAATAAGCAATGCTTTCCTTGTTGTTCCAACCAGAGTGCTTATTGCCACCATAGAACTACCAATGTCTCTCATCTTGCAAGGGTCAGGCCCTTCCTGTGTAAAGATCATGCCTGGTGTCTACTGGGATGCCACCATTCTACTCCTTGTTTTAGATCTTTGAATTAATTCTGGGAATTAATGTAGCTATACTGCACTGTTATTTCTACTATAAAAAAACTTAAAATAGATATTTAGTGCAAGCAAAGCAAAACAAACAAAAAAAAAGAAAAATGAATGGTTAATTTTGCCTTCTCAATATTTGGCATTGCTGACCTTTTTTGAGGCTCTGGAGCCACTGGTCCACATGATGCACCACTTTCCATAGCCAATTTGCAAATACTTCATAGTCTATTATGAAGTTCTGCTTTACATTCCATTGTCTACCATAGTTAATATCAACACAATTATTACGCGTAACACCACTAAGCTTGAGATTTTACTGTACCAATCAAACTTTTTGATGCTTCAGTGTTGGTTCACATTTTTCAAAACACAAAGCCAAAAGAGAGGGGCTCAACCCCCTTTAGGTTAGTTCAGGTCATGGAATCACTTTTGACACAGTGGCTGGCTTTTTTCAATGGGCCCTAGCGCTTGCCGTTTAGGCCTCCATCCTTTTATGTTATCACTTCAGGTGGGAGCTCATCCATATATTCTCTTCCTCGCTCCTTGCAAGGCAGTGGGAGATAGGGTTTTCAGGCACCTTTCTTATGCTCACCTTTCCCTGGGGTGGCAACATGTGGCGTTTTGTAAAGACTACACCGCCACAAGTAGCTCTACCACATTAACCAGTCCCAGGAGGGTGTAGCTTCTAGATCCTACTCAGGACCAATCTCAAGGTTCTCCTGCCCTGATTATCTTCACCCCTTAAGGGCACAGTCTCTTGCTTTTGGACTTTCTGGCCTCTCCTCAGGCTAATTGAAATCTCAGGCTCCTAGCTCTAGCTGTCTTAGCAGTGATTTCTTCTAAACTTTTGAGCTTTTTAGAGCTACACCTCTGGATTGCCAGACCCCTTTGGGCTACAGGCTCCTGGACCCCTTTGGTCTCCAGCTGTCCCTCCCAGACTTTGACCCCTCTCTGGGTCCTGGCCTCACTCCGGGGCTAGTGAGATCTTGGCACCTGGCCCTGCTAACATTTGCCTTTTTGGGGCTGCAGACCTCTGGGCTCCCTTTCTTTTGGCTTCACTTTGAGCCTCTGGACCCATCTAGTAACACTCTCTCCTGGCCCCACTGGGCTACAAGTCACTGACTCTGCCTCATACACCTTTCAGACTGTAAGTTCCTGTTTTTCCATACTCTCACAACCCTTGAATGGGCCTTGCTCTTCAGCCCCCACTTTCAGTCCCTCTCTGGGGTCTGTAGGTCCATCCTCTCAAGCCAAATCTTTTACTCTCAGTCACTCTTTCTAGAAGTTCTCTACACTTTCTTCTGGGTCTTAACATTTACTCTGTGGATCTCCCTTAACTTCTAGCCTTTTTTCCTTGACAGACCCTTTCTAACTATGATGTCACTGCTTTAACCATATTCATCCTGGGCTCCACACTTCTCAATCCGTGCTCCTCAGTGGCCACTTCTAGTCTTGCTTTATGCAAACCACTTCAGCAAAGCTACTACCTCTGCAATCTGTTTTTACTTTACACACAATCTTTTGGGAAATGTTCAGCCTTTAAAAGAACTTCAAAACCATGTGCCTGCAAAAAAAGCAGGCACTTCTGATAAGATCCATTTTTTTCCTGTGGCTCAGGACATCTCTTTCTGTTCAAAATAACTTCTCAGCATTGACTTTTTGTTTACACAGCTGTACTTTGAGTTTTTGTAAACACCTTTCTGCCTTAACAAGCTGTTAACACTTTCCCTTCTAGGATCAGCCTCACTATTCTTGGAGAGGGAAGAGCAAAGACATTCCTCAATCCCGTTACCAATGCACAAATACTCTGCTAGTGCCTCGCAACACATTAGCACAGTGAACCAAAACAAATGAGCAGGTGTCCAATAACATTGCTTATCTCCCCCCTGTCTCCTCCTGCCACACTAGGCACAGGGGCACACAGGATCACAAAATATGTTCTACATCCCCTCATCCCCAATCTTTGGGTGGAGCTGGATACTTCCTGTTCTTCCTTTAACTGTCTAAGCTCCATGAAGCTGCGTTGCCTAGCAAACATTTTGGCTTGCCATAGCCTGCACCTGTAATTTCCAAATTACAGTCTCCAAAGCAAACACACAACACTGTTCCTGACATTCTCTGCCTTGCACAAACATATTCACATTAACAATCTCTGCAAAGCACACCTCTGCTTAGCAGAAGCAGCCCTCTCCTTTAGGCTTTGCTCCTGTCACAAATGCAACCTTGCTTAGAAGTGCCTCAAAGTCCCAAGGACCTTTTCCCTGCTCATTCACACAGTTCCCCAGCAGAGAGATCAATTTTCTCTGCTCCTGGCTTCCTATTGTACCCACAATAGGAGGTTACCTTACTTAACCCAAGTGGACTACAGCCTGTACCCTTGTCCAAACCACGGACCTCAGGCACACTTCAAGATCAGGGTGCAACCCTGTCTTCCTCAGAGTTGCTAATCCTACCTCCAACACAGCTGTACCTCTGTATACCACTCTGCCTGACCTGGACAAATGACTGTCCCCTTGGTCAGCAGTGTGACAAAAAACCTCCTGCATAAAAAACCTCCTGCATAAAAGACTCACACAGACATGCAGGGGTTTAGGTTGTAGCCGTGTTGGTCTAAGGATATAGGCAGACAAGGTTCCTTGGGAGAATATGATATCTTTTATTAGACCAACCCAAATGGTTGGAGAATAGTTATTAAGCAAGCTTTCGGGTTCAAAAACCCTTCGTCAGGCTAAGGAGGCTGCAGCAGTTGGTGTGTGCTCTTCCTGGATGGAATGAAAAGTAAACAAGCCAGGGGCTGGGCTGGGCTGGGCTGGGCTGGGCTGGGGAGTCAGTTGCCAGGCAGATTGTAATGTATCAAAAATCCAATGTCTATGTTTAGTCCCTGATCTCTAGTATCCAGGAGGTTGATGAAATGGAGCTCATAGGCTCGTCTCTGGGATGTGTTGTGTAAATTTCCCTTGAGGATCAGGACTGAGAGATTGGAGAGAGAGTGGCCCTCCTGTGAGAAATGTGCCCCCACCGGTAATTGGGTGTTTCTGTCTTTGATGGATTTCCGGTGTGCGTTCATTCTGGTGCACAGTTGTTGTCTGGTCTCTCCTACATATCTTCCATCAGGGCATTTGGTGCATTGGATGAGGTATACTACATTCCTGGAGGTGCAGCTGTAAGATCCTGGGATGCTGATGGCTCTGTTGTGGGGTGTAGTAATAGTGGGGGTGGTGGAGATGTGGGGGCAGGTTTTGCATTTCTTGTCATGGCACGGTCTGGATCCTTTTGGTGTGTTCTGGGGCTGAGGAAGTTTGCTTCTGGTGATGAGGTTGGCGAGGTTCGGAGCTTGTCTGAAGGCTAGGATGGGTGGCTCTGGGAAGATCTTTTTAAGAATAGGGTCTTTTTCTAATATGGGTTGCAATTTTTTGAGGATTTTCCAGGTTCAAGGGAGGGGTGATACGTCATAACCAGCAGTGTGCGATTTGTAGGTGTTTTTCTTCTGTACTGCAGCAGTTCTTCACATGGTATCCAGGTGGCTCTTTCAAACGTGCGATCTACCTCTCTGGAGGAGTGTCCTTGCTGGGTGAAAGCCTTTTTAAGATTGGTGAGGTGGCAATCCTGGGTGTTCTCTTCAGTACAGATGCGGTGGTATCTGAGGGCTTGGCTGTATATCACAGCTTTTTTGGTGTGTTTTGGGTGATTGCTGGTTCTGTGTAGATATGTATGTTGGTCTGTGGGTTTCTTGTATACTGTGGTCTGTATTTTACCCTTCTGGATACTGATCATTGTGTCTAAAAAGGGGATGTTGGTGTTGGAGTATTCTAAAGAAAGTTGGATGGAGGGATGGTGTCTGTTGAATTTCTGGTGGAACTCAATTAGAGATTCCCGGTTCACTCCAAATGATGATGTCATCGATATATGGTAAGTACAGCAAGGGTTTGATGGTGCAGTTCTTGAGGAAGTCTTCTTCCAGGTGGCTCATAAAAAGGTTGGCATACTGTGAGGCCATTTTAGTGCCCATAGCTGTTCCCATCATCTGGAGGAAGTGTTGATTATTAAAAGTGAAATTGTTGTGTGTGAGGATGAAGTGTATAAGCTCAGTAATATCTTTGGGTCTGTATTCTGGGTTGTAATCTTGCTCCTGTAGATATGTAAGGCAGGCATGAATGCCATCCTGGTGTGGGATGTTGGTGTATAGGCTGGTAACGTCCATGGTGGCTAGGAGTGTGTTGCTGGGAAGGTGGTCTATGTTTTTGAGTTTCCGTAGCAAGTCCGTGGTGTTTTGGACAAAACTTGCTCTGTGGGTGACAAGCGGTTTTAGGATGGATTCAACAAAACCTGATATTTCCTCAGTTAGGGTCCCATGGTTGGATATGATAGGTCTGCCAGGGTTCCCTTGTTTGTGGATTTTAGGGAGCATGTAAAAAGTCCCTGGGTTAGGTAGTGGGAAGATCAAGGTCTGTAGTTTTTCTTGTAATCTTGGTGGAAATGATTTGATGGTATTGTTGAGTTTTTTGGTGAAAAGGGGAGTAGGATCTTCTTGTAGTTCTTTGTAGTAGGTGGTGTCAGACAGCTGTCTGTTGGCTTCCTTTATGTAATCCTCACGGTTTAGGATGACTATGGCTCCTCCTTTATCTGCTGGTTTTATTACTATTTGGTGGTTAGATCTTAGAGATTCTATGGCCTTTTTCTCTGGTACAGAGAGGTTGTTGTGGTGGCGCGTGTTGCTGATTATTTCATTGTTCATTCTTTCCCTGAAGTAGTGGTTACTTAGCTTCAACCCTAGCTGCAACTACCATAAGATTTCACCTTACAAACAGGTCTCCACCCATAGTTCCACAGCCTTACTCCATTAAAAATCTTTGCTGACCCCTCTGTATCAACAAATTTCCTGATCAGTCAGGTTACTTCCCTCAAGTCCCAGTCCTAGAGTCCCAGTGGCCAATTGTTGGCACCGGACCTGGACCCAGTCCAGAAGTCACAGAGTCCCCATCCCAGAGTCACAGAGTTGTAGCAAAACCCCTAGTTTTACTTTTTTAAATTTATTTTAAAATGCATTCCCTCCCCTTCCCAAACCATTTCTGACTTTTTCTCTCCTTCCATATTCCCTATAGATAAGCATAAGCGAGCTCAGACTTAGGATAAGCTTTAACATTTTTATTTTGGTAGCAAGTTTTTGGTTTTGGGTATCCAGTGTTTTATATTGTATTATTATTAGGTTTGTATTGATTTTTACTGTTGTATATTGTATTATCATCATTTTCATATTGATTTTTATTGTTTCATATGGATATTGTATGGTTTAGGCCTGTGTTTGTAAGTGAACCAAAGTCATGTCAAGTTTCCATTTTATATGTCAAGACTCCATCTTGTGTCCTCTGCCTGGGTATCCCCTGTGTTGCAACTGTATGATTCATTGTACCCCTCCCATATAAATTAGTTCCTGGATGAATGAGAGTGATTGGGAATGATTGAAATACAATGGTAGCAGGCCTCTACTGAATGGCCTGTAACAACTGGGTCATCACCTCACATTGATTCATCCAGGAACCAAGAACGGCCCCTTTTGAAAGACAAAAGACCCTGCAGAACCAGCAACTCTACCATTATACCCCACCGTTACAGACACCCGAAACTGCACATCCCTGCATGGAGCACACATGCTCAGTCAACCAGGGACTGACCCTTGCCTGGGCATTCCTCCTGTCACTAGGGTCACACAAGGTCTGCCCCTATAAAAAGGGGCAGTGAAGACAGACCCAGTGGGAACGCCATTTCCATCCAGACCAGACCAGCTTCACGTCACCTATCCACCCCAGAGGCCCTGCCGGCGACCCCCTCTGAACAACACTGAGCTGAAGGAGACCCCGACTGGCCACTGAGGACAAACTCCCACCCTGGGATAGGTAAATATTACCTGCACACCTCCTCCTACAATTTGGACTCGCTCCCTCACTCCTCCTGGACTTCAGTGGACTTCAGCCCCTGCACCAAGCCTCTCTAACCCCTGCTGCCATTGTGTGTGTGTGTGCGTGCGTGCGTGCGTGCGTGCACGCGCAAGGGAACCAATAAGACATTATGTTACCATCTCCCCTGTTCAATAAAACCACTGTCATTTACAACCCTGAGTTGGGTCATGTTTTACTGAATCCAGTCCCTGCCCTATCTTAAATTCCAGCCTCGTTCTCTCTCTCTCTCTCAGCTCCAGCCCCTCCCCCACACTACTTTCTCAATCTCCTCCCAATTCTGTCTCCCCTTTTCTGCCACCTCTCAGGCTCTCCTTGCCTTCCTGCTGTCCCTGCTGCCTTTCAGCCTCCCATGCCATCTACTGCCTTTTCCCTGTGACTTTCTGCTGCCTTTCTCTGCTTTCCTACTGCCCTGCCACCTTTCAGTCTCTCCTGCCACTTTTCCTGTGATTTTCTGCTGTCCCTCTCTCTGTTTTCAGGCTTTCCCCGCACCTTCTGTAGCCCTCCCCTCCCCCCAGCTTCCCAGCTCCTTGTGGCTGTTCTGCAGTTTTCTCCAGCAGCTGGAGCCTTTCTCCAGGTCCCAACACCTACTGCCACTCCCTGCAACTTCTCTAACTGCCTCAGAGCCATCCTCTGGCTCCCCACACCCAGAGCCCCTCTTTAACACCCACACTTTCCCTTAGTCCCATTTGCACTCTCCCCACCTACCTTTTCAGCTCTCCTGTAGCTCTGGCTCCAGTACCAGCCTCTGTGCCGGCATCACTCCCCTGTTCTGCAGGCTTTGGGCATTGTCTTTTAACCAATTAAGATCAATTAACCTAAAGTTACCCCCATCCTCAGTTCTTTTGCCCAGGCCCCTCTAGTCTACCGGTTCTAATCCCAGTACCGGTGACTTTCACTCCCTACACTCCTACTTTCTTACCTTAACCTTTCACCAGGTATCCCAAGTACACCAAGCATATACATACAGACACACACATCACAACACCCAACTTAGGAACTCACCTGTGTGTATGTGTAGGTGGGTGGTATGTGTGTGAATTAGTGAATACACATATCGATCGATCGATCAATCGATTGATCGATCAAGGAGTTAAGGAGTGTATTCACTAATTCTATCGACAGATATCATTGTGTGTGTGTGTGGTATATGAATTGGTAGTCCACGTATGTGTATTGGATGTACAGGTGTTGGTAACTGATTCTGTCTAAATTTGATGCGTGTAGCATGTATGGGCTTAAACTGGTGATGGGTGTCCATGAACCTAGACTGGTTACTTTGAACATGTGTGTATCTGAGTTGCTAGTGTGAGTGTGTATGCCTAGTAGAGGTGTATGCACCTAGTGAGTATATGTGTGCTTAATTGATGTTTATGTGTGCATGTGCAATTGTACACCACATCCTCCTGTCTAACAGCGCAATATTGAGATCCTGAGCATTGGCCTGACCCCTCAGGGCAACAGAGTCACCACCCCAGCAGAGTTGCTAATTGTTGGCACTGGACTGATGTCCCAAATACCTTGTTCTGGGTGGTCCCAAACCCTCAGACCAACCACAACCTCTCCATTTGCTAACAGGCAAATTTTATTGATACACAGTAATAGCAGATAAGAATAGTGCAAGCAAGGCAAACAAATTCTATATCTACCAATCCTAGACCTATCACAGAAAGAATGTACATCTGGCTAGTACACAAGCTTCATCCTGAGGTTCTCTCTTAAATGTCAGATGTCAGCAGCCTGCAGGTTAAGAGCCAAGGCCTGCTCACCCCATCCCCCCATGAGGTGAGTGAAACAGGCTGGTGGTGTGCCCTCTGTCTATGATGGCCTTGGGTCCCCCTCTTGGGGACACTTTGGTGCTCTGAAATCCCTCCTTTTGTATTCTTTTCCCCCTCTGATGACTCACCATTTTGGGGCATCATTGACTGGTTTCCCTGTGGTCATTATATTCTCCACATTCTGTTCTGTCAGCATATTCCTTTGTTTTACAAACCCATTGCATGCACACATCTTAATTTCATTATTTACCGGTGGTCTGTTCACCAAAACTGGAAATCCCAAGGGCTCTGCAGCTGGGCACTGTGACCTAATGCCACCTTATTTCATGTTATGGAACAGATTTGGTACATGTCTTCAGTTTCCTAGTCTATGTATGCCCGCTTGTTCATTGGCAGAGACACGGTGGTTGCTGGTTCCAGACACAGTGGGCCTTGAAGGAAACTTTGTCACAAACAGGCTTTTAGAAATGAATTAACCCTTGCTATTCCCCATGACCACTGTTCTAATGCAATATTTACTTTAGCCACAAGCCAGTTTCCAAAAGAAAACTGCTGAATACCATTTTCTAGCCATCAATATGGTGGGTCCCATTACCGGGCACCTAATGCATCCCATTCATTTTATAGGTAACTGAAATGCTTCCTGTGGGTTTATGAATGCCATACCCAGAGCCAGGCATCTAAAAGTTAGGTCTAGTGACACTTAGTCATATCTAAACCCCTCTTATTGATGTTGAACCAAGTCCTTTTGGCACTGGGATTTAGATTTTTGGAGGAAATTTTAATTCAAAACCTTTCATAAGCCATGCTGCGTATTCCATATACTTAAGACGAGCAAGGTACACATTAGCAGTATTACTGGGGGTTTTAAAAAATTATACAGTATGTAAGATCCACTATAAAAATGAAAATAGACTGGTGGTAAAATAAATAGTTCTCCGTAGTATGTGAAGTGTGCATGCACGTGCATGCCTGAGTGCATGCGTGCATGCGTTGCCTCAGCATCACCTGCAAATAAGGTGAGACCACATTGTCTCTAAGCCAAAAAATATTTTAGTGCATCAGAATGCATGTATAACACAACCTTTCTCTCACAACCTGGTTAAAGACCATTCTCTCCAGAATCATTCTTCCAAATCACAGCCAGATTTTACCCAACTAATCTGAGAGGAACATTTTAATAAACTAAATACACTTTTGTTTTTTGACTTAGATTGTTGGGTCTTTGGATAAGGACTGTCTCTTTGTTCTGAATTTCTACAGTACTCATTCAATGTTCAAAAGAAAGTACTGAAATATTAAAACAGTTTAACAAATATTCCTTTTATTCAAACAAGATGGCTATTTCATCTCTATTGATTTTCAATGATTCTTGCACATCCCCTGGATTTTCAGACTGTAATTGTACATTGTATATTTGTAATTTGTCTCTGAGACGTGTGTGCACCATCTACTGTCTTCATTAGTGGTTGTCATCTATGTCTATGTAACCTGGGTGGCGGCCCAATAGTAGCCACCCCTGCCCAATATCAGGGATGGTGTGGTAAGAGTGGGGCAGGGCTTCCGGCCAGCACCAATTTACTTTCCAGCCAGCTCCTGCTCCCCACAGAGCAACCCATGGTCCCAAGAAGGTCTAACACTTAACTGATTTAACTATTTACACTTTATTTACAAAACAAGAATAATAGGAAAAGTTATTTACAAGTGAACTTAAATGGCATAACCAGAATCACAAAACAAGCCAGAATGCATTGGTCAACCCTTGACTTGAGAACCACAGGTAGGGTAACTGGCAGTCTTCAGCCACTGCCGAGATGCTACCACAAAAAAGCAAGGTGGTCACTCCCTGAAGCTCCAACAGGCTTCCCAATAAGCGACAGATTGCAACAGGTTAAGCTCTTCTAGTCTGCAGCAATCAAATTGTATCAGACCCCAACCGCCAAAAGAGGCTGAAGGGTGACCTCCATGGCAACCAAAAAGGCAAGCAACAAAGTAGGTTCCTGCAGCAATCATCATGACCCAAGCACAAAGCTCAGGGACTCCATCTGATGATAATCAGCTGCAGAATAAGGGACAGGACCGAGTCCCCTCTGAGGCAGTCAGTGGCAGAGGATCAACAGCACAGGCAGTTCCCAGGGTCGTTACTCTAAACTCTTGCTCCAGATGACTGGCCAGACACCCCACACACCTTGTGGCTCACCAATCCTGCTCCGAGCACTGGCCTGCGCCCTGAGCTCCCAGGGACCCTAGTCCTGACGCTGTGCTGCTCCTCAGGATCCCAATGCCTTGCCTGCTGCTGTTCTGCTTCCCCAGGGAAGGTAAGGGGTTTCCTCAACTTACCAGCCCGGCTCCCTTCTCCGGATCAGGATGCTGCCTGTGCTCCTGGCTGCTGCTTCTTCTCCACAGTGGACTGGGGGCTGACTGCCACCCCTAGCCTCTGGGACACCCAGCACGTCCAGCACACTGCAATGGGGCCTTGGGGTACCAGCTCTCTGCCCCAAGCCCTGGCTGCTGCTCCCTCTCCGCTGCAGGGCTGGAGGCACAGCCGACTGCCACTGCCTTCTTCTCCCAAGGCCTTCGAGGCTCTTCAGAGGGGTCTCTTTGTTCCCTCTGCTGGGTCAGTTCACCCCAGCTCTTCCTAGGCCTCCTGCGTCGTTCCCTGGAGTCACTGTCAGCATCCCCCACGCCAGTTCAGCTGCTGCTTTTATCCCCTCTGGCAGTCCCTCCCTGGCTTGCAAACCAGCCAACCAGGGCTCAGGGTGGCAGACCCACAACTCCAGCCAGCCCCCTTCCATGTGAATGAGGGGATTGAAAACCCCTTCTTCTGATTGGCTTCTCCTTTTCCACAGGGCAGGGCTCCCCGGCTCCACCCTCGGGGTTGCTCAGAGTCCACCGGCACTGTTTCTAGCCCAGGGTAGGTATATCTCAGGCCAATCTGGTGAGCGCACATTGGCAGTCTGTTACATTTAATTAGGCCTTTGTTTAACAATATGGTTCTTTCTCAACATTCTTCTTCAAGCCTGGTATCATATCTGAAGAAGAATGTCTTCCATTCAAAAGCTTGTCTAACTTTATCCTGATTACATAGGTGATCCAACAAAAGATAATCACTCTAAGAAATCCTTGCCTCTCATTTTATAATTTAGTGCAGCATGACAAATGAACATGGTACATTCCATAGAGTTGTAACAACAGTATTAACTCCATTTTATTTAAATATCACATAGAAGTGGAGCAAGCAGACACAAATGTGCTAGAAATAGAAAAAGGCCCGGGGAAACTATTTTGTGTTTGTAAACTGCATGCTGGTTCAGTGTTTCATATGATTGTAGTCAGTTGCATAGTGCTTCCAAGGCAGCTGATTAAGTCACAGTTTAAATTCATTTCACAGCAACACTCAAAGTTTAGCTGATTCTTTGCTAATTTCATCTTTACTGCTCCTGTACAGTAGCTCCATCTCAAGGCAGTCAACATATCTCAAGGGTCACAGAGTCTTAATACTGTTTGACAAGCCAAAACTTATTATAGGGAAAAGTCTGGGCTCATTAAACTACTTTAATAGATTACAGATTTTCAAGTGCCTTTCTTCCCTAAGAATCTCACTGAGTACAAGCTATATTTAGGGATCAGTCCTTAAACTAAACATCCCTATCATCAATTTGTCTCTAAGTCTCTCTCCACTCTTGCTTCTGTCCTTTATAATCATCCTCGCCAATGACCTCCTCCCAAATGAATCACAGGAGTCCATCTATATATATATATATATATATTTCCTACTTTTTCATGACTCCTCATCTCCTATGCATAATGTTATGTTTTTATTCATAGTGGTATCTTTGTACATTCTTTCTTTTTAGCTTTACGTGTTTGCATGACTTCAACAGCCAGTCCCATAGCAATGGCGCCTAACTTTACCACTCCTAGCTTTAGTTCTCACTCCCCATCATCCTTACAAGCCTCTCGCATCTGATTTTGGATGCCACTACATAACATTCTGTATCTTCAGTACAGAATTTCTTATTTTACTTCCACGTCTTCTCAGTTTCCAATAAAAACTCCACTATCCTTCCTACCTTCAGGGCTTGTAGCTTTGGCTTACCTTCGCTTTTTTCTCTTTTTTTCTCCCTTATGTCCAGACGCTCAATAAGTTCTTTAGCATCTTGCTTTTCAATGTAACAAAAATCCATCCTTTCTTTACTGTCCTTGCTGCGCAAAATCTTGTTGATATACTGATCATCTCTACCCTTCATTGCTCTAACCTTCTTTTGTCTGATTTCTATATCCCTTATGTCTCTTCATACTGTCTTTCCAAAATGCCACTTTTAAAGTCAGCTTCCAAGGACAAAATCAACATACTGCTACAACCTTCCCAAGACACAATTCTTCAGGAAACAGACATGGGCCCAGTGGGGGTAGGGGTAGTTACACTTTTTCCTCCATCTAAAAATAAGCTTCCTTATGCCATGAACACCTTGTTATACAACTGAGTGACACAATTATTGAAAAAGTACATGTGAAAATTAATTGAACCTGCTATAAGCCTGCATATACCATAACCAACACAACATATTAGAATGATAGATCCATTTCATCAGCATGTGCACAGACACCTTATAGGGACATGAATAAATAAAATAGCTATTATCCTGTAAATTCTGGGGGAGAAGAAAAGGAGAATATTTAATAAATATAAACAACATTCACATTGTCTTAGAGTCCACTACAGTCTGCTGCATGATCTGGCGAGGGACTATGGAACATTATATCTTTAGGAGACTTGCAAGTACCACTTGGAGCTGACTGTTGCATTGTGCAACATTGTTGATCAGTTAGTAGCTCAGACAGTGAATGAAGTAGACCTTTACCAAACTTCTTTGCTCTAAGTGATTGCTAAATAATACATATGGTACCCAGTATTTCTTGATACCAAGAAAACGTAAGTAGAATGCAGCTGCTAAAGACCATCCAGAGAGTTGAAACTCCCTGGATAGATAGAATACTATAGGACAAGCTTTAATATCTTTTCCCATTATGTCTGCAAGCAATGGGTTCAAACAACAAGGCAGGCACTCAGGAGGTAGGTTTATTTCTGACAATAGCTAGTTATGAACACTTGATGTTTTCAATAGGTTTCAGTTAATTGAGACAAGGGAGACCAACTGTAAACTACATTACAGACATTTGAAAAATACTCGACCTTAAAATGAAGTGAAATGAAAAAAGAAAGCTCTGCTGATATTTTATCCAAAAAAAATGAAGAAGAAAATATAAAAGAGTGTGTAATTGATCTAAGACTGTTAATCTTACAATATGGGGGGACTGAGTCCCTGGTTAGAAGCCAGATAGTAACTGGAATCTGGGACAAAACCGAGAGAAACTACTGAAGGCAATCCTTAAGAAAGCAATTAAAATTTCCAAACAGAGTTACCAATACAGACATAATTTTATGAAAGATCGACAGTGCCCTGACACTATGAACCAGATTGAGTCCAAAGGAAAAGAAGAAAGGAACCAAACAAGAAAAGAAGCCTGATGCTGAAAGACATTACAGCGCTCAAGGACAGTGTCCACAGAAGACAGCACATGCAGTTGCACATGCTGTGGTAAACACTACAAAATAATTGATATAGCACAATATGCAAGAATGGTAATGTATTGCATCATTTTGCAAGTTTGCTAGCATAAGGTAGTCATCTTCATTTTTGCAACAAAGAGAGTGACATTACCACTAGCTCAAAGGAATTTTTCATCAGAGCCAGGAATTATATTGCAGTCAAAGAGAAATGGACTGAGAGCAAATGGGACAATCATTAATGTTTTTCTATCATTGATGTTAATTAATGGGGAGCAAGCCAATGTGATGCCAGAAACAGTGATATAAACAATGAGGGGGGAAAGCCACAAGCAGCAGAAGGTGAATGTGCTTACAATGGACAGCTTCTCCTAAGGGAAAACTTGAACTAAATGTATGGGTAAACAAGGGAATGGAAAAGATACACTTCATAACAACACCTGGTGGGAAAAGGGGCAGACAGATGTCATTATTAGGTTAAAAACATAACAAGATCTTGGTCACAATCTAAAGAATGCACTCACTGCAGGAACAGGGGGATTCAGTAATTGAGGAAGAGTTTTTGGATGCTTTATTAGTGATGGGAAAATTCTTACAAGAGTATAGAGTAGAGCTGAAGAGCAAACCATTCCACAAACTGTGTCCCTAGGAAAGATAATATTTTTTGCTACCTCCGAAGAGACAGACTTCAGAGAGCTGTTATGATGAAAAGTAATTTTCTATGCATTACAAATCATTTGGGCTCAGGAGCTGCCCGTTAGAAAAACAGAGCACACATTTATGCATATTCAGCACCCACATTGGGGGAGACTATCTTCTCAGACTGCAATGCAGGTTTTGTTTGGCATTCAAGGAGATATGTTCTGATTCACAAACATATAACACATATTCCTGGGGGGGTCTCAGGAAATCCAGCCCCCTGTGGGCAGATTCAGGGGGTGCAGTTGCAGGGGCATTTCTATTCAGGCAGTGCTGTGGGAGTCCAAAGACTATACCAGTGGCATTCAACCTTCTGGCCCCAAGGACCATATCAATACAAAAATATTAATTTTACAGTAATTGCTGTATCTGTTAACCACTTGACTGCTCCATGGTTGGCTTTTAAAAAACAAAGAGATTTTAGGAATCCCTTGTTTTAGAAAAGAGTCTTCATGCATTGTTGCAGATAGAAATTTTCCATCTCCAACTGTAGGGACATCACTACTGGCATGTAACAGGCTCATTCTTTGAACCAACACACTCCCATTCCTATAACAATGTGGATAGTTGCACTGAAAATAAGGAGAAGAGGTCCACTGCTGACAGTTGTACTGACCACTAATGGAAGACAGCTTCTTCCTGAAATTATAAATACTAGTTTGAGTGGACATAACAGATGGTCTCAGAATAATGAAACTGCCTGTATCAATTTCATACATGAGAGTTATAAAAAAGGGTCCTTCCCACTTTGCTAAAAAGGAATCAACACATGATATGTGGGCTCAAAATGTTCTCTCTATCCCCTTCTTAGGATTTGGTTTTATTAACAAGGTAACTAACAACAAATTCCAATTCCCAAAACTGGCCATGCTTATAGTTCATCCCATAGCTCTAACCTATACATTCTTCTGATTGAAAAATGCACTCCTACCTCTAGAATATCAAAGATGCATTGGAGACCTCTACTTGCAACTAAGTGTCTCCCCATAGCATTCCAGCACCTGCTAACAAGGTAAGTCAGAAAAAGAAGTCAGCCAGCCTGTTACAAGAGTACCTGAATATCTGTGTTAGCAACATGCACCAAAACATGAACTATCAAAAAGGTTATGGCCTAATATATCATCAATATATGCTTGCCTAAATTTTCAAGCTTTCACTGAGAGATTAGTTAGAGCTAACGCTAAATGGCCATTTGTGCATACAAAGGATGCTACTGCATGTACAATAGTAGCAAATATGAAAGTAAGGACCTATAATTTTATTATTTAGTTAGTTTCTGGTAAGGAAAACATAGTGTTAATTATTTTTCCTTTGCTCTGTATCCAGAAGTGCCTAAAACCTAAGAAAATCTACAAAAAGACTGTCGTGGAAACACACACAGAGTACTTTTGGGTCAGGTCAGCAGAAGCTTTTATTCAAAAGAAACTACAGCTGTAGGGGGAGTTCCAAAGTGACATGGATTTCCCAAGCACTTGGAAGGGGTCCCCCCCCAAGAGCAAAATCAGGAGGCTTATATACTTTTTAACAGTCGCTTACAACTCACGTGATCATATAGTGAAATTAGCATGAAAAGCGGCTATAATATTACTTCATTATTTCTTTGCTGTTATCAGGATGGGAATTATGGGGGAGGTGAGGTTAGTTCACAAACCTCCTTCTTGCACCTGGAAATCTACTTTGTACATACTTTTTTTTTCTACCTTCAAGGCCGCAGTGAGCGAAGCATTTGCAGAAGAGTTACAAAGAACAAACACTTGCCCTTATCTATTCTACTGTACCGAGCCAGCAATTCTACACAAAGCGGTTATGTCATCTTATAACTAAAATAATCAAAGTTTAAGGCATATATTTTTTCTGATTCCACAGCCCCCCACTTTGAGACTATTTAGTCTCACTTTAGCCTTAAATTTCCATTCTCATGAGCCCCTCTATTTCATCATGCAGCCTTTCATGTTTTCTTTCAATCTGCTCACACTTTTGTAACACCATTATTCTAGACTCTACTGTGGGTTTTCTTGCCGTGCTAAAGCTTCCCCTGCTGGCTTTCACGCAGCAGAGGATCAGTTGCATTAAGACATAGAACATTATCAGAACTATCAAGACAAACAATATTCCATACAGGATTTTCTTGCCAAGGGCCCCGAAATCTGGGAGCCAGGAGGTTAGCCAAGACCACATTTCTTCTAGACCCCAGTCAGTATTTTCTGAGGCCACTTGATGTAGGACCCTTAACTGATTTCGGATTTTGCGAATGTCAGTTTCGATTCGCATGTCCTGATTGACATAGACACAACAGGTGGAGTTTACTAAGGCACATACTCCTCCCTGGGATACCAATAGGTAATCTAGGGCTATGCGGTGTTGTATAGTTACTTGTGAGATCTGGGAGATCTCTTTTTGCAGAGCCTGAATTGCATCCGCAGTGGCATTTCCCATAGCTTCCATTGTGGCTGAAATGTTAATTATGGCTAGTTCCAATTCTCTTATTCCAAGCCACGGTATGAAGGTTCTCACAAATTGATGGAACCCTGTGTTTCTGGTAGCTAAGGGGTTAACTGCCCTTTTCATGTGATGGTTGAAATTTTTTACTTGTTCCAGATATATTGCACTATGCATTTCGAAACCAGGGATAACACGTCCAAGAGTGCATGCCCCCACCCAATTCCAGGGCAAGATTTTATGAGCCCTGTTTCCGCAGAGCCAGTAAAGGCCAGGGGCAGAAAGGGTACTCAAATCTCGACAGTTGTTGTGCCCTATCCGGCACTTTCGATTGATATGCATCATATAGGACGGTCCACATTCAGCTGCTATCCTGCTGGACCGAGATATATTACAAGAAGTAAAATTGGAGTGAATGTAAAATTCCGATCTGTTTGCAATGAGAGCAACATGAGGTTCCTTAGAAAAGTTGTAGACCATGAATCCTGTACAATTGAGAGAGGGTACGTTACCCAACAGGATTCCACTGGTGCTACTAGGGCTATAATCTAGAGTAGTTAGGCAATGAGGGTAGTGTCCTACAGGTGTGGCTTTATTATAAGCTCCGGTGTTGTTGGATCTGTAACAGAAAGGCGCCTCTACTCTTGGGGAGATTATCCAGTTAGCAGGGGCGGCCCTCCATTCTTTAGGAGCGGACCGATGGGCAGCTAACGAGTAGTGTCTAACGAAGCCGCCGTTTATTGTTCCCCATTGCTGGAGGGATATTGGTACTCTGATCATTGGGATTCCTTGGTGTAGGTGTGCTGGGCTGTGAGAGCATATCCAGCAGTCACTTTTATTTCCAGCTTGAGCCACCGCATGGGAGATCTGCAAATACAAATTTTTCTCCCACCCCCCTTGGGTGATACTGAGATACCCAAGTGTGATATATAAGGATATCAGTGCCATTTTTAGATACAGGAGGGACAAAGTATCTTAACAACAAACATAACCAGCACCAGTAAGAAAAAGAACACTACCAGCCAAACCCAGGATGGCAGCCAAAGTCTTTCTTCGTCCTCTGGGCTCAAGTTACCTAAAGGACTGATAATGTCGGCTCTTGGTCTTGATCGAGGTGGTGATCTTCTGAATGGGAGCATTCACTTTCTTCGAGGCCGAAGATGATATCTTCGTTCTTCAACTGATGAATCCGGCGGGGCTGAGGTGTTGGGTGCAGGGGAGAGGTTACTAGCACTTGCACCCTGATGCTCCTCACTTGCCTGAGTGAGGTCCTGAGGGTCTTTGTCCTTGGCCTCAGGGAAAGATCCCAACCTTGGTTGGAATACAGCTGCTTCGGGGTCCAATGGAGGTGATATCTTCTTGCAGTGCGAGGCGTGAGTCCACGTTTGGTGACCTTGGCAACGAACAGCAGAATTAGTGGTTAGAAGTACCTGGAAAGGTCCTTTCCATTTGGGTTGAAGTGCGTTTTTCCGTTGATAGACCTTTACGTAGATCCAATCCCCTGGTTCGAGGTTGTGACAGGGAACATCCGGTGGTTGAGGTAAGGCTTCTTGGACCTGTGAATGAACAGACCTGGCATACTTCATTAATGCCTTGCAATAATTTAGTACAGTTTCATCAGTTAATTGTAGGTCTGTTTGGTGAGGGGCAACAGGTGGTGTAGCTGGCATCCTCATGGGTCGTGCCATGAGTATTTCATAAGGGGTTAGGCCATGTTTGCTGTTAACAGTGTTTCTAATGTGTATAAGAGCAATGGGCAGTGCATCAGGCCATTTGAGGCCTGTTTCAGCACAAATCTTCGAAATGCGCGTTTTTAAATCAGAGTTTTTACGTTCTACAGCACCACTTGACTGTGGATGATAACTACAGTGTAGGTGTTGCTGTATGTTGAGTGCTTGGCAGATGTTTTTTACTATCTGTCCTGTGAAATGGGTGCCGCGGTCACTATCTATTGTGAGGGGCAATCCAAATCTAGGGATGAATTCTTTGAGCAATTTCTTTGCTACAGTGATGGAATCAGCACGTACGCATGGGTAGGCTTCCACCCATCCAGAGAACACATCGATAATAACAAGAATGTATTCATAAGAACAGTACTTAGGTAGCTGCACAAAATCAATTTGCAGATTTACAAACGGTCCCCATGGAGGGGGAGGGGCTGCGGGTGTCGTTTTTACCCGTTGCCCAATGTTGTGAGCTAAACAGATGGGACAGGAGCTACAGTACTGTTGTGCCATGGAAGGAAAATTTGGGGCAAACCAATTTCTTTGTACTGTAGCAATCATTCCTCCTTTGCTCGTATGGGCCACAGAGTGGGTTAAACGAGCAAGATGTGGTAAAAGCTCTCTAGGCGCCACCAGGCGGCCGTCCGGGGAGCGCCAGAGAGAGTCGGGGTGCAGTGAACATCCTGCACGCAGCCAGTCATTTATTTCCTTTTTTGGGGCCTGATTTTGAAGAAGGGCCAGACTTGAAAGGCTAGCCAAAGGAGACTGGTCTGCTGAAAAACAAACAAAAACAGAGTTAGGAGCCTGTGGGCCAGAAAGGGCCGCATTTCTGGCAGAACGGTCTGCCAGATCATTTCCTCGTGTGACATCATCAAAGGGTTTCTCATGAGCTTTACATTTAACAATAGCAATAGCAAGAGGCAATTGAACAGCTTCTAAGAGCGCTTTTACATAACAACCATGACTGATTTGGGTCCCTGATGAAGTGAGGAACCCTCTTTGTTTCCAGATTTGTCCAAAATCATGAACAACACCAAAAGCATACTTAGAGTCAGTATAAATGGTTGTGGTTTGATTTTTTGCAAGAATGCAAGCACGTGTTAAAGCAATGAGTTCAGCAACTTGAGCAGAACGAGCTTGGGGTAAAGAATAGGCTTCCAAAACAGCATACTGAGTGCATACTGCATATCCCACAACTAATTTGCCTGCATCATTTCTAAGACAGGAACCATCAACAAACAAAACAAGGTCAGAGTTCGGGATAGGAATGTCCTTGAGGTCAGTTCGAGGGGTTAACAATTGAGTTGTGATAGACAGGCAATCATGAGGCTCACCATCAGAGGCAATAGGCAGAAGTGACGCAGGATTCAGAATTGAACAGCGATTTAAGGTTACATTTGCAGCTGACAGTAGAAGTTTCTCATATTTAGTAAGATGGGAATTGGAAATGTGCTGAGTTTTGCCCTTGAGCAGAAGGGCCATCACAGCATGTAGAACTGCAACGGTTAAAGAGTGTCCCAAAACTAGAGAATCTGCCTTTTCAACCAACAAAGCAGCAGCTGCAACTGAACGGAGGCAAGGAGGAAGTCCCGCAGCTACGGGATCAAGGGCAGAGCTGTAATATGCAATTGGGCGATGCTTTTCACCATGCAGCTGAGTGAGTACTCCTAAAGCGATTCCTTCCCGTTCATGACAAAACAAGGTAAAGAGTTTCTTATAATTAGGAAGTCCAAGAGCAGGAGCAAGAGTGAGGGCTTGCTTAAGGGCCACAAATGCTTGTTCGGCTTCAGGAGTCCAAGGGAGGGGTTCCGGGGTGGTATCATGAGTGAATGCTTGCAAGGGTTTTGCGAAAGCAGCATAACCCAGGATCCACTGTCTATAATAACCCGTTGCACCTAAGAATCCCCTCATCTGTTTTCTAGTCATAGGTTTGGGAATGTTGAGGATAGCTTCAACTCTACTAGGGGAAAGGTGTCGTTCTCCTGCTGAGATATCATGTCCTAAATAATGTACCTTAGACTTGCAGAGCTGCAATTTAGATTTTGAGGCCTTGTGGCCTTTCTGAGCTAAAGCTGTGAGGAGTGTCAAAGTATCTTGCTCACAGGCCTCTAAAGTGGGTGAGGCTAACAATAGATCATCAACGTACTGAACAAGGGTGGACCCCCCTTTGAACGTGATAGGATCCAAATCTTTTTTTAGGATCTGGGAAAACAGGGTTGGGGACTCTGTATATCCCTGAGGGAGTCTTGTCCAGGTATATTGAAATCCCTGATAAGTAAATGCAAACAGATACTGGCTATCCTTATGAACGGGGATAGAGAAAAAAGCAGAACAAAGATCCACTACTGTGAAATATGTAGCATCTGAAGGGATACAGGAAAGAATAGTGGCAGGGTTAGGGACCACGGGGAAAGCGGGTAACACAGCGGCATTTACAGCTCGAAGATCTTGCACAAAGCGATACGTATCTTTACCAGGTTTTTTGACAGGTAGGATAGGTGTGTTGCAAGGGGAGCGTATTGGGACAATAATCCCTTGCTCAAGGAGTGAGGAAACGACAGGCTTGATCCCTTCCTCAGCTTCCTTTGAGATGGGGTACTGTGGGACACGAGGAAGTGGCTTGGCAGGGTTCAGGATGATACGCACTGGTTCAGCACTCAGCATGTGCCCCACTTCATTCGCATGGGTGGACCACAGCTGTGGAGGTACTCGTGCCAACAGTTCCTCTTGCAAGAAGGAAGTGTCAGGATCAGAGTACTCCTGGGTTAGCAAAGCCACAAGCTCGGTTTCCGTATGTTCCGGTACCTCAAGGTAAACACCATCTGGGCTACAATAAATCACGCATCCCAGTTTACACAGCAAATCCGTACCAAGAAGGTTGACAGGTGCACAGGGGCTAAGAAGAAAGGCATGATTTTCAGACAAAGGGCCAATAGAGATGGAGACAGGTTCAGAGACGGGATGTGGGATAGGTTGTCCGCCTATACCGACAGCATTTACAGTTTCAGGAGAATAAGGTAGAAAAGGAAACTCAGCAGCCTTTAGCGTGGAGCGGGACACTCCGGTGTCGACAAGACAGGAGACAGGTTTATCAGAAATAAGGCATTCAACAAACGGACCAGATTGGTCAGTAGAAGCAAAGGAGCAATGATGTCACTGTCCCTCAGGCTGTCCTATTCAACACTGGGAAAATTGACAGGAAGTGGAGGTGGGGGCTGGGGTCTGGGTCCTTGGCCGGGGCGGTTGGGGCATTCTGATTTCCAATGTCCTTCTTGCTTGCAATAATGACATTGGTTCCCATAGCCTGGGTTTTGTGGGCTCAAGGATCTATCTCTTCCCCTGAATCTACCCGGGCCTCCCCTTCCCCATCCTCGTCCCCTTCCTCTACCTGGACCCTGCAACTGAGAAATCTGTAAGGCCATTAACTTAAACTCGGCACTGTCTTTAGACCGTTCCAATTTGTTATGAAAATGGTTAGCCGCAGCAAGGACTTCAGTCAAATCTTTAGTTTCCCAGCCAGTAATTACTGTTTGAATTTTCTCAGCAATTTTAGGGTTAAGTCCCTGGACAAATGCTGCCACTATTGCTTGTTTAGCATTTCCGACTGGGTTATCCATTCCTGAGTATCGTTCAAATGCCTGTTTGAGGCGTTCTAAATAGTCACTGGGGTGTTCATTTTTGTTTTGTTTACAGGTATTTATTTTGGTCCAGTCTGCCTTTTTTGGGCAAATTGTGAGAACTGCCTGAACCAAAGCATTTCTCTTGTCAATAAAGTCTTGGCCAATCCCTGGGTTTTGATCTGGCCAAGTACAGGCAGCGTACAGACGTAGCATAGTTTCCTTGGGCAAAATGGATCGCATGAGCTGATTAATGTCAGCCCATGTTGGATTATAACAATTTATAACAGTCTGCAATTCTTCCTGAAATTTTTCTGGGTCTTCCCTGATTTTTGGGAACTTTTGAGTTAAATTGTAGAGATCACCTGGAGTCCAGGGTGCATGCACAGTTACTATATTTTGTCCATCAGTGCCAATGCCTGGCATTTGTCTTAGGGGGTAAACTTGTGCAGTTCGGGATCTCAGATTGATGGGAGATCTTTCCATGCCTATTCCCATTCTTCTAAATACACCTGTGGTGGGTTGTGACCCAGGAGTAAATTGCCACACTGGTGATGATTGAGTGGCAGATATGGTGGATGAGTCCGGACTATTAAGCTCCGTGGATGGATTTACTGAAGGAGCTTCAGCTAATGGGTCACTAGCCTGGGCTGCAGCCTGATGTTGAACTGGTTGTTGCTGATGTGGGAGTCCCAGGAGAGCAGGGTTCGAACAAAGGTCAAGGATATCCTCTGCTGGCTCCGGTGGTGGGGGCGCCCCGGGCAATGCTGGATACATCGGAGCGGTGGCCAGCGTGTAATTTGGGGGAGCAGCCAATTTCTCCCGAACAGCTTTTAACTGCTGTTTTAATTTTTCTTGAGAGTCTTTTAGGCTCCTAGTTTGAGATTCTGTCCGCCTTTTGGACATTTCATCATACCAATAAAAGAACGCGTCCCACTGGTTTTGTGGTGTTTTGGATCCACGGGACTCTAACGCCCCTCTCAAGTGCACTATTTTATCCTGATCAAATGTTCCTTCCTGTGGAAAATGTTTCACAGGATCATCCCTAGTATACCAGTTCCACTTATCCAGGTACTTGCAAGTCTCGGGAGAATAGTGTGTGTACATAAAGTATGCCGGAGTCCCCTTAGGGGGGACAGGAACCTGTTTAGACTGACTTGTTCCTATTTTCAGTCACACAGGGAGACGTAGGAGAGGCTTATTTAGGATGTCCGGGCCGCTCAGTGCCTTGCCCCGCAGTTTTTCACTGCCCAGACAAAAGGCTTCTGACCCGACACTGGCTCATAAAATGGAAATGGGGAGGGAAACACTGGAGGGATCCTTTCACTCCTGCTTTCAGCAGAAGCTACTGGGACGAGGGGTTTGGAAAAGACAAAATCACTCAGACGCCCTGTCCACTGGGTCACGAGGTTCCAGTTGGGTCCCCTTGCTTTCAAAACTGCCCTGTCAGGCAGAATTGGGGCGGCTGAACCCAACCGTAGTCTCAGTCCTGGTCAGTGGCTCATATTTCTAAATACACACACACATTCATTCAATAAGCCCTGTCCACTGGGTCACGAGGTTCCAGTTGGGCCCCCTTGCTTTCAAAACTGCCCTGTCAGGCAGAATTGGGGCGGCTGAGCCCAACCGTAGTCTCAGTCCTGGTCAGTGGCTCATATTTCTAAATACACACACACATGCACATTTATTCAGTCAGCCAGACCTCCTACCCCACACTGCCTTAGTTAATTAACTACAAGCCCGATGTGCTGTTGGATGAAGGTGCCTCCAACAGTTTCTCCCTAAAACGTACGTTACCAGACACAAAATGGGATCCTTTACCAGACAGAAAATTTTAGCCGGCAGTAAGGTTCAGACTGACCTGTTTTAACAAGGTTCAGATCCAGTTACCACGGCCAAGTTGGGAGCCTACAGGCAGTCCTCCTCCGAAACCCCAATAGAGATTTTGAATTAGGTCTCTTACCTCTCAAGTTTGGCGCCTCAGGGTTCGGGGGGGGGTAGCCTGTGGTCCTCCTTCCTCAGCCTGTGTTCTGGATCCGAGTCACGGCACCAGGAATTGTCGTGGAAACACACACAGAGTACTTTTGGGTCAGGTCAGCAGAAGCTTTTATTCAAAAGAAACTACAGCTGTAGGGGGAGTTCCAAAGTGACATGGATTTCCCAAGCACTTGGAAGGGGTCCCTCCCCAAGAGCAAAATCAGGAGGCTTATATACTTTTTAACAGTCGCTTACAACTCACGTGATCATATAGTGAAATTAGCATGAAAAGCGGCTATAATATTACTTCATTATTTCTTTGCTGTTATCAGGATGGGAATTATGGGGGAGGTGGGGTTAGTTCACAAACCTCCTTCTTGCACCTGGAAATCTACTTTGTACATACTTTTTTTTTCTACCTTCAAGGCCGCGGTGAGTAAAGCATTTGCAGAAGAGTTACAAAGAACAAACACTTGCCCTTATCTGTTCTACTGTACCGAGCCAGCAATTCTACACAAAGCGGTTATGTCATCTTATAACTAAAATAATCAAAGTTTAAGGCTTATATTTTTTCTGATTCCACAAGACTAATATTTAGTTGTTTATGCTAAAAAAACAAAAACAAAAACTAAGTAGAAAAAGATGTAGCATTTTTTAAAATCAAATTCCATAAGGTGTTCATGAAATCAGTGTTCATGGAACATGAACATCTTAGCAGGTTGTTCTAGTAGTTATCTAATGAGTGTAAAAGAATATGATTTTCCTAGTAACTGAACAAAAGTAGTGGCAGAGTGAATCCCTTGAGAGCAAATGATTTTCTATTTAAATCCTACATGGACATTGCCTTATGGATCACACTTTGTGCCATTAAATCTGCTATCTCCCCACTAGCTAATGCCTGGTACTTCTGAGTCTTCCTGTTTTCCCATAACAGAACCTAATTTATTGCAGAACACTTTGTCAGTCTTCACTTCTTCTACTTTAGTTTAGGCTACTGTATTGAAAACTCTCAAAAGTTTGTGCATTTAGAGTAGACAGAATTGAAATGATAGTCAGCCTATAAAACCCACATGTTGTAGAAAAGCAACATTGATATCTATGTAGTAGCTAGAAAGAGGGAACTCTCCTGATAAGTTAGAAATGAATCAGTGCTCCATACTTTTCAGAGAAAGACCAACAAATTATGTAAACAGGAGGTAGGACAGTATGGCAACATCTCTTAGCATCTAACAAAGTAGGCTGTCACCTACAAAAGCTTATGTCTCTCTGAATTATGTAGTTTCCAAGGTGCCACCTTGTCCTGCCCGCTGCTTGACTTCAGATTAACCTGAGTAATTACTTCTTTCTACCAAATTATTATGCCTGAAAATTTTACATTCTGTTTCCATACACTATTGTTACAGAATATCCATGTTAATGGCATTTCAATGAGAGGGCACACTTTCTCATACTTGTAGGTGTAAACCCTTCTATCAGGGTATAAAAATACCACCACATGTCCACATAAAATCTCTAACCCTTCACATATAAAGTCTTAGCATTAGCTCCTACAAAATATTTTGATCCTAAGAGGCTCTGTAGGTATAAATTCTAACAGGAAATAAGCAATTACTGAGAAAATGATTGAAAGAGAAGCACACGTGCACCTGTTGTGCATATTCACAAGTCAGGCACAAATATTATGCATACACAATTCTATACATGTACCAGAGAGATCAGCCTTGGAAATCTGTGAGGGAATTACCATATCAGATCAAGACTGAGTCATCAGTTCAGTACATTATCTAGACAGTTCAGCTCTCCTGGCCAGTATCAGCTGCTTCACAGCAAGGTGCAAGAGCGCTACAAGGCGCAGATATGAAAAATCTGCCTGCATAGTGGTCTCGCCTTGAATAAATATTTGCTTAAACCTTAAAGCATAGGTTGAATATCTCTTCTCAAACTATCTGTCACTAGGTGCATCTACATGAAATGACTACTGAGTTACCTAATTAGCTCCACAGTAAAGCAGCACCATCTACACAAGCAGTGCTATTAGGCCAGATTAAACTAATTCACTCTGACATAGGATAGTGCCCAACACAAATACTATTCTATGGCAGAGTTATTTACTCTGCTGCAACACATGTGTAGATGATAACCAGGGCTGGCAGGGCAAGAGGGTGCTATAGTACAGGATTGCCTGTCAGCTAGCCCCACATCATACTCTTGTGTCCCAGCCAACCCCTCTGCATCACATTATGCTGAGCAGAAGCAGCCACAAACTGGCAAACTAATCCCCACTCAGACTCCCTCCCAGCCAGGACTGTGCCTCCCCAGCTCAACATGCTGCAGTCCCAGGTGCATGTGTAAACACTGCACCTGGGAGCACCAAACTCCAGTGCAAACTGTACCAGTTTATTGTGCCAAATTAATTGCACATGTAGATGTGTCCACTGATTATCACAACTCTGAAAAGCCTTAATATCCATATAAATAGCAAGTTAATCCCTTCCTAACGCATACTGCATTATTGATCTTAATGAGTTCTTGTACCAGTGAGTACCATAATTTATTTAGGAGATATCTAAAAAACCTGTTTCTTTTAATAATTTTTGTTTTAATTTCCACTTTTTAATGTAATCCAGTGTTTTTATCATTTGATAAGAAAGGAATAAGAGTTACTCTATTATTAATCAATTTGACACTCAATTTGACTCCTCAACTACAATAAGGATGTCCAATTCATAAGTGGCTGTGTGTGTGGCACCTAGCCAGGGTCTGCAGCCTTTGGATCATGCTCACACTACCTATATAGGCAGCACAGGCCCCCTCACTCCCACTGTACAAGCAACACAGACACCACACTCCCCTTTTACCACCATGTGGTCTGTGTGGCCCCAAGGGGCAGAAAGCAGAATCCAGAGGAGCATAGGCAATGTGTAAGTGCTGACTGGGGGTGGGGAGGGGGCAGGGGTTGGGCACAACCCATGCCACCACCCCTGCAGCTGATGGGCATTGGGGCCAGACAGGCTATAGCCACATGCCCTGCCACTGACACAGAAGTCACACCACCACTGCCACCCCCACTGCAGTCCTGTGCTCGCACTCTGCTGTCAGCATAGAAATTGGGGGGGGGTACATGCCCCCCCAGTCCCCACCCCCTCAACACTTCAGCGATGTGGAGGAGTGAGCAGGTAACTGTAGACCCCAGATGCCACAGTAGCAGAAACAATGGGAGAGCAGTAGACTACAAGCCACATGGGCCACCAGTCAGAAAGCCCTGAACTAAAATAAATGGGACTTTCATCTCCTTTCCAAAGTTGGAGATGAACTAATAAAAATAATTTGCAAGTCGGTACCTTCCTTGTACATTGTTAGATATGTCATCCTCTCCATCATCACTGGTCAGAATTATTCTTCCATCTTGCTCATTCTGTGTCCTGCTTGAATGCTTATGACTAACCATCAGGCATTTTCTGATACTTTTCTATAGTGTCCATGACATTTTGTCATGCAATCTATTAATGATACAGGATCAGATTCCTGCTATTGACAATTCAGTTTGGAAATTGGGGAATAAATCTGAATATGTTTCTGTTGGGATTACATGACTGGATTATACTAAGGCTTTCATATCAAATACTCAGTAAAAATTAGTCCACAATAAAAACCCTGCAGCAGCTCTTTCTCTTTGCACTTCACTGGTAAATTTTTCTGAATGGGTACTAGAGGATTCAACTAAGAAATATTATTCAAAATAATGCTTCCCACTCCACTGCCATCTTCAGTACACCCATCTTTGGATTTGGGAAAACTGGTTAAAATCAATAAGCCCCCAAATTTAGGTTTTTTTCTTTCCCACAGGTTGGTTTTACATTGTGAAAGCAATCACAGTTTGCCATTTTTTTTTAATTCGCTCCCTCCACATGCATTTTTCTAAGCCAAACAGATTGTGAAATCTGTATTGAATTCCTGAATAATTCTGGTTCCCTTCAAATAATTTACCTGATTCTATTCTAGGCCTTAAAACTGAAATCTGGAGTCAGTTTGTCTTAACCTTATGCAATATATCATGGTTACACCTCCTTTTCTATTAAGGTAATGTACACACAGCCTTTTATGCAGCTGATATAAAGGTTTGTTTTTATAGAATTTAAATTACCATTCAGTATCTTCTCAAATAAACTGCAACATGCACAGCAGCTCAGAAATACATTCAAGCCATTTAGTGCCAAACCCTGCCCTGTTTGCCCTGATGAGAGTCTCTCTGCATAGAAAAAAGTGAGACAATCCATGAGTTACACAGAGAGAAAACAGAATACATTGAAGAGTACTCTGAAAACTTTTATAGAAACACATCACAGAAAACAAAAATATGAAGATAATCATTGACAAATGGAGTGATCAGAAATTTATTCTTCATAATATTATTTGTCTAAAGTACAGCTATAGCCCCAAAGTAATAAAACAGTCACTATCTTTCAAAAGCTTAGATATGGATCAGAACAGAATTGGATAAAACAATGCCAAAAAAATTCAGTACGTCTCTTTTGGGCACTGTTGAAAAGTAAGGTGACAGTTGGCTGAGATCAGTAGGTCTACATGACTAAATCCACATTCTCATACCCTTACTCATGTCAATTAGTGTCTTAATCTACTTCTGGTTTAAGATACTAGCTGTTATGATTAAGACTGTCAGAAACACTACTACCCTAATTTTACTGAACCAAATATACAAGTTTATATAAGTTTACAAAAGACTGATGTCTTGAGCATGATAAGAATGTGGAGAATGAAATAAACAGAGCATATTGTGAGAACCAACAAAAGAAAACATGTGAGGCAGATTTGGGAATTTGAGGTGAAGGATATCAAACCTTGAGGTAGACCAAGGCAATGATGGGAAGATAGCATAAAAACTGATCTTGAAAGGATAGGCAAAGATGCAAGGAAGTGGAGATTGTGTAAGACAGAAGAAGATGGAAGCTATCATTAAAGTGGTTAGAGGTCCTCAAGGCCTATGAGATCAAAGAGGCAGAGGCAAATATCATTTTACCTCTATGCAAAGTCTAGAGGTAAGTCAATACATTATTTCCTACAAATTCCAGGTGAATCTCCTTTTAGGTTTACTATTGAATTTAGGCTTTAATGACATTAAAATATCTCTCAACAATTTATGACATATAAAGTAGGCAAAGGATTTACTTTCATTGCACTCAGTATTAGTACTATTGCACGACAGTATACTATTGCTTAAAAAAAAAAAGGACAGTATGAAAATGAAGTAATGCTGTTATTTCTGGAGGCAGTTTCACATCCCTTCACCCCCCCCCCCCCCCAGAGTTGTGAAGGCTCGGGTAGTCTCCAAGGCTTTTTGTGACAAAAAAAGTCCTATCGTAATTTCACTTATATAGTTTCTAGACCTTTTTTTGGCTTTGGGAAATAACAAAATCCAATATGTCTTGCAATTCCATAACTTGCCATATTACGACAGTGGAAACTGCTGGTATTCCTCAGAGACATTTCAATTCAGTTCTCTTCTGTCTGGAGACTCTACTATTTCAGGATAACTATTTGGATGGTTTAACTCCATTACTTTCAAAGAAACTGATTCTGTGTGGTCTGCAATAAGGTACTGACACCTCAGAGACACATGGAAAATTTAGATGTAAAAGTGAGTTCCACACAGATTGCCTCACTGAAGGCACTCCATTTGAACAAAAAACAAAAACCAAAGCATCTAGAATTACTAGAGGACCCTTAGAAGTAATACATTAAATAAAAGTCACGGCACTGCTGAACAAGTGGTACAGCCTGCAAAGCCAAAGACAGCAGTAAGAAATTTGGAAAAGTCTTTGTGAGAGAGAAAGAGAACAAAATTTGCAAAAATTTGACTTGAAAAAAAGAGTCTGCATCTAGCCAAAGGGGTTTTATGTGAAAAAGATTATCTTGAGTTTTGACTTGCATCACACTTACCCAAAATGGTATCGCTAAATGCGGAACAATTCTTTGAAGCCAGATTTGTCTGATGATATCCTTCATTGAACCAACTTTTCACTTAGGAAATAATGGTTAAGCTTTTTAGCACCAAATGACTTTCCTCATCAATAACATGTTAGGAGAAACACTGACCAACCTGAACTTTCTTTTCATCATTTTGACTTTACCTGTTTCAGTTGGTAAATACTTTTTTCCATGTATTTTGAATATACTTGTAGTCAACGCATGTCTTCTGACCATGGTTTTAATTTAACTAGCAACTTAGCATGCCACAAAAATCCAGTATCATCATCTCCTTTAAAAGTAGGATCTTTTTGCTTGTTTCTACTGGAAGGCTGGAATGGAAGAGCATAAAACACTACTCTTCAGTTCAGTAGCTCCAGAAATGTATCTAAGTTGAGGGAGTAAGCATGGAGGGGACTTGTGGGAAGCAACTCTTTGAATCTGAGAATAAGGTAGAGATATGAGAGTAAGGTACTGCTTCTTCTATCAGGAACTACCCCTTCCTTCTGTTGTAGGGTAATACCCCTGATGCAGAGGTCAGCAACCTACAGCCAGCAGGCTGAATCCAGCCCACTAAGCCCTTGGATCCAGCCTGAAGAGCCAGAGCTACAGTGGCACTGTGGGGTGGTGGGATGAGAGAAGTCTGACCACACGTTGTGGGCACCAGGAGCTTCAGGAGATGAAGAAATCTGTCCATGGCAGGGAGAAGTGGCACACCCAGCTAGGTCCTATTGCTTGCATGCCTCCAACTCAAATTGGGTCATTCTAGCCTACCACCAGAAAACATTACCAACCCCTGCTCTGATGCAATATAAAAATACTGGCCATGCTGGCAGTGACATCCAAGGCTTTTAAGATAATTTCCCCACTAAAAAGGCAATTCACAAGTAATAAGTGTAGCCAACCAAGGGAACATAAAGGGTACAAACCTATCAGGATCTGGGCACTTCATGTAAGCTGGTGACTATTCTCCACTCCTGTTGACGCCAGTACCATCAGCATCTCCCAAGCCCCAGCCATCTGCCTTAGAATTCAGAAATATTCTTCTCTTTGTGCCAGTCTCCATATGGGTATCATTAAATACCAAAACAAAATCCTTAATAAAATAGGAACTCTGTTCCTTCTAACACTCTACTTTTTTCTCTTCTTTCCTGCTTCACCCTGATGAAGAAGACATACCAGTCAAGGTCAAAAGAAATAATTTTTATTATCAAGACTATTCTCGCAGCCAGTTTTCTAAAAAGTATAAAAGGATTGTTCCCCACAATAAACAAGATAAATCAATATTTGCAAGCTAGGCCATTTTGCTCATCAGCTAAAAAAATGATTTGAACACATACATATACTAGCTAGAGAAAAAGACAGCCTTTCTGCCTAAAATACAAGTGTTAGTGTCCCTGACTGTTGCCTAATTATCATCCTACATGACTTTCATTTTTTGTAGTACAAACTTACATTTCTTGCTTCAATGGAACGCATCTATTTTTGAGTTAACGTATTGCTTTCCTATCATTTTCTCTTTCTTCCTTAAAACATGAGTATGCCTTTAAGACAACCACTATGAACTAATCTCGAGAGACATAGGAGCCAAGGTCACTCACTCTCTTTCTAACACAAATGAAATAGGAAAATAAATTTGGGTTAAGCTTCATAACCTTCATGGAATGATTCTATTATATCCACCATGCAGCAGCAGAACAATAAAGTCGCCAATAAATGAGACCCAAAAAATTACTACCTAGTTGTTGTAGCATCCAAAGGTCCAAACTTGTCATTATTTTGCTGCTGTCAGACTAGAGCTATTTGTATAGACTTATAAAATATTTCTCTTGTAAATCTGGATAAATAGTTTCTTGTGCAGCTAAAATTGCCATTGAACTCAACAGGACTTCAGGTTCCAACAGAGAATAGGTAAAAATGCTCATTTTGGAGAGAAGAACCCCATCCCATAAAGAAAGATATAGGACAAGGTCAGAGAGGTTGATTTTTGTAATGCTGTTCCCAAAGTAGGGACTATCAATACTGCAAGAAGCAAGGCTTTCCAACCCTGCAGTTCTTTAAGAGGTCCCCCACTTCAGTTAAGTGGAAATTGTTCGTATCAACAGCTGCTTCTTTCCAAATCTTAATTTTGTCTACAGACTGAAGACAGCAAGCAAATACACAATTTATTTTGTAGACAAGAATAACAATGGCCTCTTTGGATGGCTCCTTGCAGCTATACAACTTAAGCCACAGAGAGGAACAAAATGGCTTCATGTAAGATCAAACTATTTTAACTCCTCCAGGAAAAAACCTATGGTTATGAACTATGGCAATGCCACAGGAGTCTCCTACTACTTCTAGCTCCAAAACCTTGTCAAGCATCTGACTAGGGAGAGGCCATGGTATAGAATAGGAATTTTCCTCCTTTCAATTTGCATGAGCATTTGGACTTACAGTAGCTGATGTAAATTAATATAAGCTCACAGGCCATAACCAGATAGGTGCAAAACAGAGTAGGCCAAATTTAGCCCCAGTAAATGCCTGCAGAACTAAACTGAATGCAGTTGAGGTTTTGATAATATTCTAATTGAGTCTATACTATAGATTACATTTATTTGTTACAGTATTTGCTGACTTGAAAATGACAGACAAGAAAAGTGGATAGTAATTACCCTTTATTTATAGGATAGTGTTATTTAAAATGGCCATTGCACACGAAAAACTAAATTTTACACTAAATTATATCATCTTGCTTGGTGAGGTCTTGTGTAACAAAATGTTTTAGAAATTACAATAGGTGAGAGAGATAAAAAGGGGGAAAGATTGGAATACAGAAAATGTACATAAAATAAGGCTAAAAATTAAATCAGACCTTTCTGTCAATGATACTCCTCAATATTCCCCTGTTAAGGAGTGAGAGAAAGTAAACAAAAGTCCCAAGATGCCTTATGTGCAGGGCAGAGGAAGTCAGGAGAAGAAAAGCAGCTGGCAGCAACAGACAGGGAAAGTGATAGCAAGAAACATTTACAGCACAGAGAGCCGGAAGGGAAGAGAAGCAATCACCACACTTCCGGAGCAGCATCTCACTCCAGATTGGAGGAAGAAGGCTGCTCAGAGGTATTGCTGACCCCGGAGAGGGACAGAGGGGGATCAATTCTCTGCAAGCTGCAGAAAAAGAAGTGGCTGAGCATCCCAGCAGGCAAGTGTTGCAAACCCTGCTAGAGAAATGCTTGGTGTAGAACCCAGAAAAGGAGGCAGGTGAAGGCCTGCACACACAAGGCTTCTGATAATCTCTGGAGCGGAGTTACAGCTGAGGATCTAGGGGAGAGGCCAGAAGAATTGCTGTATTCAGGTGGCTGGCACATGGGAAAGATCCCATTGGGACTGTGATTGCTCACAAGTAAGCTGGGGCAGGCCTGTGCAGAGCAGGGACTGGATTAACTGAGTTTTTGTTGTGATTTGGACGTGAGGGCCTGACCCCAGGTGAAGGAACATGAACCGAGTCTGACAAAGAGACTGAGAGCAGTCGGGTTTTGCTTTCTTTTTTTTTGGACATTTGAGTGCAGGCCAAGTCCAGCCCCTGGAAGGGTAACTAAAGCCAATGGTCACCCAGGTGGCTGAGGGTGAAACAGTAGACCAACAGGCAGCATTAAAATCTGGCTGCAGAGAATTATGAGTGCCATCTAGAAAGGCTTGGGTGGGGTAAAGGGGAGGTTTGGAGCCCCACAGAAGAAAACAGGGATTAAGACTAGATAGGATTACCTTAGGCATTGTCTCCTAGCAATCATCAAAGTTGTGGCAGGTGAGAAACATAAGACCAGCTTCCTGGCAGACTGGGTGATCTGAAGCCGAGGTCCACCTTGTCAAAGCCTGTAGAAAAATGAGCTCAGGGCAGTGGCAGCAAGCCCTACAACACCTACAGTCATCACATTCTTAAAAAGTGGAAATGTAAATGAAAAGAAGAGAGGAATATGAGATATGCTGTACTGAAAAACAGTTAATACATTACAGCTCAACTGAGGTTAATTGGCTCAGACAATATTTTGGAAGCCAAATAAATAAGTTACCTAGAAGTTGGCTTTTTTGGGATGAATAAAATGATGTCACTGCCATAATTCATCATTTAAAAATCTTATGCTTTCTAATGAGATTAGATATTCTAATAATATTCTCAAAATGGCAATAGTGGCAGGAAAACTTAGGATGTATGCATACTAGTAAGTAGGTTTTACTGTAAAAGAATTTGCAGAAATGTTAGGATTGCATTATACTATAAACAAGACTAATAGAACAAGTGTTTACAAAGTACACTGTGGCTTTTAAGAATAGTCATTTCATATGTTTGAAAACTAATACAGTAAAAGCTCTGTTATCCGGCATCCCTTGGGAACAGGGTGCATCTACACATGCATTTACTCCAGCCTAGATTTACTGTGCAATAAGCTACTTCACAATGGGAGCATCTACACATGATGCTATATCACTGTAGCAAAGCGCTATGGCAACATAATGTCAGTGGGCACAAACTGTGATGCTGCAGCTATGTCCCCATAGCAACATGCTCCCTCATTATAGCATGTTGCTACAGCGATGTAGCAGCTAAAAATAACCATGCACTCATACAGGTTCTCTATGAGCTGTTACTGTGCTGTTATTTGGTACTTCCTTTTGGGCCTTTTAGAAGTAAAAACGGTGCCACAGGGGCATGTGTAGATGCACCCAGTAAGGGTTTTTGGGTAGGTGTCTACACATGCAGGGATTAGGGAATAGATTTGCTCCCAGGTCCCTGCAACCCTGCACTGGGTCTCTGCTGCCACACAGGGGAGCTCTAGGCTCCCCCTGGGTGCTAGCCCAGAGGACAGCAACCCCCTGGGGGACTACCTGCTGCTGGGATGGGGACAATGCTCCCCTGCCCCTGCATCAGGGAGCTCCTGGCCCTGGCTCCATGATCAGGGATACAGGGCTTGGAAAGAGATACCAGGGAGGGACAGGTCCCAGCCCCCTGCCCCAATCTGCCAGTGGGGCAGTTAGCAGCTAGCACACTGATAGCTGCCCCACTGGCAGATTGGAGTAGGCAACTGGGACCTACCCCACCCCTAAAGTTCTTTCCAAGCCCGATGCCTTGATCACCTAATCAGGACCCAGGGCTGGGACCTGCCCCCGACTACAGGAGAGTTCCCAGCCAACCCTGGGCTGAATAGAGAAATCTGCATTTGCAGCCCAAAGCTGGCTGGGGACTGCCTGAAACAGGACAGTCCCCAGTCACCTCCAGGCAGCATGTGCTTCCCCACACAGCCTGGGGCTGGTGGGGAACAGTCCTGGCCAGGGGCAGGTCCCAGCCAGCTCCAGGCTGGGTGGGGAACTGTCCCAACGCAGGGAGCTCCCAGCCCCTGCTCCACTATAACAATTGTGATCATGGAGTGGGGGCTGGGAACAAGCTCCCAGCCTGATCCCAGCCCCAGCTCCATAATTGCAGAGTGGGGGCTGGGAACAAGCTTCCAGACCCCACCCTGCACTCAGGGAGCAGAGGCTGGAAGCTCCCTGCCACTGAGGCAAACAGACATTGTCCCCACCCAGGCACATAGGTTGAGGGCCAGAGAGCTTGTTCCCCACCCAGCTCCATGGGGGGTGGGGGGGGGGGAAGTTCCCCAGCCTGTTGTCTCCCCCCTCAGATCTGCTGTTTCGGAGCTGAGGGAAGGAGGGGACAGGCTCCCCTGCCCCAGCCGGCAGGGAGATCCCAGTGTCAGCTCCATGGTTGTGGGGCTCAGGCTGGGATACCTTATCTCCCAGCAGTGGCTCCGAGCATATAGGGCCACTGCTGAGAGATGCTTATCTCAGGCTGGGAGACCCTCAGGCTCGGGCCTCTCTGTGGTCACCGAGCCGCTGCTGGGAGATGAGGGCCTCCCAGCCTGAGCCCCATGACCACTGAGTTCAGGCTGGGAGATAAGCGTCTCCCAGCCCCACACTCCCCTCTGACAATGGTGAAGTGGGGGTTGGGAGGTAAGGATCTCCCAGGCCCCATACCCTGACCACAATCTGGGAGCAGGGGGCTTGCAGCTCCCTGCTGCCTGGGCAGGGGGACATGTGAGCTCCTGTGGTAGATAAACTGACTGGGAGCAATTTTTTCCCCCAGTGAGGCAGCTACACAGGTGCTACAGCACTGATACTGATGCTGCGTAAATTTGCTAATTCACATTTGCAGGTAGCAAATTTACTCGGTATTAGGGAAGTTTACTGCGAAGTAAGCATGTGCACATGTAGATGCACATACTTACTTCACAATATAGTATGCTAATGTAAGGTTAAGTGTCTCATGTAGATGCACCCACGGTACTTCATCCCTTCACGTTTACTTCTAAATTTTTCATATTTATGTTTTGCATGACTCTGAGTATGACACATTCATTTGCTCTTTCCTCAGTTCCTCCTAACCATAATAATGTTAACTCTGATACTTACCAACTTCACAGAGCATTATTGTGAGGCTAAGTTTATCAGAGATTCTCAAATGAAAGGTGCTACAGGAAGATGATTATTTACATTGGTCTAAGTTTATGAAACATAGCAAAGAACTTCCCCACTCATTGACAAAGTTGAAAACAAACTGCATCTATTTAGAACTGTATTTGTCATTTTTTCGTCTACATTGGCATGCCCTTACTATTTAGAGAGGTCTGACCCTTCTTCCATCAACCTGAACAGTAACATGTGCATAGGATTTAAGTGGTAAGGGATCAGCTACTTTGTTACACTGCTTCTTTTATATGTATGTATATCTGTTAGGAGGAAAAAAATCAGTTTAAGGGTAAAATCAGACACAAACTAAACTGCAATATGCTTTAGGCTACTAAAGCAGTAGCTTAAAAATTTACTGTTGCTACTTCAGTGAATGCTGACTCATAGGCAGTCATCTGCACCTAGTGTTTTAGATTTTATGGAATGACCAGCAATTTTTATAACAAAGAAACTGCCACAGAGTACAACGTAAGTATTTCTTTTCCTGAAAGAATAATACAAGCTTCTTACCCTTTAGCTTGTATTTAAAAAACTCTTACTGTTTATGATCTGAAGTTCTAACAGGAAAATTACAACAAACTATAAGAGATAAGATACAGAAAAATCACAAATAATATAACAAAATATTATGTTTGCATAAAGTGCCATAGTCCCTGGTGTAGTCCGGAAAGCAAACAGAGTAATTAAGGCATGGATGGCTGGAATAACTAGGACTACATGCAGTTTGAAACTCTACCTGAGTAAACATTTTCTTCATAGTGCTGCTGCCTCTCATTGCTAAAATAACAAAGCAAAGTGGATAACTGAAAGAGGGTATCTAGGATACATAGTGAAGAACACAGGCTTCTGCATAGCAACCAAACAATACACTGATTTCACAAAGCAAAAAACATAACATCCTAGCTTGTAGAAAATTGGAGAGCTATTCCTCATGGATAAATCATGGTTTAATGCAATTGCTTCTTTTCCTTGTTCTGAGATGGAAAACATGTCACTGCACCCCACCTTTTGCCTCTGCTCATTGTGCTTCTGCTTCTATCCACCCTAGGTGGCTGGCACTACATGGATGGTGGGAGACATAATAGCAGGCAATGTTAGAGGGAGGTCCATGCAGCATATTTTAGACTAGAAAGAGAAGAAACTAGAGCCATGTAGCAGATGCAGGCAGCAAAGAAAAACCCACTAGTCTGAAAACAAGTTTAACATCCTAGAAAACTTGCAAAGCTCTTTGTACATGTTTATGCATGTCTTTCAACCATTTACAAACACTGTGGGCACATCCACACAAGATGCTTTACTTGAGATTAGAGCAAATTATTGCACAGTATGCATTACCATCTATACATGCAGACATAATTTGCTGTAATCCCAAGTAAATTCGTTACCTATAAATACAAGTAGCAAATATATTTGGGAGTAATTATTGTGCCGTACAGCACAGGTAGATGGCCAACCAGGAGCAACTGTGCCCCCAGTCAGCCATGTAGCAGGGGGCAGGAGAGTGCTCCCTGCCCCTGGGAGCTGCCTGCTGCTGGGGAGGGCTCCACCACTGGATCCCAAGTAGAGACAATATTCCCCTGCACTGGTAGCAGGACGCTCCCATAGTAAAACACATAGACCAACAGTATGAATGAGTGGGCAACTCTGGTATAATTTTACACTTCTGTGTTGTACATGACAACATATGGCACAAGAGAAAAAAAAGCAGGCCCAGGAAAATGATTGTTAAATAGCCATAAATGTTCTAGTAAGAGTGAAATCACTGTGAATACATATGGGCTCCCATTACAGGTTTAAAATTTACTATTGCTCATCTCATAAACAGACTGAGTCCAAACATATATATAGAGTGCCGCACAAGAAATACCCAGAGGGAACTTATTTTGCCCTAAAATTTTCTTGGTTTACAGTCTCCGTCTCTCTCACATATACTGGCAGTATCATAAATGCACTGGACCTTGAAATGAAAAAAAAAAATTATGAATTATGTGTCTTGTCCTGATTGTAGCTTGTTCTCCTGCATCTGGTCTTACACTCAAATTTACAGTACAGTTCAAGCAGCTAATAAATAAATAAACAAACAAACACTTTCTAATGACAGTGCTGTGACTGGTTTAGACACAGACATTTTTTACCTTATAATGGCCATGGATGCAGTATACCAAAACTCCTAACAGTGAGCAAACAGGTAAACTCTTCCAGTTATGGCACAGAGAAATATGGGCAATTCATTTGAATATCACAATCCTACTCTCCCTGATGCTAGTGTGAATCAGAAGTAAATTTTATTGAAGCCAAAGAACTAAAACAAATGTAAAAGTGCATTTATACTTAGACCATACTAAATCTGTGGACTGTTAAGCATGTTAAATTTAGAACGTGCTGTGAGCAGTCGCATGTTAAAGGTTAATACCATTTCTTGCCTCCACAGCTCTGATTTGCCAATAGAGGTCTGGCAAGCAGGCCTGTAGCTAGGAACCAGGACACATGGGATCCATCCCTGTTCTGGGTGGTGACAGAGCTGGAAGTGGTGCATCCTGGGATGCAGGAGGACTGCAAATTGCTCATTTTATCTCCATGGAACAGGCTGAAGTTACTCTAACATGTGCTAACTAACACGAGCTGGAGCTAGCCCTCACCTTAAGTGGCATATCTGAGATGCTTTGGGGGCACTTGCATGAATTAACAAGTTTTAACATGTAGACACTTGGGTTTTAAGTGCCCTTAGTATGGTCTAAGTAACTTTACCCTAAGAAGAGAATCAAGCCCAATTACAGCTGCTTAGAAAACACAATTTCTCATTAAAAGGATCTCTTATTTTAACATAACACAGTCCCCTCCATAGTGCACAGCCCCTGCCACCAGCAGCAGCAGGCAGTTGAGGTGCTCATGCCCCCACACAGGCACTGCTACCTGGCAGCACAGCTCCAGCCAGTGCTGCACATGATGGTGAGGAGTATAGACCAGCCAGCCTGCCTCTATTGCGCATGACTCCAGTTGGTGTTTGACTTTTAGTGTATGACTTGGTTTTTTTCTGGTTCCAAGATGGCAACCCTTCCCTCCCAAAAGGAGTACTTCTATGAGGACAAGGGGTGGCAAAAGTCAAGGGTTAGAGGTAGATTTTCCAGTCCCAAGATAGCAACCAAGGGGCAGGGCATCTGTCAAGGGCAGGGCTACCTTTGTGGCCCTCAACAGCTCACCAAAACTCATTGAGTGGCCCCCCAGCCAAAATAATTGCCCACCCCTGTTCTAATTCAAGCTTCCAATCCTAGTAAATCCCTTGGCTGAACTAATTCTAGTTCTCTGCTCCTGATTCTATGTTAATCTTTAGCTCTGGCTTTCGGCTTCGGACACTGATTATCCCCTGGGTTACCCAGTCTCTTACTTGGCTTCTGACCCCAGCCTGTCCTGACTTCAGCTACAGCTTCCAAATAGAGTTCTGATTTCGTACCTCAAAGGGCTGTCCAGCTCCCTGGGAATCGATCTGTTGTGTAGTCATGCTTCGAGTGTCTAACCACTATACAAGACTAACCATGCCCTGCTGCATAACACCATTTCCAATATCTTTCTGTTAACAATGATCAATACCACATCTTGCAATATGATTGCAAAACAGTCTTGTATTGTTTTCTTTCTTGTCTTGTGGACTCAGTTTATGAAGCAAGGCAGTGTTTTCCCAGTCCCAAAACCATTTCTCATAAGCTGTATCTTTCACTTAGACTCCTAGATGTCCCCTGTGGTCACAGGAAATTAAAAAATTAAAATTGAGATTGACAAGAAGAGCAAATGTTACCCGCTGCATGCAACTTGCTCAATATTGTTGCTTATAGGCCAGTGAAAGTTGTGGACCACTGGCCTAGATTATTTTAATGGAACAATCAGAGAAGGACAATATAAGACTTTTCCTATTAGGGATTAACCAGAACATAGTCATATCTCTCTCCACATATTTAAAAAAAAATACATTTGCAGCTTTTCTCTAAAAACCCTTCATCCAAGAACTTCATACATATTTATATAGCATTCTAAATGTATCTGGGCCTTTAAAGTGCCTAAAATATACCTATCAAACTAAAAAAAGCAAAAACCCTTGCCCTGAGTTTATTCAACTCCTACAGAGAATTATGGTTTCCTCTGTTCTTATTTACTTTACTAAAGTAGGCAAGCCCTTCTCTAATTCTGTGGACATATGGCATGATCCAGAATCAGCAGGGGTCCATCTATCGATTTAATGGGCTTTAGGTCAGGCCTATAGAGAGCAAGTATAAACAAATCTGCCCTGTTGTCTACAGATGGTGAAGCCGTTCAGATAAAATTAGAACTGGCCTCACACTTCATTACCCATTCTTCAGGCACATCTGAACAAATCAAAGATACAATGTGCCAGCCATCTTGTTAAAAGGTCATTATGGCAATGTATTTATTTATCTGGCCCATTTCTACAGGCTCAAGAGCTTCTGATAATCTGATAGAAAAGCTTTGGATAAGCACTCCTACCTTTAGAGACTGACTTTCATGTTCCCCATTTACTGTATTCCCATAAACTTTATTGCCTCTAACTCGTGTTGTACATACTAATTAACTTGAGACAGCAGACAATGACATAATGCACTCCAGATCCTTAAAGACAAGTAATCTTTGCCAGGCTAAAATACAATTAGAGACATTTTTGGAACCCATTAACTTATTATCAAGAGACTGTCAATTTGATCAGAATTAACCTTGCAATGTGTGACTAAACTGCATGCTATTTGTGACATTTAATGGGCAGGTTCTATTGAAGGTTTGAGTAGTTGTATCCTGGTTGCCAAGGGAACTCCCACCATGTAGATGTATATGCCTTCCTGGAGCAAAGGAGACACCAATTGCAGAAATGTAGGGAGAAATGTTTAGCAGAGAGAGAAAGCAATCATGTCAATTCATCAGGCAGGTAGGCAGGCAAAAGGGTGCAGTACTTGACTGTAAAATTAATCTCTCTCTCCCATCCACACCCAGAAAGGAGACAGCAAGTTGGATCCTCACAAGTTGGATCTGCTTGCTGAAGAAAGCAAGCGGCAACCTGTGCAGTTTCTGAAAACCATTTGTGGTTGAAAACTGTAGCTCAAATCTGACTTAGTACTGATTTTAACACTCTGCACTTAAAGCAAGCAGCTAAATACTAGCTTTCAGTAACATCAATTCAATTCACTAAGGATTTTGGCTAAATGCCATGCTCCTGCAAACGACATAACACACATATGACCATAATATAAGTTTGAACAAAGTAACTGAACTACAAATATTATACTAAAAATAGAGGCCACCAACATAAAAACATTATTAGTATATAGTAGTAAATCAAGACATGAATCTATAATATTGCTGTATATAGATCCACAATTGAGACAATAAAATCAAATCTAACATTAAAATGCATCACTCATATCAGTAATAAAGGATATTTAACTCTAATCACCTCAGCCTTATAAGCAAAAATTGCAAGAATGCTTACAAAATTTGGATCTGTTTGCTTTAAAAACTGATTAATTTCTCTGTTTGAAAAATCTATCAGTTTCTGCAAGAACAGTAATAAATAGGTTCTCCTTATGTCATTATATAAAAATATTCTAAAACATAGTGGACAGCATCTTCCAAAACTCCTAGACAGACTGGGCAACATCTTTTAGCACTTGAAATGCAAAATCTACGTCCAGCCAGAACAGGTGTGGGCATCTGTTCGGTCCTGAGTCTAATCAAAAAGGGTCGCCATTTATTATTGAGATCCAATTGTAAATACCTTTTCCCCCCCAATCTAATTTCCAAAGAGTGTATAAAGGGGCAATATGAGTAGCCTAGGTATTGCAAAATCATTCTGCCTGGCAATATCTCATATCCTCTGGAAAACCTGAACCAGTCTGATAATTTTGTTTGAACTAGCAGTAGACATGTACAGAATGGTGACCTTCTCCTTCTAATGTGACCTCTTGATAGTAGCTGGTATCTAAAGAGGGGTTTAAAAAACAGCTGTAATCCCAGGCAAACTTGGACATTTAAATAAGAATTAATTTGACAGCAAGCAAAATAAATAATCTCTTGAAAAGGCTCCCAAATCACAGTGGCTGACTAGGTAAGGACTCGGAGTGGGGGACAGAAAACAGACTAGTAATATAATGTTCAAAGAAAGTAATACAGGACCTAATCCAAAGCCTACTGAACTCATTGTAAGTCTTTCCATTGACTTTAAAGAGCCAGCAAAAGCAATTCAAGTGAATTAAAAAGTTTACACTGGCTTCAATCAAGGCACTGAATTTTGGAACATATGGCCAGAAGTCAGGAGTTCTGAGTCCTACTAGCAATTCTGTCACTAGCACATTGTGAATTTATGTAAGTATTTTAACTTTTCTCTCTCAGGTTCTAGACTAGGAAACATAAGGATGAGAAAGCTTCCCTAGAATATTTCACAGGAAAGCTGGGACGTTCATTTAGGGTATGTATGTGTTACATTTAGATCGACATAACTAGGGTTAGGTCGATCTAAATGCCCACTCATGCAGGCATTTCAAGGGTTTTAAATTGGTGAAAAAATGTCATAACCAATCTAAGTTAGTGTACCTCAGGTGGTGCACTAATTTAGATCAAGAAGGAATTAACCTGATTTAGCAAATGCCTGCACACATTTGCAGTACAGCCCGGGGGTTGAGAAAGCCTGGGCACTTGCCCCAGACCTGGGGCTGTGCTATTCCTACCGCAAGCCCTGTCCAGGCAAATTTTACCCGCCACAACCCAGCACACCCACCCCAGCACACCCACCAGTACCTGCTACAGACCCATCAGCCCCTCCTCCCTCAAGATATTTATCTCAGGCTGAATGCACCACTCTCAATAGCAGTGAAGGACTGGTCCCAATCCAGGTTTATGCAACCACCTAAACCTAGATTCAGTGCAATGAGTACTTGTTTGCACCCTTAAAGATTGTTAAGAACTTTGTAATCCTTGAATCTGTGAATAAAAGGAGCTATATAAAAACAAAGCAGAAATATTTGTTTTGCAAGTGTTGCAATACTACATATGCAGGGATCCGGGTTTTCTGTTCCCCAGATGTTCCCCTTTGAAGTGGGAAAGAGCTCCATCTTGCAACAAGCTGCTTGGGGTGGGAGGAGAGCAATTGGAGGCAGATGGTACCATGTGCATGTGTGCATGCACACACATGTAGCCAGGCAGGGTGGTGAGAGCAGCCCCAACAGCTGGATATAGATAAGTCTATGGGATGGGGCGGGGGGAGGTTGGAGGATCTGGAGTTGGGGACCATCTGGGCATGGTACAGGCATGCCCATTGGCATGCATCAGCAGGAGCATGTGGTGGGGTCATGTGCCCAGATTTCTATGCCAACAGCAGGATGCAGGCTTAGGGCTGAAGCTTGGCTGGAGTGGCACCAGGAACCTGGTGCAGGAGGGTAGAGTGGAGAGGGAAGACTCAGTACTGCCACCACTGCTGCCAGGATTCCTGTGCCAGCCATGTAACCATTGTTGCCAAAGTGAGGGAAACAAAGACTTGAAATCCCTATAAAAGTGAGATGCAGACAAGCCAAGATGGGGAATCCACTCTCTCCAACCTCATGAAGCATAGGTATGCATGCCTGTATACACTGGCTCATATCCTCAGTAAGCCTGGACCCAGCCATCCAGTGCTAATATTGAGTAACATCTGCTGGTAACTATAACATCTTACTGGAGTGGTTTTGTCTGTATGTCTGTCTATGTCTGTTTTATGTATGTCTGTGTATGTCTGTTTGTATGACTGGTGTGGCCAAGCTTATGTATCGGCTTCATGTAATCAATAAATGTGGCATTTTGCCTTATCCCAAAACAGCCAATGTGGTGCCCATTTTTAAGAAGGGGAGAAGAGATGAGCAGGGTAACTTTAGGCTGGTCAGTCTTACCTCTATCCTTGGGAAATACTGGAAAAAAATCAAAGAGTTCATTTGTGAAGGCCCAGCAGGGGAAATGATGCTGAAAGGAAACCAGCACAGGTTTGTCACAGGTAGCTCCTGCCTAACAAACTTAATAGCTTTTTATGACCAGGTCACACACTGCCTTGACACAGGAACCAAGGCTGGTGTCATCTACCTGGACTTTAAGAAGGCCTTTGCCACAGTTTTGCATCCTACTCTCATAGGGAAGCAAGCAGGCTGTGTGGAGTGGACGCTTCCACAGTCAGGTGGGTGGCCAACTGGCTTAGGGACTGCACCCAAAGAGTGGTGGTGGATGGGTCGTTCTCAGTCTGGAAGGAGGGGTCCCGCAGAGTTTGGTCCTTGGACCAGTGTTATTTAATATCTTCAGCAGCGATTTGAATGAGGGTGTGGAGAGCACCCTCTCCAAGTTCGCAGATGATGCCAAGTTAGGGGGCAGAGTTAACACACCAGAGGGCAGGGAGCAGATACAGGCTGATCTGGACAGGTTGGATCAATGGGCAGAATGAAATAGGATGCAATTTAACAAAGATAAATGCAAGGTACTCCACCTAGGGAGGAGGAATCCCAAGCACACCTCCAAGATGAACATGAGCTGGCAGTGTAACGAAGCCATCAACAAGGCCAATCGCACCTTGTCGTGCATTAGCAGATGCATGACCAACAGATCAAGGGAGGTGATGCTCCCCTTCTATGCAGCATTGGTCAGGCCGCAGTTGGGAGTACTGTGTCCAGTTTTGGGTGCCACACTTCAAGAGGGACATGGAGAATCTGGAGAGGGTTCAGAGGAGGGACACTTGCATGATTAGTGGCCTTTGTGAAAGATCCTACAAGGGGAGGCTGAGGGATCTGGATCCCTTCAGCCTTCACAAAAGACGTCTGAGGGAAGACCTTGTAGTCGCCTATAAGTTTATCAAGGGAAGACAACAAGGAATTGGAGATGTGCTATTTACCAGACCACCCCTAGGAGTAACTAGGAATAATGGATGCAAACAAGTGGAGAGTAGATTCAGGTTAGACATTAGGTTTTTTACAGTAAGGGTGGCCAGAATCTGAAATGGGCTTCCAAGAGAGGTGGTGCTATCACCTAACTTGGAGGTCTTCAAGAGGAGACTTGATAGGCACCTGGCTGGGGTCATCTGACCTTGGTCCTCTTTCCTGCCAGGGGCAGGGGGTTGGACACGATAATCCTTTGTGGTCGCTTCTGACTCTACAATCTATGAATCCCTCTTTATAAGGTCTCGCTTGTGATTTGAGCAATTGGCAATTTAAAGTAACAAGTTCAGGTGGCCCGGGGCTCCCAGTGGTGGTGGTGGCAGCAACACCAGCACCAAATCTCCGTGCCCCCTACAGGTTCCACCCTCTGAACCGTGGAGGCAGCACTTGCCTGGTGTTGGTCCAGTCACACTGCAACCTCGTGCCCTACTGTCAGTACAGAAATCTGGGGGTGCATGTGCCCTCCCAAAGCTTTCCTGACACATTGCCTATGCCCACACATCCTCTGCCCCACAGCCCTCCTTCTCCCCATACCTATACCCTGCCCTACACAACACCTGCCCTACCCACCCACCCTCTTCCCTACACACCCACGTGGTGCAAAGGGGGAGCTGCTGCCAGGAGACAGCAAATGGGAGGCAGGCAGGAGCTGTGGGTCAGGACTGAGGGGCACTGGCAGGGCTTAGCGGGGGCTGTGGCTTGGGGCTGAAGGACAACAGCATACTAGACATACATACTAGTGTATGTCAGGGCTGCTCAGCACCACAAAGCAGTGTGTGGGGGACAGCCACAGCTGGACCCACATCCTGATGAGCAAAGAGGGCAGGAGGAGCTCAAGTTTTCCATGATAAAAATGTAAACCAAACACCAAAATATATAGGTATTTCGAATTTATTTTATAATGATTGAGGCATTGGTAGGCTTCAAAATGCTTTAAAATTGCAAAAATATTAAAATAAAACATTGTGTTCAACTTATAGACCTATATATACCTATATACATACATACATACATTTTATACACACACACACACACACACACACACACACCCCCATATATACATATACACATATACACACACCTCTATATACATTTACATACACACACACACACACACCCTCTATATACATATGCATTTACATATACATATACAGTCACAGACACACACACAGACACACACATTCACACCTCTATATACATATACACACACACACCTCTATATACATATATATATTTACATATACACACACACCCCTATATATACATATATGTAAATGCATATGTATATGCATATACATTTACATACACACACCTATGTATACACACACACACACCTATTTATACATATACACATACACACACACACCTATTTATACATATACACATATACACACACACACACACCTATTTATACATACACATACACACACCTATATATACATATACACACATATACATATACACATATATAGTTTCATTTTAATTGTAGAAAAATGCAGATTTTGGATATTTTAACAGAGAAAACCAGGATCCCTTAATATGTAATGTCAATGCTACTCATTGTTAATATAGCTGTGTGACAGAAGATGAAACTTTTCTGTGTAGAAGTAGAATAAATCCATACAATGAAACTTATTTAAAACCTAAATGTATTTGTCACTGCAATGTACAGGCCACTGTCCATTTCAATTCCCATTGCTTTCTCCATTCCAGTAGGTGCTTTCTTTGCATATAGCAGGACATCAATGGCAACAGAGCTGACATATTGCTGTAGTATTCTAGTGTTTGTGATTATTTTCCTGTTTTCTTTACAAATCAACCCTCCCACCTGCACTTTAAGATTCAAAAATCCACAGCAGAACTTTGATTTCAAATACCAACTTAAATGACAGCATCATCATTCAAACACTGGGCACAGATGGCTGACATTCTAGCAGACTAAAACACTGAGACCTTGCATTATCTTGGGTCTTAAAGGTCTTCCTCTGGGGTTGTAAATTCATTTCAACTAAATATGCTTTATTACATTGTGTGTTGATATGAAAGGCTGCCTTTCTTAACCTTCAAGAGCAAAAAATTGTTAGTTTTTCCTCACTTTAATTAAAGATTTCTGAAGACTGTTTTGAAGCAGAACTCTGTAAAATAATTCCAAGATTTGAATATTTCCAAGAGCTCCCCATGCAACTTGTAATCAGTCTCAAAAGATAGCCTGAGCAGTGATGACTTAAATTATATCCATAGATACATTTCTGAGTAGCCTGGACCTAATCTGCCAAAGCAATTAGGTTCATGTTTAACTGTTCAGACATATGCATACTCCCATTGACTTGAGTGGGTTTACTCACATGCTTAAAGATAAGCTCATTCTTAAGTGCTTTGTAAATTGGGTCTCCCCATTGCAGTTAATTTCATATAGTTTTAAGGCACTCATATTTCATGGGTCCCTGCCAATTATACTGGATATTATATAAAACACATTAAGAAATTGTCCGTGCGTCAACTAACCTAAAATATAATAAGACAAGACAGGAAAAAATAAGAGGTGAAATATTTTGCTCAAGGTCATGGAGCAGTCAGAGGGAGAACGAAGAATAGGACCCAAGTGTCCTGTGTTTGCACAACACGCTAGACTGCTCCCCAAAGCAAACACTGGAAGCTTCTCCAACAGTTCTTACACAAGCTCAAGAAGTTGTAAATTATCCCAACTTAGATTCTCAACATCCTGTAGGGTGCCCAAGGTGCCACTGCTTGTTCCTTGCATCATTATTTTCACCTAGTAAAAGTAGACTGGAAAATGCTAAAAGTGATAACCAACCTGCTAGTGAAAGAACGTGGAGTAAATGGATCTTTGTAGGGTTCCTCTCTTTCCAAGCCCAAATTTTCTGAAAAAGCAGGTGATCTGGCTCAAGATCAGCCCTAGCTTTATAAATACATGAAAGCAGTTTCAATATCATTACTGTGTCTGTTTTGGGAAAAGATTTCAAACATATCTTTTGGCTCAGGGAGACTATGGAAAGAACGGAAAAAAAAAAGAATAATGTGTACCAAAAGAAGATGAGAAGCATAGAATGTTTTGAAGCTTAATGAATGAAAAAGACTGACATGAACAGGAACCTTTCCTGAACAGGAAAGATACTTATAGGATTACTGAAAAGGCCCAGAGAAAACCTATGAGCAATGAATTTTTAAAAAGAGTATTAAAGAACTTTAAAACAATCTGAAGATATAAAACTGGTACTTCATAGCAAAAACATTCAAATAGAATCAGACTAGATATGGATGTTACTGGTGCTTACTTGCCCTCCTAAGCAGATATAACACGTAAATTTTCTTTTAAAAGAGCTAACAACAATTACTGTTTTACTTACAAACAATTCTTGATTCCAAGAAAGAGGATAATTCTGGGTCTTATAGAACTGCATAAAGGAATAGAAGGAACATATGATTGGCATAGAGTCAAGGTACTGAAATAACAAAGACTTGGAAGCAAAGTAGTAGTACTGGAATGAAGAAGTAAAAAGAGTATTCAAAATTGTCATTCCTAGAGAATTAAAGGTAGTCTGTTAAAAAATTATAATAGGTGAATAGTTTTTAAAATGTCCAAACTGCTAATACCATTACTTTAAGAATCAGGTAGGTTTGATCTTATGTAAGAACACACAGGCTTTAACCAGGTAATCCATATTTCTTAAAATCACTCTAATCTCCACTCTCCAAACATTTATCTTAAATAATTGCTTTATCCTTACCTGAAAAAAATATCAATAACTATACAATAGGCATAGAATTTTAATTTCCATGTTGTTATGCATGAGCATGCATAAGCCTTCTTTTACTGAAAAAAGGGGGAACAATTTCACACACCATCACGTCAAATAAAATGTGTGGGTTATTCTACTTTAATAATTGCTTGAATCTAATTAATATAAATTGATGAAATAGTGTTCTTCTGTTATGTTATATAATTAGATTGTTATTTGGCAATCCAAGTTAGTAACTGTAACACAAAAAATAATGAAATCAATAAATGAAATATTAAAAAGATTAAGCTTTCACTAAATAAAAATTACCAAAAGATACTAAGTTGAACAGCTGTATATATTAAACTCTGTACTTAATTTGATACTGAAAAAGCATATGTAACTTTGGAAATGTACCTATGGTTTAGCTTCTATTTAAATCATGAGATACATATTTCTGAGATAAGAGGTAAATAACTGGTTTTGAACACAGATCCACATCCAAATATAGCTTAAAACTAGGGCTGTGCAAAATAGCACTGCTCCATTTTCATTTCTGTTTTGACAGGACAGTGTTTTGTTTTGAGTTTTGTTTCGGTTCAAAACCACTGTTCCGTTTCGTTTCGTTGAAACTGTTTTACTGTTTCAACATTTTGCCCACAGACTATAATGGGGAAGCATGAAACTGTCTATAACTTTGTTATTTTTTGCCTGATTCAGAAGAAACTTGCAGATACGGTAGCCCCGTATGAGGCCATGAATCCTACCAAACTTCATGGAAATAGGTGCAGGAGATTCTGGGAAACTGCACCTCAAAGTCTTGAGAGCAAAACTCATGCCACATGTGTGTTAAGGCACAGTGGGGTGAAAACTGCAGGCATGGTAGCCCCTGCTGAGGCCATGAACCCTGCCAAGTTTCAAGGAGATGGGTGCAGGGGGTTTTGGGAAACTATACCTCAGGCTGCTGACAAGCAAAACTTGTAACATGGGTGACACTGTGTAAGGCACACCCCCACTGGCACTGGGGCCTCTACATGACATGGTAGTGTGCCTCCTCCTTCCCTACAGCCTCATCTCGGTCCACCACTTTAAAAGATAACAGGTAATAAAACAACAGAGAACTGCCAGAGAACTCTCCCTGCCAGCCCCAGCCCTGGGGCTTAGATGTGCCTCAGGGAAGGATCACAGTCACTGTCAAGCTACATAGTCAATACAAGACTCCCCCCTCTTTCCCCTCCCTCTCCTTACTTTCTGTTTCCCTGCAGGCAAGCCCAGCTTGAGCTTCAAAACTCAAAACATTTTGAAACTTTCAAAACATTTCAACTGCCCTCATTTTGTTTCGAGGCTGTTTCAAAGCCCTTCATTACATTTCAATTTTGTTGTTTCGAGCTCAAAAGGAGTCAAACAGCATCAAAATGAAACAGCCGGCAAAATTTCACACAACCCTACTTAGGACCATCACTACCTAAAATATTATCCATGCTTTAATACAATAAACATATGCATTTAAACCTGTCAGGACAGAGAATTTTAAATAGAAGATGTAGATTAATTTAGCACAAGTTGTATACCCTGACACAAATACAGAACATTGGAATGACTTAAATTATGGACTTAACCAATTTTTGAAATTGTATGGTATATAAATATCATGATTTCAGCAAAATATAATGTATTATGGATATTAAAATATTATATGTGCTACTGGTGGAATAGTTTTTGACACTGATGCTGCAAGATTCAATATGCTTATTTAAGAACAAACAGAAAAAGAAACTGTAAACTGTTAATTTCATTTAATATGAAAAGGGTTGACACTGTAACCAGTTCTTGGCAGTGAAGAGGGGAAATGTTCATTCAAATATAATAAAGTTAGAATGTCCTTGAGAAGTGGCTTGGATACTCAAACTATGGATGTTATTGATTGCAGCAAGTTTGCCAAAGAGGGATTTGCCAGATACTTGACAAAAGAAATGCTTTATCCAATGAGTACTTAATACTTATTGACAATGTCAGTCATTCAGTCCTTGCCAGAGAGAGTGAATCATATCAACTCATTCCAAGATCAACAACATCCATTACTATCTGGCAATGAAACATGCCAGTAAACAATAAAGTTCCTCACCATTTATGAATATGAAGAGGCAATAGACATATTTGCAAATGTACAGATGTTAATTTCCATGTCTTGGCTAAATTCCAATTTAGATAATTACACGCTGCCCACCTAAAGTCCCTCTGTGATCTCAGTTACATTAGATATTCTCAAGTTCCTGTTTCAGTCTGCTCATCAGTGCTGCAAGGAACTGTTAAACAATTGGAGGTGACTGCATTCTATTGATGAATGAGTTACATATGGAGCAAAATCCTGAATCCTTTAGTCAGATTAAAACCCTTAACATCCTTAGTCAGATTAGCTGTAGAATTAGAAACCTTATTCTGATTAGATCATTTTAGAAGATTAAAAATTATACTAGACAAAACTGTGTATCTGAGCCATTAAAGTTATTAACACTGTTAAGTGATACTGGGTAACAGATTTTTTTTAGTTCATTCTGAAATTACTTATGGTCTTAAATTTAAACTCCACTTAAATCAGGACCTAAACGAGCATGACCATAGCTAAAATGTATTCTTTTGCTCTGTTACATTTAGCAGCATATTTCAACAGAATGTTGATGGAACTAGTCAAATATTAAAAGTTAAGCGCATACTTCACATTTTTACTACAGCAAAACCAAATAGCAGACAGTCTCCTTTTCTGCTATAAATACAGTTATTTTGGAGGGAAAGGAAACAAGAAAACTATTTTAAGAAAGTAAATCAAATAATTATAAGTTATGCTTTGTATGAAGAATTCTGACCTTGATCAAAATTTCCATCAGATCACTAGTTTAGAATATCAGCTTAAATGATACAACATTGAAGGTCAACAAGAAAATTCTATTAACATGAAAAAAGACACTCCTTCTTGGAAATGAGTGACCTCATTAGAACATGTCAGGTTTTTATATACTTACATAAATATGTATAAAATGGATAGATAGATTGATTGATCAATCTGTATATTCTGTGCCTGTTAGTAATGGAAGTTGTTTCTCAATTAACTATGAAAATTATGGAACCCGGCATCTGTAATGGTTAGAACCCTGAAGGACAAAGCAGAAGTGATATAAATAAAGGAATGTAGGTAGTTAGAATGTTCACTACATCTTTTTTGATCAATACCCCGAATCCTATGATACATTTTGCTTTGTCTATGACATTGTCTAATTCTCATCACAGCATAAGTCATATCAGTACTGTAGCAAGCAGGGGCGATCAGGGCAACCAAAGCGAACGAGTGCCAATAGGCGCAGCCAGGGTGAGGCACAGGACAGAGCTGCAAGTGGCTCATTTGGGGCAGGGAGGGCACGTGAATGCAGGAAGGGCAGCTCTCGCTTCTGCATGCACTCCTGGGCAAGCATGGAGTGGCATGTGCTCCCCGGATCTATGCATGGGCGGGCTGCCATTGCTGGCTTTGCCCCAGGCACCAAATTTCCTTGCCATGGTACTGAGTCATGTAAGATACTGGTAGCGATGCCTCAGTCATTTATAAAATGCAAATGACACCAATCTTTTTCCAAATCTCATAATGTCAGTATTACAGACACAGCTCAAGAACATTTCAATGTGCCTACTACTTCACTGGGGCCACATCTACATGAGACGCTGACTGTGCAGCCGTTACTGCAGTAAGTCTATAAACAAGTACTAAATGACAGCACAGTAACTAGAGTTGCTGCACAGTACCACCAATGAATGGCTTTTTTGTGACGCTACTGTGCAGCAGCCCAAGTCTACCAAGCAACAGCATTGCATCACAGTTTCTGCCACATGACACTATTGCACAGTAGACTCGGGTTGCTGTGCAGTGAGCATCTCATGTAGATCTGGCCTGGGGGAACAGCCTGCTCTCGGCTCTGTTTTTCACATACCTCATTTACAGTTATTACATTATTATTCAGAGCCTGGCTCAGTCTTTCCTGAACTGTTTTCATCTTATTAAGTTTGGTTAGCTCCTTACTCATATCACCTTGTCTCTAATTATGTCCTGTAAATTGACTGTACCTAGGCAGTTTCATGCGTGCTAATAGCATAGCACTGACAGAGACTGAGATGATCCAGAATAGGAGATGATCATCCTGGGCCAGATCCAGGCTTTGGGGGATCCTCCCAGGCTGGATACATGGTGCCAGTAACAATTGTGGTGGGGTCACATTTAGGTAGCACAGGTCTGGTGTTACGTCTCAGCTCTGTATTCTTGGGCAACCCTGGCACAGGATGCAGTCTGTCTGACTCACAAAGGACTCACCCCCCCTCCCTCCCCTCCTCTACCTAAATGAAACTGATTAAGATGCAGTGAGAGACACACCTAAAACTCTCTAGATAAGGGTGATAAGAGTGAACAACTGCCCTAGGTCTCATTTACATCCGAGATGGAACCAGATGACCATTCATTTACATGAGAGATAGAAAACAGAAAGCCTGAAGCAGAGACTGCAGTGAATTCCGGGACCAGAGAAACAGGAGAGCACTGCATGATGGGGAATCTGTGCTTCCAATGTTAATCAACCCATGTTCACACACACCCAGCTCAGCATTTATCAGACCAGTTCTAATCTGGATTTGCTAAGGACTTTCCCCCCCCAGACACACACACACAGCTCTAAGTTTAATAGGCATCTCGGGCTGTACATTCCCCGGTCCCACTATGGGAGGCCTATTTAAACTTGATTAACTAAAACTCGGTTGCCGGGTTAGGGAATGCTGAGGCAAGAGACCGAGTCCGAGGGGGTATGGGCAACATTTGAACAATGGTTAAGGGTTCATCACAGCATCCAGCCTGCTGGAGCCCTAATCCCAGGGGTTGTCGTATCTTTCCCGAGACGACTGGTGGGAGTCCTCTCCACAAAAGGTTATGAGCACCCCAATAATTGCTTTAATCTGGAAAAGTCATGCTAAGCTGAGGCTTGTGCACAACAAGTAAAAATCAAAATCCTGATGCTGCAAGCTATCTATTGTTCCTGAAGAAACCATGAGATATCCCATCAGTATATCTGCCATCCATAGGAATCTCAAGCTGGCTCCCAAGTATTTGGGTTACTCCCTAATCTTAAGTGTTTTCTGATTATCAATCAGTTTCCTGAGATGGTCCAAACCAGATAACCCCTTGTCAATAGAAAAGACAATGATTTACACTACTGAGGGTGCTTCGAAGCAGCTGAACTGAGGGTATAAAAATCTGTAAGTGTGCGTGCTTAAAAAAAAGAAAGAGAAAGAAAGAAAAAGAAGAAGCAGGAGGAAAGAGGGAGAAAAGGAAAGAAGAAGAAAACTCCTGTGCTGACACCATCCCCTGCCGTTCTTGGGACGCTGGAAGAACAGATCGTCTCTCTCTTCAAGGATTGTGCTACGGACTGTGCCTGTCAGCTTTGCAGCCTGAGTACCGTGGACTAGGTAAGATCCCAGCGTTCTCTCTTCTTTCTAGGCATAAACTTCTGAACCTGAACTGTATCAGTTAAGCTTGAGCTAAGTTTCCCCAAATACTTAGTGAAACCAGGGTAGTATTGTCATTGTTTGTGTTTGTTTTTCTTTCGCATGTCTATTACTACTAGGACTATTATATATTTCATATGCTTAGGAATAAATAACTTTTATAGTCAAACTGGTAGTAATTGGGTATATTTTTCCTTCTCTGCTTCTCTTTCCTCCCGTGCTCTGCAGCAACGCTTCTTTTACCTATGCTAAAGATCCCTGTGAAGCCCAAAAATATTGTGGGATCTGCTCATCAAGAGGCCAAAGATTGGGACATGCTGAGTTTGAAACACATAAGGGGATCAGCTTGTACAGGCTGATTGACCCAGTTTGACTCAGACGTGCCCTTATGAACTGAATGCTGGCCCATGAGGGTGTCAGCTGGACACCCAGCCAGATTCAGAGGGATTCTGTGTGCTTGTGTCTGACTGCATTTTATTGTTGCTCTTATGAAGTGATTCTTGGCATATGAGGGGGTCAGCCTGTCCATGCTGATCAGCCCGGCCAGGTCAGGCGTGTCACGTTAATTTGTGTGCATTTGTGTGTATGACTGATTTGGTGACTGGAGGAACCCAGTCCCATTGAGATTGAGTCCTGCAAGATAGCTCCACTGGGGGTGAGGGCTTGCAGAAGGGAGAAATACAGCTCCATATAGTAACACAAGCAGCACATTGACAGAATCACCAAGACCCTAGAAACTATCCCTAATAAATGAGCACACCCCAAAGTAATGGGCAAATTTGGTAACACTGGGGGTAAACAGTGATGCGGGGCTGCAATCAGGCAGTGGTGTCAAGTCACGCTTGCCACCAATGGATTCAGGCACCCCAAATTTGTAGCGGACAATGCCTTCCAATCTGTGGTAGTACACCAAACTACTGGCAAGCCGAATGAAATTGTTTGATGACCCAGATGTTTGATACCCCTGGTCTAGAGGAATTAAACCATTTCACCCCCACCTCCCATCAGGCAATTTTCTGATTCTTAAGCAAGTCTTCTCTATGTAGCTGAGAATGTATTTCCTTCCCACAAATGATAAGGACTACTGGATGGTTCTTGTTACATATGGCATTGTTGTGGTCCTAATTTGACTTCAGCACTATGATTACAGGTTAATTTTTCTTTTTATTTATCCTTTTGGTTTATTTACATGTTTGTCTGTTTGTTCAAATGAAGGAAAAAAAGGAGATTATTTATTATTTTAAATATGAAATGGTAATAAATATTTTACATAAATATTATAGACATACATACATATGCGTTTAATACATATATTAAATACACTTTCCCCAGAGCATTTTGCTGATAGTCCACAGAATGTGTGTGTGTGTGTGTGTGTGTGTGTGTATACATACACACAGTGTGTCTACATATGCAATTAATGCAAAGCAATAAACTCTGAAGCAATAAATGCTGGAGTTTATTGCCACTTGAGCATATGCCCAGGAATGCCACATCATTGAGCTGGGTCAGAGCAGCCCTGGTTGGCAGGGGCCCCCCAGGTGGGGGGGTCAGTTTGCCAACCTGGGGCTGCTCTCCCCAGCTCAATGTGCTGTGGAGAGGCTGGCTGTGGTACAAGGTTGCTTCAGCAGTGCTAGCCAGTAGTCAGCCCCCACACTGAAGCACCCTTGCGCTCTAGCCCACTGCGGCAGCATCTTCATGGGTGCTACTCTGAGCAGAATAGTACCTGTATTTATAAGTATTATCCTGCTGTGGAGTAAACGAGTTTATACTCCAGCCTAATAAGTGTGCACATGTAGATGCCAAGACATTTACCGTGCAGCTAATTAGTCTACTGCGCATTAAATGTCTCATGTAGATGCACACACTGTGGCTTATGTCTCATCCATACTACCAAGCAAAATGCCTTACAGAAAATGTATTTAATAAATAATTAAAGTTTATTAAACCTTAAGTAAATCTTTCTGAGACAATTGCCAGCAACTCACCTGAAATATAAATATGTATGTTATTTTATCTTATGGTTTGCACTGCACAGTCACAACAAGGTACTGAATTATTCTTCAGAACTAAGAAAACAGTTGGAAGCATACAGCTCTGAGCCTCAGGAGGAAGGTGCAGAGAACTTTGTTAGATCATTTCCACTCTGAGTAATTTACAACGGGGCTGTCTTCTAATCACAGAGAAGTGTGTTTTGTCTTCATCATATTTAATAGCAATTTTCTTGCGTCTTTGTCTCCACTTTATGAAGATGAAGCCCCTGTTTTCTGGATTTGTCCTTCCTATGGCTGCAATTATTTCATCATTTTCAATCCCTTTCTGAACTGGAATCTAGTGCCCGACTTCAATATCAACCAGCACTAAGGGCAATAAACAGATTTGCAGTAAAAAAACATATGGCCATGAGAAAATACTGTTTCCTTTGATCATGAACAGTCATTTGCAACTGTCCCTTGTGGAATGGGACTGGCACAGGAGCTTGCTTTCAAACAGAATTAATGGAGAATAAAAGCCAAAGAGTGTCCAGGAGGACAAGGCAGCCCAATCAGCTTATCATCACATGAACTATGTGGCAGACTCCAAAAACAACTCCAAAAACCATCACAAATAACTGCCTCATTTGCCTGCAGTTTGTGCCAAGGAACAAAACGTTGCCTTTAGTAAATATCTTCCACTGTTTAGTATCTGGGTGGTGGATTTGCATTTAAATATAACAAAGCAGAACATAGCACTGGTCCTTGAATAGACTAAATTCAAACATCAAATACAGTTCCTAGAAAAACGTATCAAGTTTAACAGGACAAGAATTATTACATATACCATATCTATTCACATACCTACCATATGCACCTTTTCCCCAAAATAAGCCCTCCAAAATTGGAGTGCATATCTTCAGCAAGCAGGTGATTATTTTTCCACTAGACTATAAGCATAAAGGAATAGAAAAAGGAAGACAGTGCTGCAAGATGGCTGCAGGGCTTCTCTTTGTACCAGCCTCAGGAAGGGAAGGAAGGAATGAATACAGCTTTCACAGAGGGGGAGAGCATGAAATTCAGCCTTCACAGAGCTACAGCGGTAACTTTCTCACCACTATAGTAGTCCAGACACCCTCCAATCAGCATACAGCCACGACTGAAATAAAATCCTCTCTCTTCATTCCATCTTCCCAAAACTAGGTGTATATCTTATTTGGGGCATATGGTATGCAAGAAAATACAGTAAACAGTTAATATATTATATTAATATCTTATAGTTCTGTTTGCTTTTGCATTTGGTTCAATAGCAAGAGAACCACCACCATGTTTTTAGACACTGCTGTAGATCTATTCAGGGTTGCAAGGTGCAAGCTATTTTAAGAACATGTCCCACTGCTGCTAAAACTGGTAGAGCTGGGGTAAAATCATCATCTCATACCATGGGGGAGTTCTTACTATAATAGACAAAGACAGAGAGAGAGAGAAACAACATATGCCTCATTAGATTCCCAAAATATAATTCTCAAACAAACCATGCGTTCTTAGTCATGCATGTTTTATATCTCTGCGTGGCTCAGATTTTTTTTTTGGTGAGGGGAGGAAAAGCCCTTTACAACTTCAAGTCTGAAAGATAACAGCTCAGAACTTAGAGTTGCTTTATTTATTTTCTAATTAAAGATAATTCGCCCTTGACCATATTTGTCAATTCTGCCATCCTCCTGCTGGATGGTAGTATCACTTTTCTGGGGAACAGCTTAGGCCTACTCAATGATTATTAAACCTTTTTAAGTGTTGAAGCAGAACTTACTTAGTTAAATGTGACTTGGGCTAGCTTTTTGCACAGGTGGATTTTACCCATGGAGCATCTAAAACAGAAAATGAATGTGTAGATTATAGGGAACCAGCCTCATTTGGCTGCTTCTGTCATTTACCTTGGGCATAGCATGTTTCTGGCATCATCCTCCAAGAACCATGTGACCACTTAAAAATCACAGATAACCTGCTTCTACATTGTATCCAGGCAAAATACCCAGTGTTAGTTGTGCAGCATGTTCCAGACTAAATGAGGTCTAAGGTCTGAAATGTGAAGCCACAGTTCACAAACCTATATTCCAAATGGAAATGAAAGGCATTGTTTGGCTCTTCAGAATAGAGGTTAGGGAATGATATATGACCCTGTGGTGATATGTGACCCTGTCTCTGTTATTTTTTTAATTAAGATAATTATTTGCTAATGCAATTACAGCAAGTAACTAACACTGAAATCCTTTTCTTTTTAAACATTAAAAGTGTTTCTAATCATATTATATTGTTTTCTCTTTGGTTACTGGTGGGTATGCTGTAGCAAATCATGCTAGATCAGATTAGTCATGATATAATGTGACATGACAGAACAGTGTGACCCAGCACAATGTGGCAGTGCTACAGAAACCTTTATAAATACACATTTAGCCTCCTCTAATAACAAAGTTGATGATTTGTTGAGGGCTTGAGACTTTTACCCATCACAACCTGTCCTTTTCATTTAATAATCATTCTGGAAAACCCATTAAAGAAAAATATGGCACATGGATTTGAAAAGATTTCCAAATGTCACTGTTTTCCAAGCCTGAAATAGCATGAGCCCTAAACCTTTTTCTTTCTAATCTAAGCTTTTTTTAGTTCAGTTATAAGTGTCTATATAAACACCAAAAATGTCTCAAGTATTGAATGATGCATTCAACGGTCTTGAAAATGTATTGAATGACTATAGTTGCATTGCTGTTATGTGTTCTCTCTCAGAAATTGCAGTAGGGATAAAATGCAACAATAATTGCTGAAGACACACATTCCATCTCCTGTTTAAAAAAGAGCTTTTCAAAACAGTCTTTGTGTTTGAACACTATACTGAAGAGCTACAAAATTAAAGAACTGTGGATCTTATATCTTGTTTTATATACCTACAGGTCAATTATAACACATGATGTCACACCTCAACACAGAACAAGGGTATAAGGGAAAATAACACTCAAAATTAGTGGACTCTGAGGTGACATTGAACTATACAGAAACTTTTAATTGCACAGTTGACAAAGCCCATTGCCATGGCACACACACATGTCACATGTGCACCCCACAGTGTTAAGAGCGCTACAGAGCAGGGGGGGAACAACCTACTTACAGCTGTTAAAAGAATATCCATACTGAAAATTATCCACCGAAGAAAATAATAAGGCTATAATTGTAACTAGTGTCTGACAGAGAACATTGAAGAGGAAAGGAGGAACAGAAAATGAAATCCTGGTCCTATTAAGTCCATGATCTGTCTGTAACTTCAGTAGGGCCAAGATTTCACCTCAACTGGCTAACCTGAATTAGTGAGTATACAAAACATACTACATAGAAGAGAAAACACACCAGGAAAAGAGAGAAAAATTAACCAAAGAAACATCTATAGGTAATAGTACTGTGGACTTTGTCAGATTCCCCTTTTGGCTCACCCGAAGTCAAAACATTGATGGGTGACATTTTGCAGATAAATTAGGTATATCTGTACATTTCTTTTATTCTGGTGTTTCATCTTTGAGAGAAAAAAGAAGCAACCTCAGATATATTATCAAACAGAAATGACTGGGGGGGGATAAGTGTGGCAGTAAGACATACTCTAGTCCTGCACATAACGGCTTCTTTTGAATGTTTTATGGAAGAAGAAAGACTCGTGCACTGCTTTACACCTTCCTATTATTTATGGCAGTGATGCTCAACCTTTTTATCCCATGTTACATTAATGACCTGACTGCAGTAAGCTGACAGAAATTTGTTTATGCTGGTGACAGTGCCTTTGCCATTCAAGTTAGTGACTTTTCAGGTGTGGAACTCACACTTGATGAAAACATGAGACTGATGTCAGAGCACTGCCTAAACTGGTGCGTGCCTCAAACCAAATATCTCAAAGACTGTCTCAAGCGTTTTTCATCTGCATAATGCCAGTGCTAATCATGAACTCACTATCACATTAAATGGTCAGCCTCTCAAATTCAAAGCCCACCCAGTTTATCTTAGAGTCGCCCTCAACTGGACTTTAACTTATCAATCACACCTCCAGAAAACTGCTTTAAAAATCAAAACAAGGAATAACCTACTTGCCAAATTTTCAGGCTCCACTTGGAGTGCCAATGCATCCAAGCTGCATTCATCTGCTCTTGCAATGTGTTATTCAGTTGCAGAATATTGTGCCCCTTTATTGGCTCATTCATCACGCAACAAACTAGTGGACACTCAACTGCATACTACAATGCATCTTGTGTCAGGCACACTGCACCCCATTCCACTCCCATGCTTACTAGTACTCAGTAACACTGCCCCCTTCCCACCATCTCTGTCACACAAAATGCTGAAGTAAACTTACTGGTCAGTCCCTGGGATAATCCTATGCTGTCAGTGCACTGGGACATATTCCACCCACCAATAGTAACTGAGCCATCAACTGGTATCTGTGCCAGGATTGCCTGTGTGTTTGGCTTGCTGAGGGCTGTTTGGTGGGTTTGTGTGCCTGGATGTATGCTCTGAGCAGCTGAGTGGACTGATTGCTCATTGATTGCTGCCTCGGTGTGACAAAAGGCCCTAACAAAAGGCCTTAGCCAGTCCAGACCCAGGAGAGGTATATAAGGTAACACGCCAAGAAACTAGGGAAGTAGCAAACAGGACAGTTTGCAAGCAGTTTGCAGCCCCCCCCCCCCCCCCAACCCTTTGAAAGGGAGCTAGGAAGGTAAAATTTATTTTTTTTTTTGTATGCAATTAGGACTAACTAACCTACATAGTTTTATTTTAGCAGCTAAAACTCAGCTGCTAGACCAAGACTTAAACCCCTTGTTTAGTTAAGTCCAGAGAGAGGGGGAGTTTGGTTGGAAACTCTCTCATTTTCCTTTATTGTAAGCTTGCTGAGAGGAAAGAGATTTGCAGGTAAAAGGGAACCTTTTGGGATCAAGGAACAGCAAAGAGGCCAGCTACAGAGGAGTTTGCTAGGGGAGGTCTGCTTGGAAAGGGAGGAAGGAAGTAAGAGGCAGTAGATTAGAAGACCCAAAGAACCGGCTGGAGGTTGCTGCAATCCCAAAGCAACTGCCACTTCCAGCTCTTCCTCTGCTTCCATCTGTGAGGTGTCTGTCCAGGTAGCACTACACACAGTCAAGGCTTCCACCCAGGTCCTAGTTTGGTGCTGTGCAGACTGTGACTTACAGGTTCCTTCCAGTGTCAGCCAGGTGGGGGAGTGCCTGCAATGTGAGCGGTGCCTTCTGGTGGTGTCCCTCAGGGAGAAGGCAAGAGAGCTACAGGAAGAGGTAGCAAGGCTCCAAAGCATCCTCCGCCATGAGGATTTCATTGATTCCATGCTGAAGGAAACCTCTAGGACCACGGAGGAAGCACTGCCAGAGGTGTTGGTAGAAGAGGAAGAGGGCATGGGACTCCCAGGAAGGTGGAAACTAGAAGATTGTAAAAGCTTGGCAACAAAAATAAGTTGTCATCTGGAGAACAGATAGGAGTGCTAGCAACAGAGGAAGAAGAATGCATTCCACTGGGGGAAGAGGCCTGGCCAAGAATCCCCAAGGTGGGAAAGATGGAGACCACTGCCACAAAAAGGAAGCAACAGGTGCTGGTAGTTGGAGACTACCTTCTGCAGGGATGGAAGGATCCCTGCTGGCCTGACCTGTTATCCTAGGAGGTATGCTGCTTTCCTGGAGCCTGAGTCCAAGATATCACAGAAGGATTACTGAGACTTATCTGGCCTTCTGACTACTACGCCATGCTGCTCATCCATGTGGGCAACAATGATACTGCCAGGCATGACCCTAAGCAGATCAAAAGTGACTACAGGGCTCTGGGTACAAGGGTGAAGGGGACAGGGGCACAGGTAGTGTTCTCCTCAATACTTCCAGTCAAAGGGAAAGACCTTGGTGGGAGTGGACACATCCTGCAGATCAATGCATGGATGCACAAGGGATTCTGCTTCTTCAACCATGGGATACTGCTCCAAGAAGAATCTCTAGGAAGAGACAGGATCCACCTGATGGAGAGGGAAGAGCATCTTTGCAGAAAGGTTGCTCACCTAGTAAGGAGGGCTTTAAATTAGGTTCAACAGGAGATGGAGACCAAAGCCCTTAGGGGAAGCAGAAGACCTAGAGGAAGCAGAAAGAGGAGGCAGCAACAGGGGAGGCAATTACATTCTTACTGAGAAAGTAGGGCAGTCAGCTACTTTCCTCAGCTGTCTGTGCACAAATGCACGGAACCTAGGAAACAAGCAGGTAGAATGGGAAGTCCTTGCACAGACAAGGAGCTATGACATAATTGAAATAAAAGAGACTTGGTGGCATAGCTCACATGACCAGAGCACTGTCATGGATGGTTACAAACTCCTCAGGAAGGACAGACAGGGGAGAAGAGGAGGAGGAGTTGTGCTGTATGTGAAAGAACCATATGATTGCTCAGAGCTCCAGTATGAAACCGGAGATAGGCCTATTGAACGTCTCTGGGTTAAGGTCACAGGGGGAAGCAACAAGGGTAATGTTGTGGTGGGTGTCTGCTATAGACCAGCAGACCAGGAGGATGATGTAGATGAGGCTTTCTTAAGACAACTAGCAGAAGTTTCCAGATCACAGGCCTCATGGGGGACTTCAATCACACTGAACTCTGGGAGGGCAACACAGCAGTTCACAGGACCACAAGATGATTGAGTTGATGGTTGAGTTCACAGGACCACAAGATGATTGAGTTGATGATTGTGGCAGTGACCACAAGATGATTGAGTTCAGGATCCTGACAAAAGGAAGAAAGGAGAGCAGCAGAATATGGACCTTGGACTTCAGAAAAGCAGACTTTGACTGTCTCAGGGAACTGATGGGCAGGATCCCCTGGGAGACCAGTCTGAAGGGAAAAGGAGCCCAGGAGAGCTGGTTGTATTTTAAAGAAACCTTATTGAGGGCACAGGAACAAAGCATTCAAAAATGCAAGAAGAATGACAAGTATGACAGGTGACTGCTTGGCTTAGCAGAAAACTCTTCAGTGAGTTTTAACAGAAAAAGGAAGCTTAGAAGTAGTAGAAGCTTGGACAGATGACTAGGGAGAAGTATAAGGATATTGCTCAGGCATGGAAGACAGGATAAAACCAGGAAAGCCATAACACAACTGGAGTTGCAGCTAGCAAGGCACAGTTCAGGGAAAAGGCGAGCAGACTTCAGCAGTGAAAGAACAGGTTAAGCAGTATTTTAAAAAACTTGACGTACAAATCCATGGGGCCAAATGGAATGCATCCAAGGGGAGGGAGGGAGTTGGCTCATGTGATTGCAGAGCTGACGGCCACTATCTTGAAAATTCAGAGCAAGTCAGGAGAGATCCCAGACAATTAGGAAAAGGCAAATATAGTTCCCATCTTTAATAAAGGGGAAAAAGTAGGGTCCAGGGAACTACAGACCAGTTAGCCTCATTTCAGTCCTTGGAAAAATCATGGAGCAGGTCCTCAAGGAATCCATTTCTAAACACTTGGAGGAGAAGAAAGTGATCAGGAACAGTTGGTATGGATTCAGCAAGGGCAAGTCATACCTCACCAACCTGATTTCCTTCTATGATGAGATGACTGGGTCTGTGGATGAAGGGAAAGCAGTAGACTTAATATAACTTGACTTTAGCAAGGCTTTTGATACCATCTCCCACAACATTCTTGCCAACAAGCTGAGGAAATATGGGTTGGGTGAATTGACTGTAAAGGTGGGTAGAAAGCTGGCTAGATCATCAGTTTCAATGGGCAGTAATTAATGGTTCAATGTTTAGTTGGCAAGAGGTGTCAATTGGAGTTCCCAACAGTTGGTCCTGAGGCCGGTTTTGTTCAATATCTTCATCAACAATCTGGAAGATAGGCTGGATTGCACCCTACGCAAGTTCATAGATGACACCAAGCTAGGGGAGTAGTAGATATGCTGGAGGGTAGTGCTAGGATTCTGAATGACCCAGATAAATTAGAGGATTGTGCCAAAGGAAATCTCATGAGGTTCAACAAGGAAAAGTACAAAATCCTGCACTTAGTACAGAAGAATTCCATGCACTGCTACAGGCTTGGGATCAACTGGCTAAGCAGCAGCTCTGCAGAAAAGGACCTGGGGGTTACAGTGGACAGTAGGCTAAATATAAGCCACAAATGTGCCCTTGTTGCCAAGAAGGCTAACAGTATACTGAGCTTCATTAGTAGGAGTGCTGCCAGCAGATCGAGGGAAGTAATTATTCCCTCTATTTTGCACTGGCAAGGCTTCATCTTGAGTATTATGTCTAGTTTTGGGCCCCCTGCTATAGAAAGGATGTGAACAAGTTGTATAGAGTTCAGTGGAGGGCAACAAAAATGGTTAGGGGACTGGAGCACATGACTAATGAGGAGAGGCTAAGGGAACTTGGATTATTTAGTATGCAGAAGAGAAAAAACTGAGGGGCGATTTGATCGCAGCCTTTAATTACCTGAATGGTGGTTTCAAAGAGGATGGAGCTAAACTGTTCTCACTGTGGTTACAGATGATAGAACAAGAAGCAATGGTCTCAAGTTCCAGCAGGGGAAGGTTAGGTCAGGTATTAGAAAAAAAAATTCTCACTGGGAGGGTGGTAAAACACTGGAATGGGTTACCTAGAGAGGTGATGGAATCCCCATCCTTGGAAGTTTTTAAGGCCTGGCTCAGCAAGCTCTGGCTAGAAAGATCTCATTGAGGATGTCCTGCTTTGAGCAGGGAGTAGACTAGATGACCCCCTGAGGTCCCTTTCAACCCTAATTTTCTAGGATTCTAATAGCTTGGCTCCCTTTAAGACACCCAATATTATCCACCCTTTCAACACCCTTTGACTTTTCCTTACTTACTCAATGGCATGAAGAATGGCTAGCACAAGCACCAGTCAGTCACCACATCATCTCTGACTCTACAGTCAGTCAACTAGGACTTAACTGGCCACATCACTATTGGGCACTTCAGCTGTTTTCAAACTGCATAGGGTCACTCTGCCTCAAACCTATACCAATGGGGTCTTCACAATGACAACAGATGTCTTTGTGGACAAATTCAAACCATGTCCCACATTTTGTGGGACCTTTTACAATTCTACCTGGTAGCCTTCAAGCTCTTCACAGTGAAGTTTACATCATCTTATGATGGCCAACACCACATAAGCTAAATAAACTGGATGTGCGATTTCCAGTGGGCCCAATCCATCAGCACAAAGGGAGTCAGGGGGCAAGTCAGCCCTGACGTGGCTGCATGGGGGAAGGAGGTATGGCTCGGCTGCAACCCAGCCACATGGGGCTTGGGAATTTGGCAGCAAGGACAGGGGTGGTGGTATTAGCTGCCACAATGCCCCCACCACCAAATTTTACTGACTGATGGGGAGGCCCAAAGGGCCGAATGCTATGGCTCCCTGGGCTGGGGGAATGAACACCCTGACTTACAGTGTTGTAACACATTCCAAAACTAGATCAGACTTTTAATGACACCCCCAATAGATATTAAAGCATTGTCAAAGCACCCCACTTCAAACTTGCATTAAAACACAAATTATGATCAGGGCTCTATGTGTTAAACAATTACCTTGTGCATTTTCCCACCTAAGAATTGTATCATTCCAGAGGTGGTGGAAAACCCATCTTAACAGCTGTAAACTGCTGACAAAAAGGAATTTGATCAAATCAAACTTACTTCTCTCAAAAGTAGAAATGACAGTTGGCAGCTTAACTGCTTGAAAGTCAATGGGAATTAGGCTCCTAACCAGTCTTTGTACCTTTGAAAACATACAGTACATATTTTACATTCTACTAACCTCTTGACCTCAATACTATGTGTCTGTTATTTACATTATACAATGTGAAAACAAAATCTTTAGAGTTTTTATACTTCTGTCTTGTCTCCCTTTATTTATCCTCTCTCTGAACCAAACAGTATTGATTTTTTTTTCTGTTTCTCATTATATGGAAATCTTTCTGTACCTGAAATACAGCAATTTTTGTCATTTTTCTATGAGGCTTTTCTAGTTCTGCAATAACTACTGAAATCAGATGACCAGAAATCAGCACAATGCTCAAAATTAGAGCACTGCATGAAATGTTATCAGGATATAATTCTCTATCATGCCCTTAGTGCTTCTGAACATTTTGTTTGCCCTTTCAAATTCCCCTCTTTACACATTTTCACTGCACTAACTGCAATGATTTGATCTTTATCAAAATGAAAAATGTTATCATACATCATTCTCTTCACTTTGTTATGGTTCTTAAGCACTATAAAGACAGGACTTTACCATCATTGAATTTACTGTGATTTTGAAAGGACCTCAATGTCTAATTTATCTTCTAGATAGCCTAGAAGTTTTGAACATCAAACACCTGAAAAAACCCTTAAAAAAGCAAACTAAAAATTGCATTGGCAGGTGTCACTGAGTAGTGCTGCTTCAAACTCATCCAAGTTCTTTCCCTTAGCATGGGAATATGTGTTGAGAAAATATCCTATATATTTATTCTTTTTTTATTCAAGATTCTGTGGAGGCTTTGTGGTCCTAAAAGAACTCTGTGAGCACATGGAGAAATTGCTCTCCAGAGCTGTATAGGCATTATATTTAGATTGATTTAAACAGATTTAGTTTGATCTAAATCTGTAGGCATTCAGGCATTCAACAGTATCTAGGTTGGGTTAAAGATGGTGCATGCAGCCTAAACTTAGGTCATGTCCAAGGTGTATAAAATTCTAGATTGAGAGATAGGGGGTAGACTGGTCTATCAATTCTAGTTTGCCTACTGTCTTTCAAAATCCCCGTGTGCATTATAGCCCTCTCATCCTTGGCATTCAGGTTGCACTTGGCTTCTCCCACTGAGCACTAGACAAAGTTGATCTCTAGACCATCGTAGGGCCAAAGTAACACAACCCTTCTCCCATGCCCTGCCCCAAACTTCAGGACAGACTGACACGTGAAGAAGCTGTGTCCCCTACACATGCTGTAGATCTCCAGGCGCCAGAGACCCAAGGCTATGCCCCACACCACCAAGACCTCATCATGAAGCACCCCATGACCCACATGCAGACCCAAACACTGCAGCTAGGAGAACCCAAAGACTCAGGCACAACCCCACTACTCAATACTCACGCACTGAGCCAGAAACCCCAAAACTCAGGACTTACGCACAGCTCTGGACCCCAACAGTCACAATGATCCAGAAACCCTGAATCCCAAGAACTGGACACAGCTTCACAGACCCCACATTTCAAAGGCCAGACCCAGGCACCCCATGACCCATATTCCAGCATGGATCTGCCCACCATGAGCTGGTGAAAAGTGGTTCTGCTTGGGAAGCAGAGGAGGGGGCAGAACCTTGGGATTGGTCTGCCATGGAGGTGACTCTGTCACCTCTAGGTCTTGGCTGCTGCTGCTGGGTAGCTGGGCCACATTAACCTGGAGTGTTGGCAGGGGTGTTTCTGTCAACAGGTAAATGTCCCCCAAGCACTCATGCCTGGCAGGGGCTGTAAGCATTCAAGTTAGGACAAACAAATGGATGGCTCTGGAAAATCTAGGAGCTGATGGGATATGGCAAGCCACCACAGAGGTTGCCAGGTAGAAACCACTGGAAAGTTTGAAGCCAGATGGTGGGGGTGGAGGGGTGGGAAAGGTGTGCATGCCCAGCATCTCAGGAGCATTGGGTAGAAACCTCTGGAAGGCCAAGGGGTGAGGGAGCAGCCTGCCAGTAGAGCTGTAGTCACTCTGGAGCAGAGGTCACACACAGCTGTAGGAAGAAAGAGTTATGTGCCAGGACCCACACCCACACGTATCTACCTACACCCTCACAGTATGAACTTCACCCACCTACAGACACTAGACTTCTTGAGCACTGCCACACACCATGGCAGAGCCCATCCTGTCCTCCTCTAGTACCCAACTCTAGGCACAGAACTGAACAATCATGCAGGTGAGGGATCTTGTCTCCCTCTGAGGGGAGCAGGACATCCAGAAGCAGCTCCACAGTGGGCACCACAACAGGGAGATGCTTGAATGGATTATTGACAGATGTGGGTGCAGAGCCATGACCAAGACTGGGGACAGTGCAGGGGGAAAAACTAAGTGAATGAAGGTGCAGTACAGATGCACTTGCAATGCCAACAAGGCACCCAACAAGGCATTCCATGAGAAGCTTTCCCACTTCCTCATTACCAATAGGGCTTACCACCACCCCACACACTTTTGGCCTCCACCAGGGAGGAGGAGCAACTGCAGGTAGGAAGCCCTGCATAGCATATGGTCAGGAGAGCCCCAAGGAGACAAGAAGATCATGTGTCCAGGATCATGTCCCCAGAGACCTTGAGGCACAAGATGTGTTGCTACTATTCCCAGGGGACCTCAGGTCATTGGGATTTGCCCATGGTGAGACAGGGGAGCCACAGGAGGAGATGCAGCTCCCTCAACCTCTTCCCAGGCCCCAAGTTGATGGACCCCACAAATGAGGACCCAGGGAAGATCTCTGAAAGCACAACTGTTGAGACCTAGAACCTGGTCCCTACTGCCATGCCATGCTTTTCATAGACAGACCCAACACAAGCATCCCCCTGCTTCCCCCAGTCCTCAACCCTATTAACTGTGGGTGAACTGATGTGCCCAGGCTCACCATTTCATGTTTTGAGGTCATGGGTCTTCCAACTCCACTCCTCTGACATCTCCTTAGGGGCCCTCTCAAAGATGCCAAGACAGTCCACCCACCAATCCTCCTGGTTCTAGTGTGAGAAGCTACAGAGCATCTGTGCCCATCTCTCCTCCTTATTCCAGCACTGATTCTGAAATCAAACAAAAGCCCACTGTCCAAGCAGATATGGCACTGTCCAACACTGCAAGGCAATGACAGGGACCCAGGCCCTGAGGGAAATGTGAAACCCCTGAAGGGAGAAGACGATGACTGAGGGTGGGCTGTGCCTATGGCCAGCAGGGCTGGGAGGTAGTGGCACAATGATGCTCACTGGTCCCAAACCCGCTGTATAATCTTCAGAAAGCACCTACTGGGCCCAACCCCCCTCCCTCTCCCCCCACACCCAACCTTTTGGGGTGAGTGGCCTCTACAGGTCATCCTCATGGTCAGAACACAGAATCAAGCCATTTTGGTAACAAAAAACAAAAGAGGGGTCCCAGCGCATGGATAGAAAAGGGTGCAAGGTGGTGTAATGCCCCCACCCTGTCCACTTAAGCACCAGACACAGGGTGCTAACTGCTTGAGAGTTTTTGTTCACAAGTGGCAAATTCCACGAGTGTAGATCCAAGATACCAACCCACGGCTTTGGGCATTTTGAAACCCATCAGCCAGCATGTGGAAACATAAATCTGCTTTAGTCACACTGCCCTCCTTCGGTGCCTATAGACATGCTTATCCACGTTCTAATTAGAATGCTCCAGTGTCGCCACACCGTCACATACATCAAACTCCCATGCATTTCAAAATGGCCCTGGGGGCACTTTATCTAAACCTAGAACTTTAGATAAAGCATCCTGTGGCCATTTTGAAATGTTCAGGGGCTTAATATGATTGTGAGTCATTTTCATTAGGGAAGCTGTCTGGGAAGCACCCCCCTCTCCCTCCCCCCCTCCCCGAGCAGGTGTACAGGCAGCCCTTAGTTCTCATGGCCACTGAGAACTACCCACTCCTCCCAACCACCCCAAATGCTAGCACAAAACCAGACCTGCCCCACCCTGCCCTTGAGCTTCAAAACAGGAGCCACAGTGTTCTGCCCATCTCCCCACCTCAGCAAGGACAGTAGGTGAACCTTTCTTCCCTCCAACCTCTCATATGACCCAGTGTCTTGGGGTCCCAGCCACTCTGCATTCACTCCTCTCCCCATTCTAATGTGTCCTGCAGCACCACAAAGCCTAGTGACAAAAAGTGTGCTCAGGCCAGCAACATTTGAAAACATGCAGCTTTCAGAATCACCAGAATTGCATTACAACAGGAACCAGAAGAGATTTCCCCTTTGTCAACCTCCCTCCCTTTCTCTCCTACCCCTTTTTCCCCCAAGACAGGCACTGATGAGAAACTAGACATCCCATGACAGAATAGTAATCACAGCTAATCTGGTCCAGAAGTCAGGTATCTCCAATGTCAAATATCTGGAAAGAACTGTAGGTGGTCCTTGAGCAGGCCCACCACCAATTCCAGGGGAAAGTCAATGGGTGCAAAGCCACACCAAGTCTCATATCACTAGGCCTGCACGAAATGGCTAGTATTCGCTTCAGATTTGGATTCGGCCAATTCGGGGGACAGTGATTTGATTTGGTGATTTGAATCACTGTCCCAAATCAATTTGGCCGAATTGGATTCAGATATTTGGCTGCTCCTGAATCTCTGAATCACCCAGGCCCATCCCCTGCCCACTCTCAACACAGCAATGGCTCCATGCCCACCCCAGCTCCCGGCACTTTGGAAAAAAGAGACCCGACTCACTGGGTGCTGCTCGTTGGGGGGCAATCCCTGCTGCCCCCCAGTGCCCCAAGCTGCATGGGGGGCTCTGTCATGAGCCCCCTGCCTGCCCCCCTGCTGCCCCACCCGCCCCAGCTCTGGCCCTTTAAGAAAAAAAAAACCCAAAACCCCGAACTCACCAGATCCTGGCTGGTGGGGATGATCCTCACTGCACCCCACTGCCCTGCACCATGTGGGGGGCTCTTCCATGAGCCCCCCAAAGCCCCAAAGCCACTGTAGGAATGGTGAGTCCTGGGGTTTTTCTCAGGGTTTTTTTTTTCTTAAAGGGCCAGAGCTGGGGCAGGCAGGGCAGCCATGTGGGAGCTGGCAGTAGTGGGCAGCGGGGATTGCCCCCCACCTGGCAGCACCCGGTGAGTGGAGCCTTTTTTTTTTTAAAGGGCCAGAAGCTGGGGTGGGCGAGCAGCCATGGGGGGGCAGGCAGGGGATGGGGCCTGGAAGGGGTCCCTCCATGGCCCCCTCTCCCAGCCCCCCTTCCCCGCTCCTACTTACCAACTCCAAGTCCAGCTGCAGCTCCCTGCTGCAGCCACTGGCGACTGTCTGAATCATTGAAGCTCTCCGAATCTTTTCCAAAGATTCAGAGACCTTCAAATAGATTCAGACCTTTTTATTGGTCCCTTGATTATATCTGACTTTGGTGATTTGGTGACTGAATTCAGGCCAAATCTCCTCTGAATCAAATCACCACCTAAACAGCCCTACACATCACCACCAATGATTGTCTTCTTCTTCAACAATCCCTCACAGTTGAAAATAGTCATCTTATCTATGTGTCTGAAGATGGCTGATGAGGCCTATCTAAGATCAACAGATTCTACTGCAGATCAGACATGCGTTTCTGTGCAGGCTGAATGTATTTGGTCCATGACACGCTGTTTCTGCTGCTCCCACTTTTCCATCTCCTCTTGTTATTGTGAGGTTTCTGAACTACTAAGATCTCTTCAGCAGATTCTTCCTCCATTTGGGGTGGTCCTCCCATTGGCGATAGTCTCCCATGACATCAATGTTGCATTTTTTTAAGTTGGCCTTGAGGACCTCCCTGAAGTACTTTTTCTGCCCTCTTCTTGAGTGTACACCCTTGACTGAGCTGGGAGAAAAAAGGTGCTTTTGGAGTCTGGAGACAACATCCAGATGACATGGCCATCCCAATTAAGTTGATGTCAGATGATTGTTGCCTCAGTACTCATGGTGTTTGCTTGCAGGAGGATACTAACATTGGTGCATCTCTCTTCATGCTGGATTTAGAGGATCTTCCACATGCAGCATTGATGGTACCTCTCCAACAACTTTAGATGTCTCCTGTATGTTGTCCATGACAGCTCCATACAGCAAGGTGGGAACTATGACTGCTTGATAAACCATGATCTTGGTTTATCAAACACGCATTTCTTCAGCCATCCAAAGGCTGCATTTGCACATTTGTAGTGATGTTGGATTTATTTGCCAATGTCAGCTTTCTGTGAGAGATGGCTTCCAAGGTACAGGAAATACTCAATGTTCTCCAGAGTCTCATCATGAAGCTAGATTACTGGAGATGGGGGCTGTTCATTAGAAGCTTGTTGGTAAAGGACCTTAGTCTTCTGAAGTTAAGCATTAGTTCCATTTTCTTGTATGATTCAATAAAGACGTTGATGATTGCCTGAAGGTCTGCTTCCAAGCCTGAATCAATCTTCGACCACCCCAAGACCACCCCAACCACAGGCCAGTTAGGGCTGCTTCAGCAGTCCAGCTGGCACAAGGGGTAGTGTCCCCAGATACCAATTGGCCAGGCTCCAGAAGCTCCTATTTGTTTCATTCAATTACTGTGAGCCCTAAGGCCCACCTGGCTAACTAGTAGCCCCTACTTTATGGGGGCTAACGGATGAATGAAACAAAAACATTCTAGGGACAACAGAGGCACAAAACAGGACAGGAGTGACCCCTTTGGCGCCGCCAAGTCTGTAAGTGTGTTGAGGATTGGTTGTCCCGAGGTGAAGCACTTTATTTTTCTCAACATTGAACTCCATCAGGTTCTAATCCACCCAACTTGCTAGCCTGTCTAGGTCTGCCTGTAACTGTAGCCAATCTTCAAGCATGACCATATTTTCCCATAACTTGTTGTCATCTGTGAAGTTGGCCAGTGAGCTCTTTACCCCCACATCCAAACCATTAATAAAGATGTTGAAAAGTACTGGACTGAGCACCAACCCCTGTGGCACACCATTGCCCACTGCTTACCAAGATGACACAGATCCATTCACTACACACTTTGGGTCCTATCCTGCAGTCAGTTTCTCACCCACCTGACTGTCTCAGTTAAGCCCACAATCCTCCAATTTTCTCAAAAGGACATCATGGGATACTAGATCAAAGGCCTTTTGGAAGTCTAGGTATACAATGTCACCCTGGTCTCTTGTGTCCAGGTGGCGAGTTACCTGGTCATAGAAGGAGATGAGAGTGGTGAGGCAAGACCTCCCTGTGATGAAGCCATGCTGGCTGTCATTCAGAATCTTAGCTTCTGCAAGCTTATCCCAGATAGACTCCTTGATGAACTTTAGGACTTTCCCTAGGATGGAAGTTAGGCTGATTGGCCTATAGTTACCCAGGTCCTCCCTCCTGCCCTGCTTGTGGATGGGCGCAACATTGGCCCTTTCCAGTCCTCAGGGACTTCTCCAGAGCACCACAAGTTGTGGAAGAGTTTTGCCAGGGGTTCCACAATGACTTTGGCCAGCTCCTTCAGCACTCTTGGATGAAGATCATCCGGTCTGGCTAACTTGTATATGTCTATTTTATTAATTGATCATACACCAATTCTACGGCAATAGTAGGAAGATGATTATTCCTACCATGCTCATCCTCTGTCCTACCTGGTGTGGTTTTCTCCTTGGTCCAGTGAAAGACCAAGGCAAAGTAGTCATTCAGGAGTTCAACTTTTTCCTGAGTAACCAACTCTCCTGAGTTGTTGACCAATGGCCCTACACTCCCATTTGTTTTCTTCCTGTTCCCTATGTAACTTATTGTCCTTGATTCCCGCTGCTAATCTAAGTTTAGTTGCCACTTTATCCTTTCTTATCTGTTCCCTGAAAATGCAGGCCATTGTAGAATAGTCCTTCTTGGGGCCCACCCTGAGCTTTCATTGTTTATATGCCTCTTAATTCTTTCTTAAGAGGACCATGATTTCCCTGTTTAGCCAAGACAGCTTCCCAACCCTTCTGTTACCTTTTCTCCACATGGGAATGAACTTCCTTTGTGCTTCAAGGATCATGTCCTTAAAGAACAACCACTCTTCATGCACACCTTTCACTTCCAGTCTCTGGTCCCACAGCACTTGCCCTACTAGTGACCTAAGCTTGTTGAAATTGCATTTTTGAAGTCCAAGACTTCAATCCTGCTATCTGATTTGTCTGCCTTATGTCAGACAGTGACCATGATATTTTCATGGTCCCTGTCACCCAGACTTCCTCTATAGTGAAGTGAGTCACCAAGTCACCTCCTGTAGCCAGGACCGAGTCTAGCAGAGCAACACCTCTGGTTGGCCCATGCACCTCCTGAGTCAGAAACAGCTCCTCGACACAGCTCAGGAAGGACTGTGACCATTCCAACTTGGCTGAGTGTTCCTCCCAGGAGATGTCTGGATAATTAAAATTGCCCATGACAACCATGTCATGTGCATGTGCAACCTCAGTCAATTCTCGGGTGAACTCCAGATCGAGTTCTTCCCCCTGGTTTGGTAGTCTGGAGTATACACCTACAGTTAGGTCTCTCTCGCCACACCCCCTGCTGTACCTTGACCCAGAGGGTTTCAAGCTGTCCATTTTTGGATCCAATGTCAGACTCCAAGGAGATGTATCTGCTCTTTTACATTCAGAACAATGCCTCCAACTTTTTTCCCCACCTGGTCCCTCCTATGCAGGGTGTAGCCCTCTATAGCTACACTCCAGTTATGTGAGGAGCCACACCAGGTCTCTGTAATCCCTACTAGACCATAATGCACACTGGAGAGCAGGAGGGCTAGCTCCTCCTGCTTGTTCCTCATGCTCCTAGCATTAGTATATAGGCACCTGAGTCCTCCTATACAGAGAGAGAGATCGGTGTGTATACACACACCGATTTCTCTCTGTCTCTGTGTGAATACATATGTATATATACACACACATACATACATACACATACATGTGTGTGTGTGTGTGTGTGTGTGTGTGTGTGTGTGTGTAGGAGGACTCAGGTATATATACTGATCTCAATCTCTCTCTCTGTATGTATATATGTGTGTGTATGTGTTATATGTATATATATGTATGTATGTATACACACACACACATACATACACACATACACACATACAGAGAGAGAGAGAGAGAGAGATCAGTTGGGCAATGTTTTATTGATATATTTACAGTGTTGAAGCAAATTTGGAAGCCTACCAGTGTCTCTATCATCATAATAAAATTAATTCTAAATAACTATATTTGTTTTGATGTTTGCTTTAGGTTTTCTTATCATAGAACAATTAGAGCTCCTGACCCCTTCACTAATTAGGATGCAGAAACAGCTGCCCCTGCAGCCACAGCTCTCATCATGTCTGGCAGCTGGGCACAATGGGTGTGTGATGGCATGATGTGGGGTTTGCAGAAGAGGGGTGGGAAGGGGTGTGGAAGGATGTGGGGAGATGCAGGGGGTGTGGGTAGGTGTTGGAATTGTGGGGAGACTGTGGCTGTAGGGGGACTCTGTAGGGAGAGCTGCTCAGGAGGGGTGGGTCCCCCACCCCCCAGGATGCAGCCCCCACACACAGCACAGGGGCAGCCCCCCTGCAGGGCCCCAGCCCCCACCCCTGCAGAGCCCCAGCTCCCCCCTGCAGCAGCAGCAACCGAAGTGCTCGGGGCCTGCTGCTGCCAGCCTCCCCATGGCATGGCGCAGCTCCAATTGCCTCAGAGCCAGCATTGCCTGTGCCGCCGGTTGTGGGTGCAGCCCAGCTTGGTGCAGCACTGCACAGTGCCATGTGCCTTTGTGTAGCTCTAGGACACTTGGACTGTCATCAAGGGCCAGGGCTAGTGCCACTCGTGGGGACTGCATGTCATGCCGGGCCAGGTCCTGCATGCACAGGCCTTGTGTACAGTCATACCAGGCTGGTTCTGTGCACACAGGACCCAGCCTGGCACTACATGGGGTCCCCATGAGTGGCACTGGCCCCCGGGTGACAGCCTGAGTGACCCGGAGCTGCCCTAAGGCAGGTATCAAATTTTGAGTCCATGGTGGAAATATGCTGCGTGGGGGACTTTTTTTTGTTTCCAGCGTGCCTCTTGCTGCATCTCAAACTGCTTTGAGATGCAGCAAGAGGTACGTTCAGGCTCATCTGGATACGCCCAGTGATTCTTTCCTAGGCTTAAACTCCCCCTTATCAACCCATGCTCATCATCTTCCTTCTTTGTTCAGGGTTTTTTGAAAAAACAAACAACACCCATCAGAATCCTTTCCTTTCTGTTTCATACAGTTTATTCTATCTGTTTCTAAAGCTTTAGCCTACTATATTTAAATTTCCTTTTATACATGGCTTCTTATGAAATCACCTTTCCATAGCTCCAAACACTGCCACACAGTTCACTCAAGTATGCTCTTGATCCCCTTTTTTGACACCACTTCTCCCAGTCTCAGCTCTCTATAATCCTTCGCACTCCTCTCTGTTCCACTCTCTATGCCTTGGCTGTTTCTTCTTACTGTCTCAATTTCCTTTCCTTGAGATTTCTCCTTCAATCCCTCTCATACACAACTCCAATTACTTCCACATATTTAAAAGTCTGGATCTTGAAACATGTGAAGCTACTCTATACCCTCCCCTGGGTTAGAGCATTCTTTGTGTTTAATTCCCCAGCAGGCCAAAGTCTTCAAGGCTAAGTACAGACACTCAAAAAACCTGAGGCTCAACTGATTCAATCTTCACGGGTTTGTCTAAGCTACATGCATTGAACCAATAAGCAAATGAACAGACATTCACTTTTGATTCCAGAAATGCAGTTACATGCCTCCAATGCCTCAGACCAGAAACCAGAAGGTAATAGAGCACACCTCCGCACTCAACTTGGGCCAAGGCTAGCTTGGGCTAGCCCACTTACCCACTTTGGGGGGCAGGGGGGAGGGAGGTTTGTGAGGGAGATGCAAAACATCCTTGGATGGTGGGAGGCTGAGAGTTAACATGAACCTGGAGGGGATCTGGGACAGAAGTTCAATAAACTGATTTAACCTAAATCAGGTAAGTCCAATACTACATCCAGGTTTATCTTAAACTGGTTTTGGCCATTTTGCAAGTGGTTTATCCGCACTGAACTTCTGTTGTTACATATTTGAACCAGTTTCTGATCGCATATGCCAGTTTATGTGCAACTGCTGTCCCTAGCCAAAGTCTTCCCTTCAGAAGCTTTGACTACTGGTCAACCAGAAAACCAAAACAGCAGTTTTAAAACAAAGCAATGGTTAATCTTAACAGCTGGAACACAGCATGCATGGGCAGATAAAAAGGTTTTTATTAGTTAAAAGGTCTAGAAATACCTACTTCCTCCAAGATACTCTACTTTCTAGTGTCTGGTTTGCCTGACCTAAAGCCCTCTGTTTACTCCCCTTAAAGAAAGAATATCTTTACAAATCGAGTCAAGTTCCTCCCTATTCTTTTGACCTTTGAGCCTGGAAAAACCTGGTTCATGCCTCAAGTAAGTTTTGTATAGAACACCTTCAAGGCCACAACCTTACAATTAGGCCATCTTTCCAGGCACTCTACTAGGCACCAGAACAATTGGTTTTTGGAATTCTTTCACCAGTTTGTGAATGTTCAGCTAACTACTTCTTGAATGATCCTTTGAGATGCATGCAAACAATACAGAATTAGATAAACAAATAGAATATAAAGTATTCATAAGTTATTACAGGCTGCCTCCATATCCTTCACACTTGTCCATTTCTCATCTCATGATATCTAACCTGCATCCCTCAGGCCCTGGGCCTGCTATTGAATCCATGTAGGGAGAACCTTTCAATGCCTTGGTGACCTGCTAATATTAATGGAGGTGCAAGAGTGAGTATGACTATATGTCTCTGATTATAGCATGGGGGTCGTAGGTCATGAACTTTTGTGTAGGAGCTGAGGACAGATATTATTCCATGTTTATAAAGTATTACATATATTTAAAACACCATATAGATTACTTTTGTTAATAACAAGTGACAACTACTAGTAACAGATCAGGCAGTTGAGGTCGTTACCTTTCATATAAAAGTCAGGTCTTTTAAATATTAGCTAAGACTAGAATATTCTACCTATAAAGGCACATGGAAGGAAACAAATATCTGATAAAGATGCTACTACCATTCATAGCATAAATTAAAGTTATGAGTTAATTTTGTGACATTCTATGGATTTAAAAATAATTATTATATTGCTTACCTTTCAAAATATTTTCATATGACCCTATATCATCCACTATAATAAAATCATTTTGTAGCCAACATTAATCCAAAAATATATGTCAGTAAAATGAATACATTACCAGATAATAGAATGAGGCCAATGCATTTGAAATATAAAGAAATTGCTGCCTAAGGTGATAAAGCTACAGCAACAATCCACAGCTAATTTATTTTAGGTGTATATACGTCGTTCAAAATTTAAAATATCCCAACAGAATAAGGCAATCTTAACTTTCACTGGATTATTATAATTTCTGAATTAGTTGACCATCTTGCTTTATGCCTCAGGGAAGTTTTGTATCAAACACACTGAGAAGTTGACAATCCTCTGATGCAGCTTTTGCTTTCATAAAAACGATTAAAAATTACTAGGACACTACTACTTCAGTGATGTATTTTTTAACTATGCAACTGACAGCTGTAATCTTGACTAAGTGACTGACTGAAATTACTTGAATGGATATCAAAATTGTTTCTCTCGTAATCTCTCTTCCCCAGGCATGGGGGCCCTTGCTGTATAATGCCACCCTTGGATTTGCTGTGGTCTGTATTTTAAACTATTTCTTTTACCTTTAATAGTCTAACTCTTAAAAGATCTGATTTCATGTTGTGTTTTTCTCTTATCCATTTTCATAGAAGAAATGTACACAGATAAAGTGCCAGCATTTCCCTTTATGCACTATTTAAAACACATTTTGCAAGTTGTATTCTCCAGGCAGATCTCTACACCACCACAAAGCCCCTCTATGTCAAAGGATGTCACACATATGGAGCAGCTTACTGGATCAGGATCTAGCAGCTTCAGACTATAAAATTCCATGTTCTTCCCATGCTCGCCATACTGTCTAGCTCATCTTTTATGTCATTTCTAATTTCTTGTTAGTGTTTATGTTTGAGGAGGGGGAGGTGTCATAAATCTTGTTATCTTCCTTAATATTATATTTTCCACATTTGCAAAAGTTGCTTTTTTCTAATTATACAAACTAAATTAATGTTGCCTTATTCATATCAGCATATGTTTATAATCATCAGCATTATTCTCCAAGCAACATTTGATAAATATGTTCTCTCCAGCCCTTACAGTGATAACAATCTTCCCTATGCTAATTTGCATCACTCAGAGTCAAGTCTAGATGCTTAGAGGAACCTGAGAACAAAGCTGAAGGGACAAGCATAGAAAATTGTAAAGAGCAGTAAAGAAACATTTTAAAATATGTTACTTGAAACACAATTAGTCTCCACCAGAGCCAAGCCACAGAAGACTGTGGCTTTTCCCTGGTGCAGAGAGGCTTTATATATATGGCCAAGAATTTCAGGTGGTGTAAATAGGTGTATAACAACATGCAGTAGCTGAATATAGACTAGAGGGGTGTCCTGAGCCATCAACTCCAATCCTCTGTGTTCTCAGGCTAGTGTTAACAAAAGGAGTTCTCCAAATCACTACTTTGGACCTTGAAGATCTGGCCCTGTGTTTCAAGTGGCTCTAGAACTTAAAGGCATGTGTAGACAAAACGGGGGCCCTAAATTGCAGCAGTGGGTTTTAAAAAACACTGCTTCAATTTAGGGCTGATTAAACCCCCGTGTGCACACACCCCACAAACTTGCCTACCTCTCTGGCAGGGAGGGGAGGGCGAGCTGCCAGCAGGTATAGCAGTCCCTGGGCTGCAGGAGGCAGGGGTGGTGCTTCCATTCACAGCATCAGCACCCCAACCCCAGGCAGCATCCGCCTGCAAGCACCCAGCTCAGGCGGTCCTGCTGGCCTTCACTCCATGGCTGTAGAGGCAGCAAACTAAAACTCCTTGAAAGAGTTTTAGTTTGCTGCGCCCCAAGCCATTTAAAGTGCATTACACCACTGAATTTCCTACAGCAGCTGGAATTAATGTGAAATACGTCACCAAGGTGTGCCAACACCGACATCATTAAATTGATGCAAAAGTATTTAGCCTGCTTTAAAGTGTCATGCACACACACCTCTCATTTCATCTACACATGGCCTAAGTGATTAAGTTAAACTAATGTAAAAAGCTCCCCAGAACACACTTACTTTGGTTTATATCACCCACATTTCAGTGTAGCTAAATTCATTTGCAAGCAAGGTGAAGCTAAACTAAAATAAGAATGGCCACCTAGGGTGTTGTACTAATGAAATGGAGCCAGAGCAAACAGACAAAACTAAGTTAGCTTTCTTCTGTGAACAAAGATACTAGTTTAATGAATGTGTTTTCTATCTGCCAAAGCATTTGTTCTCGCTGATATTTTTCAGAAAGCAGTGGAACATCAAGTCCAGTCCTCTGTATTCTCAGGCTAGTGCTCATGAGTCATGACACATGCCCATTATACATCTCTGAAGATGTAAGCACTATGCTATCATCAGAGGACTGACATGGAAAGAGAGGTAAGTCCATGCCCATTCAATACTTGACAACTTTTGATCTGTTCTGAGTCAGCCAACAGTTCCAATTACTGCAGGTTGCAGGAGGGGTGGGTGACCAGCCAGGGATGGGACCTTTAATGTGACAACATCACTCCAGAACCACTACCCATAAAACTTACTTCATTTAAAATAAAATAGCAGGCCTGATATATTACCAGTTCCTGATTACTACCAATGTCTACATTTTCTGGGTCAGAGAGATGGATGCACTGCATAAGGCAGTAGGAAGATTGTACATTTTACCAGAGAACATCTTCCTTGACCAACTGCTGGTGGGATGTCCATTGTCCCCTGATGCATCAGAGAGGACAAAAATGTAAGAAATGTAAAGGAAAAAATAAATCAATACACCTCTTTTCTCATGATATGAACTAAAATGAGAAGTTTGGAGGAATCATATATTTCTTTCATTTTCTCTAAGAAACCCAGGAAAAGGACAAGAAAGGTTAACTAAACACAAGTCTTGAAGCCTTTGGTCTCATCAGACTGCTGAGTCTCACCTCAACCTGCTGCTGCAGGTCACTATACATTTTATTTTCCTACAAAGCTTTACATTTTTACATATACATTCATTTATTCAGATTATGATCAAGTTATGGTCACACCACCACCCTTGGAAAAGTGTTCCAGAAATGATACTTTTAAACAGAAAGGATGGCTGCATCTTATTTCCAATTTGAATTTGTCTAGTATCATCTGACAGCCTTTAGATTTTGTTTTACCTTTGTCTGGTTCAATCATCAAACAACCATGTAGTTACTTACAGACTATGATCAAGTCACCTCATATCTTTGACAAACTCTCTCATTATAAGGCACGTTTTCCAATCCCTTAATCATGTTCCTGCTTTCTCTCTGAACCCTCATCAGTTTATCACTCTGCTTCTTGAACTGTGGAAACCAAACTGGGCACACCCTGCCAAATATGCAGGTAATATATTTTCTCAGCTCCTACTTGATGATCCCTTGTTTCTACATTCAAGGATTACATTAGCCTTTTTGGCTTGTGATGTAGTGGAACCTCATCTTCAACTATTTATTCATTATGAATACCTGTCTCTTTCAGAGTCACTTTCCCAGGATAGTTCTTCAAACTGCATTTGGGGGTTGGCATTACTTGTTACTAGAGGTCTGACTTTACATTTGGATGTACCAAAACATATCAGTGATTCTTTTTTATCCACATCATTGATATAAATATTAAAATAAAATAGGTCCAGGAACCAATTCCACCAGTTGGGAAACAACTAGAAACACACCTGCTCAGTGACAGCTCCTTGTTTGCAATTATGTCACAGAGAGTGACAAAAGGAAGGACCCAAAAGGGCAAGGGGGGAACCCCGGGAACAGGAGTCCAGGAAAGAACAGGGAGAAAAAAGCAAATGTAAAAGGGAACACTCACCTGCAGCGAGACCCACGGTGCAGCTGGAACACTGGGAGGAGCCCGTGCGAATCATCAGCCGCACCTTCATACAGCTGCGGCCAGCCAGTGACATCAGCGGTGATCACCGATTGGCAGGAATAAAGCGGGCGGCCAGAAAAGAGGCAGGGGAACGAATGCCAGCAGAAACCCCAGCTGGAGGGGTCTCCATTAAGCTCCAAATGTAGCAAGCGGGGCTGGAATTGGTGTTCCCCAACAGGGGAGGATCCAGTTCCTCACGCTATTGTTACCAAATTTGCCCATTACTTTGGGGTCTGCTCATTTATTAAAGGATAGTTTCTAGGGTCTTGGTGATTCTGTCAATGTGCTGCTTGTGTTACTGTACGGAGCTGTATCTCTCCCTTCTGCAAGCCCTCACCCCCAGTGGAGCTATCTTGCAGGACTCAATCTCAATGGGACTGGGTTCCTCCAGTCACCAAATCAGTCATACACACAAACGCACACAAATTAACGTGACATGCCTGACCTGGCCGGGCTGATCAGCATGGACAGGCTGACCCCCTCATATGCCAAGAGTCAGTTCATAAGAGCAACAATAAACTGCAGTCAGACACAAGCACACAGGTGAACAGAATCCCTCTGAATCCGGCTGGGTGTCCAGCTGACACCCTCATGGGCCAGCATTCAGTTCATAAGGGCACGTCTGAGTCAAACTGGGTCAACCAGCCGTACAAGCTGATCCCCTTATGTGTTTCAAACTCAGCACGTCCCAATCTTTGGCCTCTTGATGAGCAGATCCCACAATATTTTTGGGCTTCACAGGGATCTTTAGCATAGGTAAAAGAAGCGTTGCTGCAGAGCACGGGAGGAAAGAGAAGCAGAGAAGGAAAAATATACCCAATTACTACCAGTTTGACTATAAAAGTTATTTATTCCTAAGCATATGAAATATATAATAGTCCTAGTAGTAATAGACATGCAAAAGAAAAACAAACACTAACAATGACAATACTACCCTGGTTTCACTAAGTATTTGGGGAAAATTAGCTCAAGCTTAACTAATACAGTTCAGGTTCAGAAGTTTATGCCTAGAGAGAATAGGGAGAGAGAGCGAGCGCTGGGATCTCACCTAGTCCACGGTACTCAGGCTGCAAAGCTGACAGGCACAGTCCGTAGCACAATCCTTGAAGAGAGAGACGATCTGTTCTTCCAGCATCCCAAGAACGACAGGGGATGGTGTCAGCACAGGAGTTTTCTTCTTCTTTCCTTTTCCCCTCCTTCTCCTTTCCTTCTTCTTCTTTTTCTTCTTCTTCTTGCAGCACACACACACTTACAGATTTTTATACCCTCAGTTCAGCTGCTTCGAAGCACCCTCAGTAGTGTAAATCATTGTCTTTTCTATTGACAAGGGGTTATCTGGTTTGGACCATCTCAGGAAACTGATTGATAATCAGGAAACACTTAAGATTAGGGAGTAACCAAATACTTGGGAGCCAGCTTGAAATTCCTATGGATGGCAGATATACTGATGGGATATCTCATGGTTTCTTCAGGAACAATAGGTAGCTTGCAGCATCAGGATTTTGGATTTTTACTTGTTGTGCACAAGCCTCAGCTTAGCATGACTTTTCCAGATTTTACTATAGTCTTTTAACAGACTTAAGACAAGTATTGGGGTGCTCATAACCTTTTGTGGAGAGGACTCCCACCAGTCATCTTGGGAAAAGTATGACAACCCCTGGGATTAGGTCTCCAGCAGGCTGGATGCTGTGATGAACCCTTAACCATTGTTCAAATGTTGCCCATACCCCCTCGGACTCAGTCTCTTGCCTCACCATTCCCTAACCCGGCAACCGAGTTTTAGTCAATCAAGTTTAAATAGGCCTCCCATAGTGGGACCGGGGAATGTACGGCCCGAGATGCCTATTAAACTTAGAACTCTGTGTGTGTGTCGGGGGGGGGGGGAAAGTCCTTAGTAAATCCAGATTAGAACTGGTCTGATAAATGCTGAGCTGGGTGTGTGTGTGAACATGGGTTGATTAACATGTGAAGCACAGATTCCCCATCATGCAGTGCTCCCCTGCTTCTCTGGTCCCAGAATTCACTGCAGTCTCTGCTTCAGGCTTTCTGTTCTCCATCTCTCATGTAAATGAATGGTCATCTAGTTCCATCTTGGATGTAAATGAGACCTAGGGCAGTTGGTTCACTCTTGTCACCCTTATCTGGTGAGGGTCTTAGGTGTGTCTCTCACTGCATCTTAATTAGTTTTGTTTAGGTAGAGGAGGGGAGGGGGGGGTGAGTCCTTTGTGAGTCAGACAGACTGCATCCTGTGCCAGGGTTGCCCAAGAATACAGAGCTGAGGTGTAACACTATGAGCCAGAAGCTGCTGGCTGCGCCGAAGACAACACTGCACTAGGAGCAGGAGCTCCCATGCAAAGAACAGAAGAACAGGATGGAAGAGCCCGGAGGGACCCTAATTCCAGTGGCCACCGTGGAGAAAGGGGAGATGCTGACCCACTACCCAGCATCTGACCAGGTGGGATGGTGGAGGGCCTCAGGGGGCCCAAAGATATAGGAGACAGAGCGGTGAGGGAGAGGAAGCCCGGGGAAAGCCACAGGGTCCCACAACCATGTGGGGAACCTAGGATAGCCCCATAAAAGTCAGGGGGAGCGGGTTTTGTGTGGTTTGGCCTTAGGGGCTGGATGCGAGTACCGAGAGGTACCTCTGGGTATGTCAGGAATGGTCTTTTCTTTTGGAGGTTTTGTTGTGAGCTAGTTTGTGTTTCCCACTTGTGGAGGTGTTGAGTATCAGTGCACAGAGGGAGGCCCGTTCGTGGTGTGAGCCTCAGGATCAGGGTTAACATTAAGGAAAGTTAGCGTGCATGAAAACCAGGGAGGCACTAGGGGCCCGTCGCTCGGGAGTTTGGCCACAAGAACAGCAATGACCCACCAGGCTGGGTATAAGGCGAGGTAGAGGGGAGGTAGAGCCTCACAGAAGACCGCCAGAGAGACAGTGCGCCCTTGGGGAAATCCGAGTGGCCCCAGCCCCCCCCCCCCCCCCCCCCCGTCTTATGATTCAAAGTCATGGCAGGCGAGATAGGGGAGGACCACATCGGAAGCAAACAACTACTCGACAAGCCACCTGAGATAACAAAGTGGACACCATCATCTATCTGGACCAAAGCCGCCCGGGACAAGGTGTTCAAGGCCAGGCAGACACAAATTACATTTTGAGACCTACCAGTTAGCTTATTTTTAGTCTACCTAACATAGACTACACTGATTCCATTTTTTTTTTTAAGCAAAATGTTGTATGGTCCCTAACAAATCTATTACATCAATACTATTAAAATCAGATATGCAATCTCATCAAAATATATCAGACTAAATTAGATCTATTTTCCATTAAAAAGTATTTATTGGCATGGATTATATTCTCCTCTTAATTACAATTAACCAAATCTCATATCAACTGTTTCACAAGTTTTCCTGCTATTAATGACAGGTTGACCAGCCTGTAATTTGTTTCACCATTTTTAGATGCTTTTACCCTTTATAAACTTTTGCTTTCTTCCAGTTCTCTAGGGCTTCTCCACTTTCCAAGGTACTGGGGAGAAAAAAAAAAATTATATTAGTGGTCAAGAAATTTTTTTGGCTAGTTCTAACACTGAATTCCCCCATGACTACTGATGTGCTTCAGCTCATTGCTCTGGCTTTTATTATAAAAGGTGCCACATCTCCATTCAGCTGTGCAGAACTACTGATATGTGCTCCAGCAAAATGGAGAAATGATTCCCTTGAAATAAAAGCTGCCATAGAAAGGTGCACAGCTTGTCCTGCAGGGTGCATACAAATGTTACATTTCAACATTTGGCGGAACTGCAATTCAACTGATTGAAATGCTTTGTGAACAAACATTTACAGCACTTTAACCAGTTAAGAAATGTCTCATGCAGTGGAATGTCCACCACATCAGACGAGGTTGAAGTGCCAATCGATTGGGCTGCAAGCATTTGAATGAATGTAACCCCAATCAACTAGGGACATAGGGTTGTCCTCTGGCATCTTAGCATGTTCTGCTCCCATCCCTCCCCTCCAGGGAAAAGCTCTGAGACTCAGGATGCACTCTACTGCTGTAGCCAAGTGAAAGAAAGCCCTTCCCAATAATGGTTGAGGGGCTGGTAAAGCTGTCATATCTCCCGTCACCAGATCCTAGCCCACCCCCAAATCCATCAGCCAGACATGGCCCACTCTCGGCCCCCCCAATACCCTCCAGTATGACACAGCTTGGCCTGCCCCCCAGGAGACGCCAACCCCCCTATACAGATACAGTCGACCCCCACCTTCCTTGCAGACCCCTGATCCTCATTCATAAACATGACCCAGCCCACCCCAACATTCCTAGAGATCTCCAAATTCACCCCCTCTGCAAATGCACACAAATATGACCCATCCCCACATACCCCCAACTCAACCTGGCACAACATGGCCTGGTCTGCCTCCACTGCCCCAGAAACCACTGACCACCCCCCTGTATAGATACAGATCACTCCCACCACCCCTCGAGACCCAAAAATGCCTCTGGAACAGACAACGCCCACCCCGTCCCTGCCATAACACAGCCAGCCCTTGGCATCTACCCCCCAACATGGACCAGATCCCAGCCTGAACCTGCTGCCAGAAGTCCCCACCTCCTTGAAAATCTCTTCCCCACCCCTCCTGGCATGATGTGACCTGGCTTGCCCACACCACCTGAGAGACCCCCAAACTCCCCCACCATAAAGACATGGCCTGCTGTTGCCATCCCCGCAGACCCCAAACATGCCCTACCATGGATATGGCCTAACCCACCCCTACTTCCCCAAGATCCTCTTACTTCCCACCCCACATGGGCATGGCCCAAGCCTACTGTCTCCAGAGGCTCCCACTTCCCCAGAGACCTCTAACCGCCCCTCCTGAACAGACACATCCCTTCAATATTCCTGACCCCCATTCTCACCTCCCTCCTATGTACCAGTCCCAAACTGCAGAAATCCCATGTCCAAAGGAACCAAGAACCCTAGACCCATATACCAATGTTGAGGGGGAGGGGTGTCCTTTGGAGCAACAGCCAATTGACCTTGACCTATGCCTTGGGCTGCTGTCCAGCAGACATAAGAACTAGTAAAGAATGCTGGGATGTGTGTTCAAGGTCCCTCTGGCTGAGTGCTTTTAGTGGTGCATGGTCTGCAGCCAGCCTGCAGACAGAACTTCTGTACTTAAATACAGGTTAAGTGGTTTGAACTTCACTGGTTGATTTAAATGTTTGTACACACCCTTACTCTACAACCTGTTGCAAAGGAAACAGTTTGCAAATCACCCATTTATGAATGATCCACGTTTCACTATATTTAGAAACAGCAAGGATATTCTAACACTAGCAGTATATGTTCCTCGAAGTGAAGTCCCCTGTGGATAATATGTTCTTTTTTCCTCTACACATTATAAATAGATGCTTAGGGAGTCAGTCATGCTGATATCTAGTGATTTGGTGACTTCTAGAAGATAATCCTCCCTCTTGTGCTTTATCTATTGGAACATTGATCCAAAAGCATTCACAATCATTCTGAATTCAAAGTCACTCAGAGAGAGGTAATGTAATTTTTAACTCCACTCAATTGTCTTTTTGCCCACTTAAGTATAAATTTATACTTATGCAGTGGTTATAAATACTGATAGTGACATTCCAATCAGACGGATCTTCCCACCAGGTTCCAGTAATACTAAAGTGGCTAAATTTAGGCTCATAAATAGACACATAGGGCTGGAAGGCCCCTCAGGACATCACCTAATTTTGTCCCCTGCTCAAGACAGGATCATCCCTGTCTAATCCATTCATGACAAATGAGTCATTCTCACTCCTATCATTTACTACCTGTGCCCAAGAGAATTGTGTAAAATCAGTTAAAGAATGTTTTCACCTCTTATTTCTTTGTGCCTTGATTCCTTCTTTTCTCAGCATCTTGATTTTGTGCTGACTACTACCTCCTTGTGCCTCCTTACTTTTCCATTTTGTTGTTACTGTACTGCCTTTCTGACTACTTCAATCAGCCTGTCCTCTAGAAGAGTGGTTTCTCATCTTCTGAGTTGAAAATCATCCAACCTGTATGGACTCCTCTCTCTACAGAATGTGAGCTAATGTTTCAGAAAATCCCAAACCTCTGCTTTGTACCACTTACCTAGCTGACAGTTCATTTGTACCATGTTTTCCCTTCTGTATTGCTTGAGTCACTTCCTTCCCAAAAATCTGTTTCCATTTCAGAACACTTTATTTCAGGTAGTCACAGAGTTTTGGCTGATGGAAATTGGATTTGTTCCATTATATAGCTCCACTAAAAATCAATGGAGGTAGGCCAGTTTACACCAGCTGACAATCTGGCCCACCGCACTTATCATAAATCCAACAGATTTAGATGCTAAACTAAAAATAGGTATCTTCTATACAATGCAGTATAACACTTGTAATCAAAGAAAACTTTATATTTCAATATGTTGTCTGTTTCCCCTGAATTGATTTCAATTATCTACATAAAAATGAATTGGCTAACAGAAACACCAAAAAAAATGAACTGGCAAAAAAAACCCTCCCCCCCACAGCAAAATTCCATTAGTCTCACATAGTAACCATATGTAAAATATACATGCTGTAAAAATCCCTATTATTTCCTACCATGTGCAAAATGTTTCTCTTCACTAATCTCAACAATAATATTGTGAAATAATATCCTGGCTTCTATTGTGCTATATGTGGTTTTAAATATGTTAATGGACCAAGTAGACATCTACTGACTGTTTTACTGACAAGGCAGCTGTCAAAAAGCCACTTCTTGGCTTCTATTGTGCTGTATTCAAGTGCAAAATTCTTCAGGAAATGCCAAAGTGAGAAACTGTCAGTGAATGTTCACACATGCAGCTCTCTCAGCATTACCTGGTAGCAAAACATGCTATGCACAAGCCAAACATTTCAGAACCCAAGTGCTTAACAGCTGGCCTCTAAATAAAAGTGGCTGGGTTTTGAAGGGTACTAAGAACCTCCAATGTAAGAGGAACTGAAAGTGTACAACACTGCCTGAAATGCCACAACCTACCCTTCTAAACATAATTTGCATATTACACTCTACCAATTACCATAAATAACAAGAGTAAATTTTTACATAGCACATTACATGGTCAAAATACTTTGCAAACTTTATTAATGTTATGAAGAAGTCAGAACCAAAACTTTCACTGGTGCTTAGGTACCAACATTCCTTAATTTCAGTTTCTTTAATATAATCTTGGACCTTAGACAGAGTCACAAATATTTGCTATTGCTATTTTATCCATTAAGGTTTGCTTCTCAGATATGGTTAACTGTTAAGTACTTATATAAGTAATAACAGCTTCAATTTCAAGTAACCTTACTGGGAACGGACAGCACTCTGTACTTCACAGGGGTGCTCACCTCTTCACAGAATGTAGTTCGTTTACTACAAGGATGCATCTTGACTCCCTAATGTTTCAGCAGGCTTTGAGCTATAAACTTATTTGATCATCAATTTTTTGCTAAACTAAGTCTAAAATTTCATCCTCATCAGTCCCTCAATATGAGGATGATGGTCTTTCAGTCAGTTAGCATGTGCGTTATTGCTGAGCCACGCAACAGAGTCCTCAGTGGCCACTTAGTTAGCAGGCAGTCATTGACAATATGCAGTATGGTGTGTGTTTTGCCACAGCTACAGTCTGGATTGGCATGAAGACCCCAACAGTGGAAATTGGCTGCACACCAAGCAGTAAATAGGGAAGTCAGTGAGTCCGTAGATGACTGAGGCCAATCTGAGATCCGCATGCTCAACTGCAGTTGTGGCAAATAGTTCTGGGAGGAAGGAGTTGATCCTGAAAATATTGGGCTCTAACTCTTTACTTTTGTCTCTCTCTCATCTACCTGTCTCCACAATGAGGTGAGTTTACTTTAAATTATTAGTATCTTCTTGTACATTACAGTGCTATTTGGAACGATTCAATGGAAATCCCCACCAGAGGAAATACCCTGTTGGACCTGGACCTGGTCCTGGCCACAGGCGATGATCTGGTAAGGGGGCTCCAGGTCCTTGACCACCTGGGTGATAGCAATCATTGCTTGCTGGAATTCATCATCCAGCGCAGGGTGACAAGGGCCTGCAGCAAGGTGGTAGCCCTACACTTCAAGAGAGCCAACTTCAATGAGTTGAGATTAGTGGGAGAGGCACTGGGGTTCTTGAGGGCAGGGGAACTCAGTGCCCAAGATAAGTGGTCGTTCCTTAAGGAGATGATACTCAGGGCCCAAGGGGTGACGATCCCAACAAGAAGCAAGGGGGGCAAGAGTACCCAAAAGCCTCCCTGGCTCACCAAGGATGTCCAGGAATGCCTGGTTGCCAAAAAGGCGGCGTACACCCAGTGGAAGGGGGGGGCTACCTCCACTGCTTGGACCTGTAGGGGGGCTCTTAGGAAAGCTGAGGCAGACATAGAGCTAGGACTAGCGTCCAAGATCAAAGATAATAAAAAGTCCTTTTTCAAATATATAGGGAGGATGAAGAAGCAAATGTGGGGCCCCTGCAAGATAAGCTGGGCAATCTGGTGGTTGCACCAGAGGAGAAAGCAGACCTCTTTACCAAATTCTTCACTTCCGTTTTCTTGTGCAGGGACCAGGACTCCCCCACCGTGATTCAAGACGGACTCGAGGGAAATGCCTCTAGACCTAAGGTTGAAGAGGACCGGGTTAGAGAGCTTCTGGAGGGGCTGGACATGTTCAAATTAGCAGGTCCAGATGCTGTCCACCCCAGGGTGTTGAGGGAGCTAGCAGGGGTTATTGCAGGGCCCTTGGCATGGTTTTATGAGTTTTCATGGTGCTTGGGCCAGGTGCCAGATGATTGGAAGATAGCCAATGTGGTCCCCATCTTTAAAAAAGGGAGGAGGGAGGACTATAGGTCCGTCAGTCTTACCTCAATCCTGGGAAAACTCTTTCAGAAGATCATCAAGGAGCACATCTGTGATGGGCCGGCATCGGGGATGATGCTCAAGGGCAAACAGCATGGTTTCATTAGGGGCAGGTCATGTCAGACCAACCTGATTGCCTTTTACGATCAGGTCACAAAAGCATTGGATGCAGGTGTCACCATGGATGTAGTCTTTCTGGACTTCAGCAAGGCCTTTGACACAGTTGACCACCCCATCCTCATTAAAAAACTAGGTGACTGTAGCATTGATGCCTACACAGTCAGATGGATTGCAAATTGGCTGAAGGGTCGTACTCAGAGGGTGGTGGTGGATGGGTCATATTCAACCTGGGGGGAAGTGGGCAGCGGAGTCCCCCAGGGCTCGATCCTTGGGCCCGCACTGTTCAATTTCTTTATCAGTGATTTGGACGATGGGGTGAAAAGCAACCTGTTCAAATTTGCTGATGATACCAAAATTTGGGGTGAGGTGGGCATGCTAGTAGGGAGGGAAAAACTGCAGCAAGACCTGGATAAGTTGCAGGGGTGGGCTAACAAAAACAGGATGCATTTCAATACTGACAAGTGCAGGGTGCTGCACTTGGGCAGTAGTAACCAGCAGCACACTTATAAGATGGGAAACTCCCTTCTTGAGAGCACGGAGGCAGAAAGGGATCTTGGAGTCATTATTGACTCCAAGATGAACATGGGCCGACAGTGCAAGGTCACGGTCGGCAGGGCTAACCGGACCTTATCATGCATCCACAGGTGCATCTCAAGTAGGGCCAAGGAGGTTTCATAGATTTCATAGACATTAGGGCTGGAAGGGACCTCGGAAGATCATCGAGTCCAGCCCCCCACCCAAAGGGCAGGACGTCAGCTGGGGTCATAGGATCCCAGCAAGATAAGCATCCAGTTTCATCTTCAAGGTGTTCAATGAAGGCGCTTGAACAACCTCCGGTGCCAGGCTGTTCCAGACCTTGGGGGCTCGGACAGTAAAGAAATTCTTCCTTATGTCCAGCCTGAAACGATCTTGTAGTAGTTTGTGACCATTCGTCCTCGTCATCCCTTGGGGCGCTCTGGTGAACAAATGTTCCCCCAGATACTGGTGGTCACCCCAGATAAACTTGTAGGTGGCCATCAGATCACCCCTGAGCCTGCGCTTTTCCAGGCTAAAGAGCCCCAGGGCTCTCAGCCTGTCATCGTAGGGTCTGCTTCCCTGACCTCTGATCATGCGTGTGGCTCTTCTCTGGACTCTCTCAAGCTTCTCCACATCCTTTTTGAATTGTGGAGCCCAAAACTGGACGCAGTAATCCAGCTGAGGCCTCACTAAGGCCGAGTACAGGGGGAGAATGACGTCCCGGGATTTGCTTGAGAAGCATCTATGGATGCAAGCCAGCGTTTTGGTCGCTTTACTAGCCGCAGCATCGCATTGCAGGCTCATGTTCATCTTGTGGTCAATGATGACCCCCAAGTCTTTCTTGCATAGTGCTAGCCAACATAGCACTGCCGAGCCTATAAGGATGCTGCAGGTTTTTTTTCCCAAGGTGGAGAACCTTGCATTTATCGGCATTGAACACCATCAGATTCTCATCTGCCCACTTGCTGAGCCTGTCCAGGTCAGCCTGGATCATCCGCCTGTCTTCTGGTGTGGATGCTTTGCCCCAAAGTTTGGTGTCATCGGCGAACTTGGCCAGCCCGCTTCTGACTCCAGTGTCCACATCATTAATGAAGATGTTGAACAGTATGGGTCCAAGGACAGAGCCCTGGGGGACCCCACTGGTCACAGGACACCACGATGAGTCACTTCCATCAATTACTACCCTCTGGGTCCGACCCCGGAGCCAATTTTCCAGCCAGTGGATCGTGGGGGACCCAAGGCGACAATTGGCCAGTTTCTCCAAGAGACGATCATGGGACACCAGATCGAAGGCTTTTTTGAAGTCAAGATATGACATCAATCTCATCTCCCTTGTCCAGGTGATAGGTCACCTGGTCGTAGAAGGAAATGAGATTGGTCAAGCAAGACCTACCCACAACAAACCCGTGCTGGCTATCCCTTAAGATGTTGACGTCAGCCAGTCCATTAAGGATGGCCTCTTTAATAAACTTTTCTAAGATCTTCCCCGGGATAGAAGTCAGGCTGATGGGCCTATAGTTAGCCGGATCCACTTTCCTCCCTTTCTTGAAGATAGGCACCACGTTGGCCTTCTTCCAGTCTTCGGGCACTACACCAGAGCGCCAAGAGTTTTCAAAGATCCGCGCTAGAGGCTGGGCTATGATGCTCGCCAGCTCCTTGAGTACCCTGGGGTGAAGATTGTCAGGGCCGGCTGACTTGAAGGTATCCAGCTTCTCAAGATGTTCCTTCACAAAGTCAGCATTAATGGAGGGCAGGGGATCACCCTCACCCGGACTTCCCGGCCCTGTAGCGGGCACGGGCGTCCCATGGGGCTGATGAAAGACCGACGCAAAGTACCTATTTAATAGGTTGGCTTTTTCCTGGGCGTCAGTTGCCCCATCTGGTTCAGCAGGGGTCCAACGTTGCCCCTGCTTTTCCTCCGGCTCCCCACATATCTGAAAAAGGACTTTTTATTGTCCTTGATGCTCAAAGCTAGCTGGAGTTCAGTTGCAGCCTTGGCTTTCCTGGTCCGCTCCCTACAGGACCGGACCAGAGCAGAATAATCCTCCTTGGAGGTGACTCCCATCCTCCATCCTTTGCAGGCCTTTCTTTTTAGCCTCAGGAGGTCTGCTAGGTCCCTGGAGAGCCAGGGGGACTGCTGTGCCCTCTTGCTGCCTTTCCTCCGAGATGGAATAGACTTAGTTTGTGCATTGAGGATCGCTCCCTTGAGGAGCAACCACTCTTCTTGAACTCCCCTCTCCCTGTGGTCACAGTCCCTTAGGGTCTCACTGACAAGCCTCCTGAGCTTGTCAAAGTCGGCTTTCCTGAAGTCAAGGACTTGTGTGTTGCTGACTGACTTGCCAGCTTTTCGGCGGATGGTGAAGGTGATCAGCTCGTGGTCGCTGTCACCCAGCTTCCCATCAATCACTAGGTTGCTGACTAGGTCCTCCCCAGTAGCCAGCACCAGGTCGAGCAGCGCTTTGCCTCTCATTGGCCCATAGACTTCTTGAGTCAGGTAGAGGTCATCCACGCACGAGAGGAAGCTCTGCAACCGCTCAGATTTTGCTGAGCGATCCTCCCACGAGATGTCTGGGTAATTGAAGTCACCCATGACAACCATGGTCCTGGAGCAAGCTGCCTCAGCCAGTTCCTGGGCAAACTCCTGGTCTAGCTCAGGACTTTGGGTGGGAGGTCTGTAATAGACTCCCACCATTGTGTCCCCTGAGCCTTGTTCCCCACGGATTTTAACCCAGAGGGTCTCCAGCCGTCCACCCTGGTCGCCAATATCGGCTTGCAGGGACGCGTAGCTTTCCTTAACATAGAGAGCTACACCCCCGCCCCTTTTCTCTACACGATCCCTCCTGTACAGGGTATAGCCATCTATCCCCGTGGTCCAGTCATGGGTGGAGTCCCACCAGGTCTCCGTGATCCCTATGACATCGTAATTGTTTGCACTGAGCAGGAGGATGAGCTCCTCCTGCTTATTCCCCAGGCTCCTGGCATTAGTGTACAGGCAGGCAAGTGCCCCCTGGGGGGCTCCTTCCTTGCCCACAGATTTTACCAGGGCTGGGGTGGGCTCCCTTGAGTGCCGTGATCCGCTGGCTTTGCAAGGCTTGTTCAGCGGGCCAGCAGTGGCGGTAGTCCCCCCGTCCCCCAGCGGGCTTAGTTTAAAGCCCGGTGAAGCAGGTCAGCCAGTCTGGCTGAGAAGAGCCTCCTCCCTAGGGGAGAGAGGTGGAGACCATTTCTTCCCAGCAGCTCGCTGCCTCTCTCGCCAAAGAGCGGGCTGTGGTCATGAAAGCCAAAGCCTTCCTGACGACACCAGCGCCGCAGTCTTTGGTTGACCACATAGATCCTCCTGTCCCTTCTCAGCCCATAGCCTGAGACTGGGAGGATCGACGAGAACACCACCTGTGCCCCCAGACCCTTAAGCCCCGCTCCCAAATCCCTGTAGCACCTCATGACCTGGCTGGGAGTGCTCCGAGCCGTGTCATTGGTGCCCACATGAATAAGGAGCATGGGATAGTGGTCTGTGGGTTTGAGGAGCTTGGGGATCCTCTCTGCAATGTCCCGGATGCGGGCCCCTGGGAAGCAGCAGACTTGCCGGGCTAAGGGGTCAGGGTGGCAGATTGGCCCCTCCGTCCCCCTCAGGAGGGAGTCTCCCACAACAAACACTTTACGTTTTGTCTTGGGGAGAGCAGGGGCGGGAGTTGCAGTTGGGCCCATGTTGCCTGTGGGGGCCGGCAACTCAGCAGGCTCTGCTGGGGCAGCAAGAGGTGCGTACCTGTTGCTCAGTTCTGGCGGGGGAGGGGCCTTGGTGCAGCGGGCCTTAGGGCCCTTGACCACCTTGGTCCATGCCCCTGGCTGGACACAGCAGGAGGTCCCAGAGTCCTCCTCTGGCCTGGAGGGAGACTGTGATCTACCCTCTGCCTCCCGGGGGAGAAGGGCCTGGCAGTAGGAGTCTATCTCCTGCTCGCAGTCCCTGATGGCACGCAGTCTGTGGACTGTGGCCTGGAGCTCCTCCAGCTGGTGTGCCAGAGACCCCAAAAGGGAGCAGACCCCGCAAGGGGAGGTCGCCATGCTCCCAGGCCCCAGAGCCTGAAAAAGGGACAGGCAGCCCCCGCAGCCGAGAGCCAGGGGCTCCGTCTGCGTGGAGCCCGGAACCAGGGGCTCCGTCTGGGTGGCCTTCTCTGAGGTGCCAGAGGGGGGGGCCGCGGAGCCCGAGGGGACCCTCGGGGTGCGGCGCGTGCCCATCCGTGTCATGCCTCAGGTAGGCTGGCTACGGCTGGGACTGTCTACCCTGGGGGGTGCGCAGGCAGGGTCTGGCGCCCTCCCGCGCGAACTCCGCACTAACTCACGCGCCGGCAGAGAAGCGCGCCTGTTTGTGCAGCCTGTTCGTGCGGCTCCGGTCATGTGGCTCCCTGAGGGGCTGGGCGAAGTAGGGGCCTGGGCGGGGCTTGACCCGGCCTGGCTCCACTCAGCTGCCGCCTCCCACACACACACTAAGGGGGTTAGCCCCTTCTCTCCACGGGCCCCACTTATCCCGGCTGCGCTGGGGGTCAGCGGGGGGCTCCGCGGCTGCTGGAGGGTTTCTGGGGGGCTTCGGGGGAGCGGGGGTGCAGCGAGCTTTCACCCGCGCGTCTCTCGCCACTCCCGCGTCTAACTGGGCTTTTTCCCGGTCAGCGGGCCCTTTTAAACTGTGCGCATGCGCAGTGGGCCTGCCGTCGAGGAAGCTGCTCTTAAGGCAAATAAGGGGGCCCTGCCCGGGATTTGGGGGACCCTGCCTTACTGGAGGGGGGCTGATGAGTACCCCCCCTTCTCTCTCTCTCTCTCTCTCCCTGGGGGGCTGGGCCAAGTAGGGGCCTGGGCGGGGCTTGACCCGGCCCGGCTCCACTCAGCTGCCGCCTCCCACACACACACTAAGGGGTTAGCCCCTTCTCTCCACGGGCCCCGCTTACCCCGGCTGTGCTGGGGGTCAGCGGGGGGCTCCGCGGCTGCTGGAGGGTTTCTGGGGGGCTTCGGGGGAGCGGGGGCACAGCGAGCTTTCACCCGCGCGTCTCTCACCGCTCCCGCGTCTAACTGATCTTCCCCCTCCATGCAACACTGGTCAGGCCACAGCTGGAGTATTGTGTCCAGTTCTGGGTGCCCCACTTCAAGAGGGATGTGGACAACACTGAGAGGGTCCAGAGGTGGGCCACCCACATGATCCGGGGACAGCAGGGCAGATCATACAATGAGAGGCTATGGGACCTGAACCTGTTCAGCCTTCACAAGAGAAGGCTGAGGAGGGACCTGGTGACAGTCTATAAACTCACTAGGGGAGACCAGAAGGGTTTGAGGGACACCTTGTTTCCCCTAGCACCCCCTGGGATAACAAGGAATAATGGCCACAAGTTTTTGGGGAGTAGGTTTAGATTAGACATCCATAAGAACTACTTCACAGTTAGGGCGGCTAGGATCTGGAACCAACTTCCAAGGGAAGTGGTGCTGGCACCTACCCTGGGAGTCTTTAAGAAAAAAGGCTTGATGCCTACCTGGCTGGGGTCATTTGAGTCCAGTTTTCCTCCTGCCCAGGCAGGGGGTCGGACTTGAAGATCTACAAGGTCCCTTCTGACCCTACTTCTATGAAGATGAAGATGGTGTCTATGAAGTACTTAAGTCTCCCAGGTATTGATGGTATCAGATAACTTCAGATTGGCCTTCAAGGCGTCCTTGAATCTCTTCTTTGGCCCACCTCTAGAATGGTGGCCATTGGTGAGTTGAAAGTAACAGGACCTGTTTCAGGAGCTAGTTATCAAGCATCATTATGACATGTTCTGTCCAAAGGAGACTGGCTTCAGTGCTGGTGTGTTTGCTTTAGCCAGAACACTAGCATTTATTTTTTTCCCCTTTCATATGATATGGGGGATTATCCAAAAGACATAATTGATGGCAAAATTCCAAAAAGCCTTCAGTTGTTTCCCATATGTCATCTAAGTTTCACACCCATACAGCATGGTAGGGATAAGAACAGCCTAGAAGATGAGAAGTTTAGGTCTTGATCACTGAAGACAGTATTTCAAAGATGTCCAAAGGCAGCAATGGTACATTTGATCTGGTGTTGAATATCATTACTTATATTTACTTTTTTTAAAAAGTGGCTACCCAGGTAGAGGAAATGCTCAATATTCTCCAAGCGTTGCCATCGAATTGTAATATGTGGAGGAGCAGCTGGTTGGCTTGGGAGGGGTTGGTAAAGGATCTTGGTTTTTGTGAAGTTGACAGTGAGTCCAAGTATTTCATACACTTCATAGAAGCAATCAATACTGTCCTGGAGCTCTTCATTTGAGTGGGCACACAACACAATCATCAGCATATTGAAAATAAGTAATGGAGGTGTCCAAGGTTTCTTGGGATCTCAAAGATTCTTGATATATTGGTAGATCTTCAAGGCAGTCCTTAACATGGTGTTGTGAAATAGCTTTGATGGTATTGTCTTCAACATTAGAATCTCAGTTCAAGAGTTCTTGAAAGTGATTCTTCAACCACTTGTTGATGGTAGAGCTCTCTTCAAAGAGTGTTGTTCTATCCTTGGATCACAGAGGAATGGTTCCTCGTGTGCTTGGCCCATATATAGCTTTGGTTGTGCAAAAAAGAGTATGCATATCATGGCTGTCAGAAAACTTTTAAATCTCTTTTGCTTTCTCTTCCCACAACTTGCACTTTTTCCCTCAAATTTTCCTCTGGCTTTCTGCTTTAATGTAGCAATAAGTGTCTTGCATCTATTTGAAGTTGATGTAATTCTGCCAGGCTTTGAAGGCTCTTCTTTTTCTGCCAATGGGAGTTTGAATTCCACCATCATTCTCATCAAACCACTCCCAATGTTTTCTTTGTGGAGATGCCTAAAGATCCTTCGCTTACCTCCTGGATTCTTTTCCTGAGACTTTTCCAGTGATCAATGGTATCAACATCATCTGGAGAGTCTCTCGGTGAGGTACTCCTGGAGATAATTGCTTTTAGCAGGGTCTTTCAAGCACTCAGTATTGAATATTTTCTTCATATGCTTCTTCCTGGGTACAACCGTAAACTACATCCAACTGGAGGGTCTGATGGCAACATGGTTGGGCTACTCATGGCAGGATAGCTCCTGTAAAATACCACAACATTGCAACCTCCAGAGTAAGGAGAGTATAGGGTGCCTCAAAACCCTGCCTTGTAGGTACTCTTTTGTTGGAGAAAGGCTAAGGAACATCACCCTGATAGAAACGTGCCCTCACTGAGGGATTAGGCAGTCAGCAACAGTTCTTACATGTTGCTCTCTGGCAGAATCTACAACCATCAAGGCACTTAATGTCTGGACTCAGTTTAGCCTTTGGATTCTGTCTCAGTGGTCTATAGTGGGAATGAAATGTCTTAGGAAGCCTCCACTCCTCCATACTCTTGCCTAGGTGTATGCACTCAAGGTCTTGGTGTGATAGTTGCAGGACTCTGCCCATGCAGATTTATTAGGCGCCTGACTAGACCTCTTAAGCATACACCATGATTCAGAGGATCAACAGTTGCCTACTCTTTTGTTTAGAACTTCTTTGGGTGATATGAATAGACAGAATGGAACATGTTAAACAATGTCCAGCAGTCATCTGTCCAGCAGTCACTTGCACTACTTGTGGCTCTGGTTATACAGACATCATGATGGTTATGGACATGAAATCTGGCATAGTCAATCAGGTGACAGTGTTTTGAGTGGGGATGCATCCATGATATTTTCTATTTGTTGCTTTGGCAGAATAAGTAGTTTGTGATGAGATCATGTTCCAACTACTTGCTCAGGGGAAGAATCCCAAGGATTGCAACCTTGTCATGGTGGAGAGGCTTGAGTGCTGCCACTGAACCTGAGAGCAATGGTGTCTGAACTTTTGTACTCTTGGTAGCCACCATGGAGGCAAGATCAGAAGCAAGGTTTCCAAACTAATAGCAATCCAAAAATAAAAACAAACTCTTCAATGGCCAAGTAGGCAGATGAAAAAAAGAATACTTCACAATGGCAGCAAAGGCAAATGGAAGCTATAGCAGAATAGAAACCTCCAGTCATCTAGGTATTCTTTGTCATCAGATTAAGTTTTCCTTCCCACAGGGTATCATGTTAAAGCATGCCCATGTTAAAAAAAACATAAGCATGTCTTCCTTCAATAATAAGTCCTACAGCAATAGGCAAGTGGTGATGGGGTCAGGTGCTAATGATCCAGAAGCCCCTAGTCAGAGATTTACAGGAAGGCAGTGATTGTATGAAGGTCATTTTATATTTACAACTGAGAAAAATGTGCAACTCAGCAGCTGTAATGATGACTCAGCAGGCCTATTTAGGATCCACTCTGCTCACCCCATATAGGGAGGTGACTAGAAAAGGCACCCTAAATATAGTCTGTATCATTTTACTTGACTGGAAAACTGCATCTAGTGGGATAACTCTATTAGCAGTCCAAATCAGAAAATGAAGCTCATGACCTGAAACATCTGCACCCTGATGGACATTCCTAACAGTGAGCAACCATAGCAAAGGATTGCACTCGTGGCTGGAGCACTTTCATGATTCAATATTGACACTGCTGTACTTAGTGAGACCACACACACAGGAGAGGGTAGCTCATATAGCAGTGGTGGTCACTACACCTTTTTTGGAAAGGAAAAGACTAAAAAGACGGATATCTATAGCACTGGTTTTGCTATCAAGACCAACATTGTTACTCAGATGCTGGACTGTCCAGTTGGCATCAACGAGCATTTCACCACTTTTCATCTTCAACTGACAAACAGGCAACATGCAACAGTCATCAGTGCATATGCCTTAAACCTTGATACAGATTAAAAAACAAAAGAGGAATTTTAAACTAAGCTCAACCAAGTCATGTCATCTGTCCCGAAACAGTAATAGAATGGACAGGTCCTCTAAGCTATGGAAAGAAACACTTAAAAAGAAAGTAGAGAAAGTCCATTCTAATGGAAAAATTAACAGGTAACAAAGCAAAGACTTCCCTTTGTGTAGCACAAACTTTCCAGCCATTTGCCACATTTACCAAGGTGCAGACAGATTGACCATAAAATATTTTGGCAACTAAGACAGGCATGCTAATAGACATCTCTAATACTCTTTATCTGATTACATTATGCTAGCCATCAGTATTAAAGACCACAGATCAACTGTCTCTTTTCACTCTTACTTGTGGTTTTAAAACCATTTTTAAAACACCGTCCTTACTTAGATAAAACACACCTTTTACTCGTGGCAATGCCTCTTCTATTGCTACCTGACTATACCTAAATTGTTTTGAAATGGGGTAATGGAACAAGCATAAAGCTAATCTCATCAAGGATTTGGTTCATTACTTAATGATTGGCATAGCCCATTATAAGGCAAAGAGTTCCATAATCTTTTGTTTTACTAGGTCAATGCATATGTAAAATAGAAACCACTTGTACTATACTACCTATTACTGTAGGCCTCAAGATACAACTAAGATCACATAAAAACACCATGAATAGATATACAAGGTCATTCATTTATAGGCCTCTCAGGACCAGAGTCACTGTTCATCTATTAAGGTAATATTGTTAAATATTTAAATCTTTGTACATGTAAAGGCACAATTGTTATCTAGTCCATTGTACATAGTATGCTCCTCAGTTACCTACCTCCATAATGGCCATAGCAGAAGCATTCACATCGTGGTCCCTGTCAGATTCCAATGAATTTGCTAAATTCTGCTAGATACCTTATCATCAACAATCTCAGACATGCACAATTCTGGAAAAACATCTAATTTATGACAAGGACACAAGTAGTAACAGCAGCAGCAGCAGCAGCAGCAGCTACCTACATGCACAAAGTATGACCTCACATTGGTTTTATTTTAACAGGACACTATATATTTCAGTCATTCTTTTTTCAGTGGGGGCGGGGGGGCGGGTTTAATAGAAAAGAAATGTTCTTATATTTTCTTTTTCTAATTTCAATATTAACAGGTCTTTGCAAATTAAATTTAGAAGGCTTTTCAAAGCAAGCTAATAAACTTACATAATTTTAGCCAAGCCTGTCATAATGACACCCATCTGCTTTATACCAATTTAAACCAAACAAAAAAGTTATTTCTACATAGTTAAAAAAAAATTAAATACCTTACTCTCCATCTGATTAAATTATATCAAGAGATGGCTGCTAGAAGTTAAAATGAATATTTGATAACTGCTACCAGGAACTCCCAATGGGAGCAGTGTTGTGGGTGGTCTGGCAAAAGACTAACTAAAATGGCAAATAGATACGGTGGGGTGAATGGCTTGTACTCAAAAATAACAGACCAAAACTGAAGCAATAAGTAACTGTTAAAAGTGACCATAATGCTCTCTTGTGCATAACTGGAGTATCTTCCTTGGGTATCATTATGGCAAACATGTAAAATGCCAGCATAACAAAGCTGACGGGTTGAGCCAAAAATATTTTTATTTATTTATTTATTTATTTATTTTAGTGAGTTGCCTGGTACACATGTATTCAAAGGAAACCCAACCTATTCCTTCTGTGATGAGCCAGAAAAGAAAAAAAAAATCATAGGCCCCTGGCAGACATTACATTTAAGATCTGATTAATCAGTTAATTACATCTTAAGTAGTAACACAGCCACATGTGGACGCATTTAATATTGTGATAAAACAAGGAATAAACTAAAAAGCTATTACACAAAATAAAGGTAATAACTCTGTGGCTGGTTCCCATCACACCTTGAATTGCACGTGTAGCCACAATGATTGGCAGGATCAGCTGACTGCCATTCCCAGCCTTGGGGACACATCAGGGTTAAGTGCTCCAGTGGGCCCCTGAGACTGGGAGCTATGATTAAGATGCCACTTCTAGTGGGAGTGGGGGAGGGGTGCCTTGTAGCCCTTGACTCCCACAGTTGGGAGCAGCAGCTGATCAGGGCTCCCTGCCTCCTGGGTATAATGGAGCCCTTGACTCTGCTGTGCCCTGGAGGTTGGGTCACCCCAGAGGCTGGGAGCACAGATCACCTGACCTGCAGATTAGGTGATCTGTGCTCCCAGCCTCTGGGGCACAGCTGAATTAAGCTGTTGACTCTGCTGTACCCCAGAGATGGGAGCACAGGTCAGCTGAGCTGCCCTCCCAGGCTTCAGGGAACAGTGAAGCCTCTCTTCAGTGCATATGCTCCACAAGTTGAGTGGCAGCTGATTAGGCCTCCCAGCCTTGGGGTGCAAAGCCAAGGGCTCCACTGTGCCCCTGAGGCGGGGAATAGCAGTGCTCCCAGCCTATGGGGCACATTGGAGCCCTTGACTCCTATATGTTTCCAAGGCAAGGAGCAGGGATCATCTGACTGGCTTCCTAGTTGCCAGAGCAGGAAGAGCCCGGGGATCATGATCATGCACACTCCTCCTACACAGGCAATATGGTGCAATGGGGATCTAAATCCCTGATCCCACAATTGCACCTCCTGCCACGTATGTACAGCATGGCAGGAAGTGTGATTGTTGGAACTGCATATCAGATGCCATGGTGCCTTTACTGGAACATCTGCCAGGGGCCATAGATAACTTACTAACTTAAAAAACAGGGGGAAATGTAAAAAGGTGGAGTTAAATTATTTCAAGAAAGTAGAAAGCAATTTCATAAAAGTATTTGAAATTTTACATTTGTTTTGCTTTGACAGGGTTTGAAGCAAACAATTCTGTCACATTCACTGGCAAAAAAAAGAGTAAAAGAATCTGAAAATTCATAATTACAGAGGGGGGGTTGTTTCGACCTAAAACCTGGAAGTTTTTATGCTGCTAACAAAAGCCTTTTCATTTAAAAAATGTTTTGAATGAAAAATGTCAACCAGCTCTGTTTAAAGTATTCTTCTGTCTTTGGGGTTTTCAAGAAGGATCAAACCTTATAATTATCGGTAGAGAGAAGAAATGTCTTATCTCTTCGGGGAATCTGACAGAAATGCCCGGCAGCTTCTTTTCTTTACTGTTCAGTCTCTGGTCCTTGTCAACAAAGCTATATAGAAAAGTTTTTCTTAAACCACAAATACTGCTAAGTAACAAGGACCAATCAAAAGACGCAGGCTGGGATCTAATATTTTAGTAAAAACTGTTATCAAAGTGAGCATCTCTAAATGTAAGCTTCACTGCTCTTTTGACAAGCTCAGTAAAGTCTTTGCTAAATTCATGCATGACTGGCCTTCTTGAGCTTTGAGCAACACCTGCCCCCAGGAATAGCAATTAATGAGAAAACTATGATTCTAACTGGAATTTGCCACCTTTATGCAAAACTATATATTCCCCTTGAGGCCCCAGACCCACATTCTCAAACGAGGATACATTCATTCTGATACATTTTCAAAACTTAGAAGGCTTAACTGAACCCATCACTCCTGAGAAGATGCTGCATATGAGAGAAATACCTAATCATCATGAGGGTCAGGTGACTCATTATTTATAAAAAATGAGCTCTGCTGTTATCTAGAACATCTGGCCAGCCTGTTTAACCATAATTTATCCTCTAGTTAAGTACCTGGTTCCATAAAAATAACACACCTCGCTCTCATGATGAAGATGATGACAGATTCATCAGCCTGTTATTCTTGCTTTCATAAACTAATTATCACAAAGCTTCTAACAAGCGAAATGTCCTTGATCCTCTCTGTTATTCAAAAGGATCACATACATTTCACACTTAGCAAGTCATAGTCTCTCTTGAATGTCCACCATCTTCTGAGCCAAACTCACAAATAGCATCCCTTGATATGTAAAACATGTCTAAATGAGTAACGTGCTTGCACTGGAGAAGTGCAGAAGAGTTGATCAAGTTCACTTTCAGCAAATAATTCTTCAAAATAGCAACTAATAGTGATAGATCTTCTGCACAAAGGCCATTTTGCCTTCTATTTGCTTTGACATTAGGGATTCTCATGGAAGTATTTAGACTTAGGACCTAATATTAAACTTAAGACCTAATATTCTCCAGTGAACAATTATAATTAATTCATGGGAGTCAAGTGAAATGACATTGGTGTGAAACAGCACCACACCTCTAAACAAATTAGAAAACCCTCAATTTGAGTATATACCTGTATGCATTAAAATAATACAGTTCTCCTCAAGGTTCTACACATTTCACATCCTTTAAAAAAAGAAACAAACAACCAGAATATTTCCTCTCTAAAATACATCTTTTTGTTCATATGACAGAACAAAAAATTAAGGCAGCTAACATGGGAAATCGCATTCCCAGACTTAATATTCTGCAAATGGACTTATAATTTAATTTACATGGAGGACAGGATTTTCAATATATCAGTTATTCCCATAAGTAAACATACAATGCTGAACAGCATGCAGTTTTTAGACAAAAGTAGACATAACGAAGTCCATAGTTTTTAGTATTTCATGGTGTGGAATACCTATTATTGTGAGAAACGCTAAATTCTGATCATATTGCTAAGGGCATAAAATTTGCCCATCCTGAGTTTAACATTAATCTTTCCATGTCATTGAATATTGCCCTTGTGCATACAGAGCATAACTTGGATGTAGAGCCAGATCCAAAGATAGCATAAACTGACATAGCTCCATTGGCATCCTTGAATATACGGGACAGTTCATTGCACAGGAGCGTCTAGCCTATAGTGTAGAATGAAAGTCATTGAAGATTGATATGTGACCTTTGTTTAGATTATACACCTCTCATTTACATACATCATAAAATGCCAATTCTCCTTAAGCACTGCTTACCAGAACAAGACACCTAAATCATTTCATTTAACCAGGTAATAATTTGACAATTTATTTTTTTTTTAATCAGAAAGACATTTTAATAATAGCTTCCCTCTACAGCTTTCTATAAGAACAGTCTCTAATGTAGTGCATAGTGGAAAGTATAGATGGAAGAAATATCATCAAGTAATCCCCTGATAAACAGCACAAAGATATTCCTATAATTGGTAAAGTCTCTATCAAGGCAGTCATTTTTTTCTTCTTCATCCAACAATGTAGACAGAATTTTCATATCAGTATCTCTTAAGGGTGCATAGTTTTTCACCGCACCCCGTCTACTTTCATTCAGTAGACTGGCAGCAGCATGTGCAGCCATTTGCTGCTCCTGGAAGGCACACAGGGAGCCCAATATATACCCCAGTGTGGTGAAAGGGTGGAAAGGATCAAGGAGGGGGAAGAGAAGGGCTTAGTAGGTCCACAGGGAAGTTGGCAGGTCTGCAGAAAAGGGAGAGAGAAGAGTTGCTGGGGTACTAAAAATAGGCCAGTCAGGGTCAGTAGTGGAAACATTGTGGCCCCAGGGCTGTGCTAAATGCCTGGGCTTTCTGAGCCCTAGGGCTGCACTGCAAACACTCACAGGCATTTGCAATATATGGTTAACCCTTTTGTCTATTGGGTTAACCTGATCTCCATCCAAGTTAGTGCATCTCCTCAGGTGAACTAACTTAAATGGGGCATACCGTTTTTTGGGTGATTTAAGTCTTCTGCATGCCTAATTAGGTCAACCTAAATGTATAACCTGTTCACACCCCAAGAGAGCTTTCTCTTGCAGTTGCAAAGAAACCAGAAGCAGAAATATTCATCACAAAGCATTAATTATGCTACAAACACTGTGGCTTATGTAACTTCACTTAAGTTATATTTGGCAGTGCCAAATACCCAGTTGTTAGGTGTCCATTGTACATACAGTTAAACATAATCCATCTTAAAATAATGTAAAAAATAAGCATGGAAAAGTTAAGAAACTCCAGGAATAATGTTGCATGCACAACTTTATTTGGCTCCTTCATGCCATGCATTACAATATAATCCTTTATTATATTATGGCATGAAGTACCCTGCCTTGCTGATCTGATTTTATTAGACAGAATTATGGAACATATATGTATAAACATCATTGACAACAAGCCCATTGTACGGAAGTGAATGGCCCATAGCCATCATTTGTTTCAGGGTGGGTTGTATGAATGGATCCCACTTCTTTAAAGCTTCCTTAGAGTCCAATTATGTAACTTTTACTTACCCTGGTGAACTCTTACTCGCACACCTTGTCTTACTGAGCTCAATGATACTCCTGTGTACACAAGCGTTCATCAACACATGAAAGAATTATGTCATTTATCTCTTTGCTTGTGATCTGATCGTCTGCTGAAGAATTTTCTTTATAAGAGGTGGCACTAGGTATAGTTAAACCAGAAAGAAGCCATTTGGCAGTAGGTTTACTGCCTTCACTATGCAGGAAATTGTCCACATTCAATGTGTATTGCTAAAGCAAATCTTCCAGATGACTTCGTAGCTAGACTTCATTAATCCAGCTTCCATGACTGAACAGTCCCCAGTAACAATATAACTTCCATAGCTCTGCTTGTCTTTGAACTTCATGTTTTTACTCCTTTTGTTTATTGCTTATGTAACACCTCCACAATTTCCACTGTCTGAATGCTGACTACATTTTTTCACATGATGATTTGTTGGACTGGTGCTGTTGCTGTTTTATTTACTCTTTTGACATATTTATATATTTATGCAAATAAATAAAAATCCATATTTCTTGTTTAGACATATATCGTTATCACAAATATCTGTATTACTGTTAGGAGAGTGGGATCTAACAATTCTTCAGCAGACGATCAGATCACAAGCAAAGAGATAAATGACATAATTCTTTCATGTGTTGATGAACGCTTGTGTACACAGGAGTATCATTGAGCTCAGTAAGACAAGGTGTGCGAGTAAGAGTTCACCAGGGTAAGTAAAAGTTACAATCAGTTAGACGCGGGAGCAGCGAGAGACACGTGGGTGAAAGCTCGCTGTGCCCCCGCTCCCCCGAAGCCCCCCAGAAACCCTCCAGCAGCCGCGGAGCCCCCCGCTGACCCCCAGCACAGCCGGGGTAAGCGGGGCCCGTGGAGAGAAGGGGCTAACCCCTTAGTGTGTGTGTGGGAGGCGGCGGCTGACTGGAGCCGGGCCGGGTCAAGCCTCGCCCAGGCCCCTACTGGGCCCAGCCCCCCAGGGAGCCACGCGACCGGAGCCACGCGAACAGGCACGTTTCTCTGCCAGCGTGTGAGTTAGCGCGGAGTTCGCGCGGGAGGGCGTGCGGGAGGGCGCCAGACCCTGCCTGCGCACCCCCCCAGGGTAGACAGCCCCAGCCGTAGCCAGCCTACCAGAGGCATGACACAGATGGGCACACGCCGCACCCCGAGGATCCCCTCAGGCTCTGCGGCCCCCCCCCCCGGCACCTTAGAGACGGCCACCTAGACGGAGCCCCTGGTTCCGGGCTCCACGCAAACGGAGCCCCTGGCTCTCGGCTGTGGGGGCTGCCTGTCCCTTTTTCAGGCTCTGGGGCCTGGGAGCATGGAAGAGATTCAAGGACGCCTTGAAGGCCAATCTGAAGTTATCTGATACCATCAATACCTGGGAGACTTAAGTACTTCATAGACACCATCTTCATCTTCATAGAAGTAGGGTCAGAAGGGACCTTGTAGATCTTCAAGTCCGACCCCCTGCCTGGGCAGGAGGAAAACTGGACTCAAATGACCCCAGCCAGGTAGGCATCAAGCCTTTTTTCTTAAAGACTCCCAGGGTAGGTGCCAGCACCACTTCCCTTGGAAGTTGGTTCCAGATCCTAGCCGCCCTAACTGTGAAGTAGTTCTTATGGATGTCTAATCTAAACCTACTCCCCAAAAACTTGTGGCCATTATTCCTTGTTATCCCAGGGGGTGCTAGGGGAAACAAGGTGTCCCTCAAACCCTTCTGGTCTCCCCTAGTGAGTTTATAGACTGTCACCAGGTCCCTCCTCAGCCTTCTCTTGTGAAGGCTGAACAGGTTCAGGTCCCATAGCCTCTCATTGTATGATCTGCCCTGCTGTCCCCGGATCATGTGGGTGGCCCACCTCTGGACCCTCTCAGTGTTGTCCACATCCCTCTTGAAGTGGGGCACCCAGAACTGGACACAATACTCCAGCTGTGGCCTGACCAGTGTTGCATGGAGGGGGAAGATCAGTTAGACGCGGGAGCGGTGAGAGACGCGCGGGTGAAAGCTCGCTGTGCCCCCGCTCCCCCGAAGCCCCCCAGAAACCCTCCAGCAGCCGCGGAGCCCCCCGCTGACCCCCAGCACAGCCGGGGTAAGCGGGGCCCGTGGAGAGAAGGGGCTAACCCCTTAGTGTGTGTGTGGGAGGCGGCAGCTGAGTGGAGCCGGGCCGGGTCAAGCCCCGCCCAGGCCCCTACTTGGCCCAGCCCCCCAGGGAGAGAGAGAGAGAGAGAGAAGGGGGGGTACTCATCAGCCCCCCTCCAGTAAGGCAGGGTCCCCCAAATCCCGGGCAGGGCCCCCTTATTTGCCTTAAGAGCAGCTTCCTCGACGGCAGGCCCACTGCGCATGCGCACAGTTTAAAAGGGCCCGCTGACCGGGAAAAAGCCCAGTTAGACGCGGGAGTGGCGAGAGACGCGCGGGTGAAAGCTCGCTGCACCCCCGCTCCCCCGAAGCCCCCCAGAAACCCTCCAGCAGCCGCGGAGCCCCCCGCTGACCCCCAGCGCAGCCGGGATAAGTGGGGCCCGTGGAGAGAAGGGGCTAACCCCCTTAGTGTGTGTGTGGGAGGCGGCAGCTGAGTGGAGCCAGGCCGGGTCAAGCCCCGCCCAGGCCCCTACTTCGCCCAGCCCCTCAGGGAGCCACATGACCGGAGCCGCACGAACAGGCTGCACAAACAGGCGCGCTTCTCTGCTGGCGCGTGAGTTAGTGCGGAGTTCGCGCGGGAGGGCGCCAGACCCTGCCTGCGCACCCCCCAGGGTAGACAGTCCCAGCCGTAGCCAGCCTACCTGAGGCATGACACGGATGGGCACGCGCCGCACCCCGAGGGTCCCCTCGGGCTCCGCGGCCCCCCCCTCTGGCACCTCAGAGAAGGCCACCCAGACGGAGCCCCTGGTTCCGGGCTCCACGCAGACGGAGCCCCTGGCTCTCGGCTGCGGGGGCTGCCTGTCCCTTTTTCAGGCTCTGGGGCCTGGGAGCATGGCGACCTCCCCTTGCGGGGTCTGCTCCCTTTTGGGGTCTCTGGCACACCAGCTGGAGGAGCTCCAGGCCACAGTCCACAGACTGCGTGCCATCAGGGACTGCGAGCAGGAGATAGACTCCTACTGCCAGGCCCTTCTCCCCCGGGAGGCAGAGGGTAGATCACAGTCTCCCTCCAGGCCAGAGGAGGACTCTGGGACCTCCTGCTGTGTCCAGCCAGGGGCATGGACCAAGGTGGTCAAGGGCCCTAAGGCCCGCTGCACCAAGGCCCCTCCCCCGCCAGAACTGAGCAACAGGTACGCACCTCTTGCTGCCCCAGCAGAGCCTGCTGAGTTGCCGGCCCCCACAGGCAACATGGGCCCAACTGCAACTCCCGCCCCTGCTCTCCCCAAGACAAAACGTAAAGTGTTTGTTGTGGGAGACTCCCTCCTGAGGGGGACGGAGGGGCCAATCTGCCACCCTGACCCCTTAGCCCGGCAAGTCTGCTGCTTCCCAGGGGCCCGCATCCGGGACATTGCAGAGAGGATCCCCAAGCTCCTCAAACCCACAGACCACTATCCCATGCTCCTTATTCATGTGGGCACCAATGACACGGCTCGGAGCACTCCCAGCCAGGTCATGAGGTGCTACAGGGATTTGGGAGCGGGGCTTAAGGGTCTGGGGGCACAGGTGGTGTTCTCGTCGATCCTCCCAGTCTCAGGCTATGGGCTGAGAAGGGACAGGAGGATCTATGTGGTCAACCAAAGACTGCGGCGCTGGTGTCGTCAGGAAGGCTTTGGCTTTCATGACCACAGCCCGCTCTTTGGCGAGAGAGGCAGCGAGCTGCTGGGAAGAAATGGTCTCCACCTCTCTCCCCTAGGGAGGAGGCTCTTCTCAGCCAGACTGGCTGACCTGCTTCACCGGGCTTTAAACTAAGCCCGCTGGGGGACGGGGGGACTACCGCCACTGCTGGCCCGCTGAACAAGCCTTGCAAAGCCAGCGGATCACGGCACTCAAGGGAGCCCACCCCAGCCCTGGTAAAATCTGTGGGCAAGGAAGGAGCCCCCCAGGGGGCACTTGCCTGCCTGTACACTAATGCCAGGAGCCTGGGGAATAAGCAGGAGGAGCTCATCCTCCTGCTCAGTGCAAACAATTACGATGTCATAGGGATCACGGAGACCTGGTGGGACTCCACCCATGACTGGACCACGGGGATAGATGGCTATACCCTGTACAGGAGGGATCGTGTAGAGAAAAGGGGCGGGGGTGTAGCTCTCTATGTTAAGGAAAGCTACGCGTCCCTGCAAGCCGATATTGGCGACCAGGGTGGACGGCTGGAGACCCTCTGGGTTAAAATCCGTGGGGAACAAGGCTCAGGGGACACAATGGTGGGAGTCTATTACAGACCTCCCACCCAAAGTCCTGAGCTAGACCAGGAGTTTGCCCAGGAACTGGCTGAGGCAGCTTGCTCCAGGACCATGGTTGTCATGGGTGACTTCAATTACCCAGACATCTCGTGGGAGGATCGCTCAGCAAAATCTGAGCGGTTGCAGAGCTTCCTCTCGTGCGTGGATGACCTCTACCTGACTCAAGAAGTCTATGGGCCAATGAGAGGCAAAGCGCTGCTCGACCTGGTGCTGGCTACTGGGGAGGACCTAGTCAGCAACCTAGTGATTGATGGGAAGCTGGGTGACAGCGACCACGAGCTGATCACCTTCACCATTCGCCGAAAAGCTGGCAAGTCAGTCAGCAACACACAAGTCCTTGACTTCAGGAAAGCCGACTTTGACAAGCTCAGGAGGCTTGTCAGTGAGACCCTAAGGGACTGTGACCACAGGGAGAGGGGAGTTCAAGAAGAGTGGTTGCTCCTCAAGGGAGCGATCCTCAATGCACAAACTAAGTCTATTCCATCTCGGAGGAAAGGCAGCAAGAGGGCACAGCAGTCCCCCTGGCTCTCCAGGGACCTAGCAGACCTCCTGAGGCTAAAAAGAAAGGCCTGCAAAGGATGGAGGATGGGAGTCACCTCCAAGGAGGATTATTCTGCTCTGGTCCGGTCCTGTAGGGAGCGGACCAGGAAAGCCAAGGCTGCAACTGAACTCCAGCTAGCTTTGAGCATCAAGGACAATAAAAAGTCCTTTTTCAGATATGTGGGGAGCCGGAGGAAAAGCAGGGGCAACGTTGGACCCCTGCTGAACCAGATGGGGCAACTGACGCCCAGGAAAAAGCCAACCTATTAAATAGGTACTTTGCGTCGGTCTTTCATCAGCCCCATGGGACGCCCGTGCCCGCTACAGGGCCGGGAAGTCCGGGTGAGGGTGATCCCCTGCCCTCCATTAATGCTGACTTTCTGAAGGAACATCTTGAGAAGCTGGATACCTTCATGTCAGCTGGCCCTGACAATCTTCACCCCAGGGTACTCAAGGATCTGGCGAGCATCATAGCCCAGCCTCTAGCGCAGATCTTTGAAAACTCTTGGCGCTCTGGTGTAGTGCCCGAAGACTGGAAGAAGGCCAATGTGGTGCCTATCTTCAAGAAAGGGAGGAAAGTGGATCCGGCTAACTATAGGCCCATCAGCCTGACTTCTATCCCGGGGAAGATCTTAGAAAAGTTTATTAAGGAGGCCATCCTTAATGGACTGGCCGACGCCATCATCTTAAGGGATAGCCAGCACGGGTTTGTTGTGGGTAGGTCTTGCTTGACCAATCTCATTTCCTTCTACGACCAGGTGACCTATCACCTGGACAAGGGAGATGAGATTGATGTCATATCTTGACTTCAAAAAAGCCTTCGATCTGGTGTCCCATGATCGTCTCTTGGAGAAACTGGCCAATTGTCGTCTTGGGTCCTCCACGATCCGCTGGCTGGAAAATTGGCTCCAGGGTTGGACCCAGAGGGTAGTAATTGATGGAAGTGACTCATCGTGGTGTCCGGTGACCAGTGGGGTCCCCCAAGGCTCTGTCCTTGGACCCATACTGTTCAACATCTTCATAAATGATGTGGACACTGGAGTCAGAAGCGGACTGGCCAAGTTCGCCGATGACACCAAACTTTGGGGCAAAGCATCCACACCAGAAGACAGGCGGATGATCCAGGCTGACCTGGACAGGCTCAGCAAGTGGGCGGACAAGAATCTGATGGTGTTCAACGCCGATAAATGCAAGGTTCTCCACCTTGGGAAAAAAAACCCGCAGCATCCTTATAGGCTCGGCAGTGCTATGTTGGCTAGCACTATGGAAGAAAGAGACTTGGGGGTCATCATTGACCACAAGATGAACATGAGCCTGCAGTGCGATGCTGCGGCTAGTAAAGCGACCAAAACGCTGGCTTGCATCCATAGATGCTTCTCAAGCAAATCCCAGGACATCGTTCTCCCCCTGTACTCGGCCTTAGTGAGGCCGCAGCTGGAGTACTGCGTCCAGTTTTGGGCTCCACAATTCAAAAAGGATGTGGAGAAGCTTGAGAGAGTCCAGAGAAGAGCCACGTGCATGATTAGAGGTCAGGGAAGCAGACCCTACAATGACAGGCTGAGAGCCCTGGGGCTCTTTAGCCTGGAAAAGCGCAGGCTCAGTGATGATCTGATGGCCACCTACAAGTTTATCGGGGTGACCACCAGTATCTGGGGGAACGTTTGTTCACCAGAGCGCCCCAAGGGATGACGAGGTCGAATAGTGACAAACTACTACAAGATCGTTTCAGGCTGGACGTAAGGAAGAATTTCTTTACTGTCCGAGCCCCCAAGGTCTGGAACAGCCTGGCACCGGAGGTCGTTCAAGCGCCTTCATTGAACACCTTGAAGATGAAACTGGATGCTTATCTTGCTGGGATCCTATGACCCCAGCTGACTTCCTGCCCTTTGGGCGGGGGGCTGGACTCGATGATCTTCCGAGGTCCCTTCCAGCCCTAATGTCTATGAAATCTATGAAATCTGAATATCTGGTATCTTTAAATAATACCCAGTTTTGATAGTCCTAACACCCTAAGGATTTTTTTTTAACACAAAATAAATAATTGAGATTATCAGAAAGCAGCCAATCAAGAAAAAGGATAGGTAGGTTGAAAACAGTTCATAAGCAACCCAACCCTCTATGCACCCAAGTACAAGGTCATCTGCAGGAGCACTCGCTCTGGAGCTGGATTCGCTAAACTAAACAGGATTTGCTCTCTGGAGCTGGACACTTTAATCCCACACTCAATAAGACTAGCTTAAAGGACAATCCAACATGTGAGTGTGGTGATCCTATGTGCACCACACCCGAACACCCAGAATGCGGACCTGGCAAGCATCAACAATAAAACAGTTGCATGGCTCTGCCACATTAATGATGTGCAGAGGGGGAAATAACAGTATATGAAACAAGGAAAAGGAATTTTAATTTTCCCAAATGAACAGAATTCTGTCTGGCTCAGCTATAGAATATATACAATTTAAGGTCCAAATCAGAAAACATCTTTCCTAAAGTTACTAAGAGTTTGTTCCAAACACTGGCACTGTTAGCCAGGCTTTGATCTCTCATTACATTACCCTTATTGTTAAATGAATCATTAGGTGAAACAGCAATAATGCCAGTGACAGTGAACACTGTGACTGGCTAATGATTTACCACTTTGCCTGGGTGCTTATTTCTATAATTTCTCATCGATGGATTAGCATTTATCTTGCTGATAGGGACTATTATCCAGTTCAAATCCATACTCTGTTGAAATGGATCACTTAATTAAAGCCATTGTGTAGTGATGCATTTTGAAACCATTTACAGTACACTAAGTACTATTATATTGCACCTGCTATACTTACAGGAATAGTGCAGTATAATAATAGATTCAGCAGTAATAATTTGCACTTTTAAAATGTAGAGTTGGTTGATAATTCCTAAAGTTTTGATGGTTGATGTTTTTTTTTTTTTTGAAATTACAAATTACAAGCACATTCTCTTTTTTCCTCTCTCGCTCTCTCTTTTTCACATATGCACAATGTCAAGGTCTTTTTTTTTTCTTTAATGCATTTTTTACCATTTCTATGCTGGTCAGAATATCCAAAATTTAAGTTAAAAAACTACTGAAAACTTTTTTGTATATACCCAGCACATTCTATCAAAATATCTCAAAATGCTTTAAAAGTAGGCCTATTTTACATGTTTGTGATCTATGGGAAGCTGTTTGCTTACTTGGTGCAAAATGTCTTCTTTTGAGGTGATGGGGGAACTGAACAGATGTAAGAAAAATAAACTGGGGTTGATTGAAATTTCAATGAAGACAATGGAAAGATTCTCCCTTCCTCGAGTAGAGTTTAGATCACTCTGATGGCAAAAAGAAGTATACTATGTAATTAACTTTTGGCAAAGTGACATAAGATTTATTGCACCTAATGTTATGCCAGGTCATGGGCTGCCAGGCCTGGGAGTCACTCCATGTCTGGAAAAGCAGCAGAGATCTGAAGGAGCAAGCAGTCTCAACATAGGGGAACCAGGAAGCCAGAAGGAGCCGAGCCAGAGATCTGGAGTACTGGACAGAACACTGGATCAGAAGGCCAGCTGAGTAAGATATCAGACAGATCAAACCAGAATTTAGGTTTGGGAATCATAGGGTCAGGCTGAACTTGGGGTTCATGAGTGAGCCAGGTCAGGTAGGCAAAGTCAGTCACAGATCTGGTAGAGGCACAAGCCAAGGCCAAAGCAGCCTGAGCACAAAATTGAACCCTGTTGCCCAGATACTTCCTCTTCATAGTCAGTGGTTTTTATAGGAAGGCATGAAAGGTCAGCTGACTCTGGCCAGACACACTCATGGCAGGGAGTGGGTGGCTAGGCCCTGATGGAAGGTTCTGACCACCTGTGTCCTACCTAGATGATCACCTAGGGAGATGGAAGACCAAGGTAAGCACTTGTTTTGAGGCTACAGCCTGACACCTAGGACTGTGCTAATACTACATTTCTATATGTGCAACTGTTAAAGTGGATGATACGTGATTTCACATGGGAGAAAAGCTTGTTTCCCTGATGAAGAGTGCACAAGATGATGAAGAAAGTCATACTTTCTTTATTAAAATTGGTCCATGTAATGAAAACTTTGATGGACAAGCCAACTTCATGTATAATGTAAAAACTCACCCCTTTGATTGGCTTTGGTAGCCCTCCAGTGGAAAAGCTTCCATTGGCATTTGGGCGTAATTTAACCCTTCACTCATAATATAAAAACAAAGCAATTTACATTGACAGGACCTTAAATGGAAATGGAAAATTAATCTCAAATGCTCACTTTTGAGACCTTCCATGATTTTTTCCTGAGGTATACCTATCAGAAGACAGTTAACAATTGCTACACACTACAGGAATTTTTATATATTCCAAAACTATACAGCCCTTGTTAAGAGCTTTGTATCTCCTAGTGATTCCACTACACAAGGCACATCCCTAGCCAGATATCTTGTTTTCCTCTGTACAACATATGACCTGACAACCAGAGAGGTATGGACTGACAGCTCAACACATATTCAATAGTACATGTCACAGCAACCACAGACTGACTTCTGCATGCTCTCCTTACTCTTGCAGCCTTGCAATGAACATGGGTGTTTAGGATGTGTGTAAATAGATCTGTGCAAATCCTCAGAGAGAGAGGAAGATAAATGACAAAAATGACACTTTAGAAAATAGAGGATGGAAAGTCACAGTTATTACTGAAGTGCATGATTAAAATTTAGGATCATAGGGAAGTAGGGCTGGAAGGGACCTCACAAGGTCATCTAGTCCAGTCTCCTACTTAAGGCAACCCAGACAAGTATCTGCCAAATTTGTTCTTGAAAATTGCCAAAAATGGAGAATCCACAACTTCTCTAGATAACTATTCCAATGTTTAACCACCCTCAAAAATCATAAAGTTCTTCCTCATCTCCAAACTAAATTTCCCCTGCTGCAGCTTGAGGACTTTGCTGCTAATCCCATACCCTACAGCCACAAAGAAAAGCTCATCTCCATCCCCTCAATCACCCTTCAGGAATCTGAAACCTGTTATTAAATCTCCTCCTCAGCCTTCTCTTCTTCCGACTAAATAAACCTAGGTCTTTCAGCCATTCCTCATAAGTCTTACTTCCTAGGCCCCTAATCTTTTCTGTCACTGTATGCTGAACTCTGTCAAAACTGTCAACATCTTTATTGAAGTGTGGGGCCCATAACTGAACACAGTACTCCAGGTTAGGCCTCATCATTGCTGAATAGAGTGGAAGAATCAGTTCCCTTGATTCGCAAGAGAGATTCCTGTTGATACAGCCCAGTGTTCTTTTAGCTTTTTTTGCAACAAAAGTGTATTGCTAGCTTATATCTACTTTATTTCTCTATAGTACTGCAGCATAGGCAATCATTCCCCCATATGTATTTTTGCATTAAATTGTTCTATCCTAAGTGCAGGATTTTGCACTCATCCTTGCTGAATTGCTGATTCTGATTGATTTGCAGACCATTTTTTCATTTTATTGAGGTCATTCCAGATCCTAGCCCTACACTCCGGAGCATCTACAACTCCATCTAACTTGGTGCTGCCTGCATATTTTCTAAATGTACACTCAATCCCATCCTCAAAATCATTAATGAAGATGTTGAACAATACCAGACCCAGAATATACCCCTAAGGAACCCTATTTGATACCTCATCCCAGTGAGACATTGAGAACTATTCATTCAGCACTATCTAACTAGTTATGTACCCAGGTCCAACAGTCCTGGCTCTATCACTCCTTCAGATTTGCCCTCTGCTCCTGCTTCCTCTGTCTTTTTTTCTCTCAGCTCCTAGGATCTGTGGGAGTTGTAGTTACATGCCATTAGCACAGTTTTTGAGTTCACATTCAGTTAGTGTGGCTGCTCCCCCTGCTGTTGCACATCTACATTGCAGTGCATTACATTTAGCTTACACAGTCCATTACGTGCCTTACAGTACTTTCACCTAGTCTGTATTTCCTTAGCTTGTTAATGAGAATGCCATGAGAGAGTGTCAAAAGCCTTGCTAAAGTCAGGGTATATTACATCCATTAGTCTCTCCCATCCACAGAGCCTGTCACCTGTGGATAGAAGAAAATCAGGTTGGTCAAGCACAGCTTGGTTTTGGTGAATCCATGTCAGCTGTCTTGATCACCTTGTTCTCTGCTACTTGCTTCACAGTGGATTCCTTGAGGACCTGCTTTGTGACCTTTCCAGGTATAGAGGTCAGGCCCACTGATCTGTATATCCCTGGCTCCTTCTCCTCCCCTTTTTTTTAAAGATGTGCACTATATTTTCCCTTTTCCAGTCATCCAGGACCTCACCCAACTTCCATGATAGTTCTCAAAGAGTTCTCAAATGGCTCCAAAATTACCTCAGCCAATCCTGTTAGTGCCCAGGGTGCATCCCATCTAGTCCTGCCATTCTGAAAGCATCTAGCATCTATCTCAACCCTAATCTGTTCTGGCATTACTCTAGGCTGCTTGTCTCCTTCCCTATCTTTGTTACCAAACTGCACCTGTCATCTGGTAGCTGCCCCTATTTATTCAACAAAGATAGCTAGGGGGTGAATGTGTATTTCTAATCAAGTGATAATTCTAGTAATGTCATTGCTCTGTTCTAGCTATGTAGCAATCTGTTATTCTGGGAAGGTAGTAAGCCAAAGCTTGCTCTCAGATTCCTTTGGGTAAAGAGTTAAAATAACTTCCCGGACGTGTTCGCCTGGTATCACGTTTCTGATATTGACACACGAATTGGACAACTTTAAATGATTTAACTTTGGTAAGACATCCTCTGAATTTAATATCCATGCTGTAGATATATTAAATGTATATTGTCTGAAACTACAATTTCAGTCTTCTAACTCTGCTGTACCTTAAATACGTTAAAGACCTCAGATAAAGGAAATCACCTGCTGCTTCATCAAATCTTTAATTTACCATTTTGGGTAGCTTTGGTCAAACTGCTCATCCTACTTTCCCCTTTCTCTCATCATCATTCCATTTTCAAGAACTTCTGCCATTCCTGATTCTGGCTACAAAATGAAATGAAAGTGCTACAATACTTGGAGGAGAAATTTCCTTATTACCAATCATCTGAGCCATCCAGCCCCCTGTAACCATTTTTTATTTTTTTACTTCAAGCCTTCTTTAAGTCATAGGCAGATATAAATAAAGGCTACGGTAGCTCTTTAATGCCAACTTAGAAGGTATTTTCTGATTGCTGCCATTGCTACAACATAAAAAAATCCTCCACAAGTACTCATGAATCATTTAAGATAGCAAAGTGGGGAGTGTCTGCCAAGAAGCCAAAATCCAAAATTGATTTTTCAGGTTTTTAAGCAAAGTTAAATCCATTTTTTCCATTACTCCTGTGGGAGTTTGGGTCACTTACTAAAGACCTTGTGTTCATTGAAATGTAATAAAAGTATCCACTTTAAGTATCCACAGTACTTTTCAGGCTATTATGGTTTGACACTAAGTGGTAAGTGGCTTTTGACCATATCTTCAATCAGAATATGGTGAAACTTGGGTATTGGAAGGAAAAAGAATCCAATGCAATAAAGATCTTTAAAAAGCTGCTCCTTCAACTTCAAGTTAAAACAAACTCAAGTGTTTTGAGATAGCTTTATGTGATTAGAAATTATTGTTTGTGAATAATTCAATTGTATGACCGGGTTTTAGCAACTAGGCTGAACAAATCCTATAGCTCTCATAAAACCCCTGCCAGAGTTTCAATTGCATTCATAACAGCAAATAAACCTTTTTTATTAAAGTTTGCAATCACTGAAATTTCTGTCAAAGGTTTACAAGCTCCATTGTAGAACGACAATGCATAAAACATTTTTGCTTACCCGCATATGTAAATATCATAGAACCTGGGTTCCAAACATACAACCTGAAGGCCAGATTCAGGATGCAGAACCATTTTATCCAACCCACCAGTAGTCTGGAAAGCTATCAGAAGCTGGGGGGCATGGACTGCCACAAGGTCCCTGGACCCTGATGGACATGGCCATCTGTGGCAGCCCTCCAGAATCATGCTGCTAACCAAACACAGCTCCACTCTGCCATCTGGCCCCACACCCACTGCAGTTGCTGCTGGCTGCATGGACCCAACCCAGGAGGAGTCCCTGAGGTCTAAATTTGGCCCAAGATAACTTTGATATCCCTGTGATAGAAAGCAGGAATTCATATGGCTTTACATATTAAAAAAAACTTTAAGAAGAGAAGCACGGTCAGATTAAACATGGTGCTATTATGACACTCATACTTGTTTTTAACAGCAAAGGGAATACAGTAGAATGCTGAACCACCACTCCATTTAGGATAGCCCCTGTGCAGTTATGGAAACATTTGTCATCAGCCTGAACAAGGTTTGCCCGAAAGCTTGCAAAGAACTTTTTTCTGACTACTCAGTTGGTCTAATAAAACAGATCACATCTACCCAAAGAACCATGACTGCAAAGAAAGATTTTTTTTTTTTTTTGCAATTTCTTAGTTGATCTAATAAAAGGTATCATCTCTGAACCAAGAGTTCTAGAGTTTTGCATTTCTTTTTGTCTTAGACCAACATGGGTACCAAATACATCCCTGAACCATGGAAGATGCCACACTTTAGCTGATTTTGGAAATCTAAAACTTCATTGCTGAACAAGAAGGAAAGATTTTTTTGAGCCTCCCTACCTTTCTGACATCCAACACCTCCAGGGATGAGAAGAACCTTATCAAGGAGCAACTCACATAAAGGACTCTCAGGGACCCCAGGGAACAGACTTCCAGTCTCAAATTCTCCTGTGCAAAATGAAGTTTATTTTCTACCTAAGAGGATTTTTACAATCTTGGATTTGTCCTCAGCCTGAAGAAGGGGGGCACGTGTACCCAAAAGCTTGCAAAGGAAGGTTGGTTTGTTTTTGTTTTGTTTTGTTTTGTTTTGTTTGGGGGGGTTGCAAAGTTTTTAGTTGGTCTAATAAAACATATCATATCTGAACCAAGAGTTCTAGATTTTTGCATTTCTGTTATGGAAACCTGTAGTTTATTGATAACCTACCAAAACATGAAAAAATACAGTATAACAAAAAGACATTCTAAAAGTACTTTTGTTAACAGGGTTATTGTACGATTGTAAAACACTATTATTTCAATCCAGTATTGATGAGTATGGAGATGCAGATATCAAAGATTCCTTTTTTTAGTATTATTAGTAATTCATGCTGTGTGATAATGTGTGGCATCCTGCTGCCAACTGGACATGCAGTTGATTGCTCTGTGACTGTGTTCTTACCAGGGGTCAGTTAACAAGAGTGGTATTTGACAAATTAGTAGGTCAAGGTAAACCATAAGTTTCCCTACAGTGTTTACCCTGACTTAGGAAAACTACAAAAGGAAAATTCATGAAGATGTGTCTTTGCTCTATAAGATACAAAGTGTACCATGTCAAGAAAAGGTGAGGGAACAAAAGGGTGCATCAGAAAGTGGCATCTTCTCCTCTGCTCATCCCTCATTCTGAGAGAAAAATAATTTCATTTTTCCCTTTCCATGGAGCCACTCATTTCTCCAGGCACCTGGCTAGCTCTCTCTGCCCACTTCTCCCACTCATTTGCAGCAAGAAGCAGATAAATAGCTTCAGTTTTCCCCAAATCTAGGTAGAGCATTAATCTGATTAGAGGAGGAACCTTAGTTCCGCCCTCCTAACTCCCTGGGTAAGCACTAACAGTCTAGTGGTAACTTTACTATCAGCAAATGTTAGCATACTTCTCACTATTCATTTGGTAGGCTTGTATTTCACACTTCTCACACCATGGAAAAAATCATAAAATCACATAAAAGTAGGGCTAGAAGGGATGTCTGGAGGTCATCTACTCCAATCCCCTAGCTGAGGCAAGATCATCCCTATCACAACCATGCCAAACAAATCCTTCTCTAACCTACTACTAAAACTACACCAGTAACCCTGTCACACATCCACAAAGCACAGCACCCTAACCTGTCACAGGTAAAGGAGTGGGGCACCTATGCCCAATGTCCCGCTGCTGCAAGAGTTGTTAAAAGTCTCTTGAGAGATCAAAGGAAGAAGTTCACACCCCCACTACAGAGGAAGGTAAAAACCCCCACAGTCCATACCAATCTGATCAGGGGGCGAAACTCCTTCCTAACCACAAACATCTGACCCCAAGCAGAGGGCAAGACCCTCTAGCCAGGAACCTCCAGGTATTAGTCCCAGCAGAAGTGTCAACACACCACAGTCAAAATCCCCAGCTCTGGCTGCAACCAATGCCTCTGAGAAAGGCAAAATGAATGTCTAATACATGTAGTAACGGAAGTGTGGGGCGGGGGGAGAAACTCTTTTCTGGCCCCATGTGACAACCAGCAAAGCCCTGAAGCATGGGCACTACCCATAGTAGGACACAGGCATAGCTGTTCCTTGATCATCCTCTGACCAATGCTTATCCAACCTTGTCTTGAACACCTCAAATGATGGAGATTCCACAGCTCCCCTAAGCAGTCTACCTCACTGCCTCACTGTTGTAATGGTCACAGACTTTTTCTAGATATCCAATCTAAGCCTACTTTGCTGAAGCTACAGGCCATTAGTCTGCATCCTGCTCTCTGCACCAATAGAGAAGAGGTATTCTCCCTAATCTTCATGGCAACCCTTCAGATATTCGAAGATAGGTATCATGTCCTGTCTTATGGACGTAGCTGGTTTAGGTTGTGCAAGTACACAGTACAGGTCCCTTGTTTTCTTCTGCAACCAGGCTGCACTGCATAAGTTTGTAAAACAATGCTGGAAATAATTGCATGTAAACCTAACTCTTCATCTATGTGGAATTTGCATTAATCTTATACAACATTTTGCTCTCCAAGAACAGCATTGTAATTTTTGCACCTTCAGTTTGAAGCTCTGCAAAGCTTTCCGCTTGCAGTTAAAAAAAATGAAGCCGAGGGAAAATTCTGGTCAGTAATAAATTATGAAAAAGGATGGTTTGGGGATGACCCAGGCTTCCTGAATTACAGTCAAATTCATTTAATAGTTAAGGGTGGAAATAAAGGTGGGCAGGGAGAGGTTCTGAGACAATATTTTTATTTCAAAATTGATCTAAATCAGGGAAGTCCAACTGGAAGCCCCCAGGGTTAAATTGCAGCCCTCAGGCTCCTGTCCAGCTGCCACTTCTCTCATTGCTCTGGCTTCAACAACAGCTAGAGTTCTCCAGGCTCCCCATCCCTGATCCAGCTGCTGCTTCCTGACCCTGTCCCAGGGAGCTGGGATAGAGGGACAGTGTAGGGAACTGAAGGTAAGTCTGGGGCATGCAGTGGGAGGGGTGATGCATACTAGGCCCATGGTGCCACAGGAGGTAGAGGTGGGTTACAAGTGCATTGTGCAGCAAGGGGGTGCACTGCATGGGTATGCAGGGTAGCAGTTATGGGAGAATCACAGGCATATATGGTGGGGTGTATATGTCACCATACATGTGTCTCCAGTCACTTAGAAGGTGGACAGCCCTGATCTAAAACTTTTTTAAAGGATTTTAAGAGAGTCAGGAACAATGTTTAATTTTAAGTTGAACAACATGCTTCAATTTGACCCCATTGAATTTTTTTCCAACCTTTTTGTTCTGGCCACAGCACTGAAAAATCCATTATTTGTACAGCCCTAATACCAGCAGTATGTCAGGACCCCAGTTCAACAATTCATCCCTACCTGGCAAAATGCTTAAAGATGCATTATAAGTTAAGCTGGTCTTAAACCTGTCCCATTAATTTTAATGATACATAAGCAGGTGTTAAAAGTTCTCTGCTGAGAAGGAACAGGTTAAATCACATGCTTAAACACAAACTGATACCTATTAAAACTTTTGCCAGTCTAGTAACATCCTTAGAGAGTGTGATTATTTTTACAATACTTACATGCTGGCAAAAGCCCTAGGGTAGATGCAGCTGCGATGGGAAGAAAAAAAAAGGTTTTGTTGATGTAGCTTATTTTATTCAAGGAACAAGAACAGGTTATACAAGCCAAAGCCATTTTAAACTGATTCTTCAATTTGCCAGTAAGCACCTTGTTACATGTTACAGTGCAAGCAGCACAAATGTTGATCAGGGTTGGCACTACCTCCAGCTTGGAGCGGTCACATGTTCAGGTCAGCAGGGACCTGGAGGACTGCAAGGTAAGAATCCCACCCCCAACTCCCATTCTGGGCTTCCAGTGGGGTGGGATTCCAGGGGGGTAGTGGGCCCAGTCCAAGCCAGGGGGGGAGGGAGGCAAGTGGAGTGCAACACCTTAGTGTAACATGAGCTGGGTAACACAGATCAGAGATAATCCTGCCCTGGAGTGGGGTAATTTAAAGTGTTCTGAGTGCTTAAACCTAGCTTCAGGTGTTAATGTGCAGATAAGCCAGAGGTTGAGAGCTCCAGAATCCACCCAAAATTACCATGCAACAAGATCCTAAGACTCCGTCAGTACAACTATACCGGCAAATAATTTCTAGTGCGCACTAAGCCTGCACAACCTCATTCTCCAATTTGATTTAATACCCTGCATGACATGGACACAGCTATAAAAGAAGCTAGTCTTTTATTTTTCAATCCATGTGTCAAATGTTTACCTTAAAATAAAGTTATGTACCTGCCCATTTTTCTAAAATTTCAACTGCTCCTGGGTCTATATATAAGAAAAAACATGAATTTAGTTAACCAATGTTACCTAAAAATAACTAGGACAATCTAACATTGTCACTCAAACATTTAAAAAAATAGTAATAACTCCTACACACATCCCTAGAGGCAAAAGTCTGAGAGTCCTGAAGGCTTTATATTATACCTAGGAGGTCAACCCTAGAGCTGGGAAGCTGAATTCATTTTTAACAACATATGAAACCAGTGCTGCCCTTTTTTCTGTCCACAAATTATGAACAGATTTTCATTTTCCCGTATCTTTTCATTATAGGAACGATTCAGGTCAGTAAATGTCCGCCTATTACTTAAACATGAGGTGCATTAGATGCATTTTGCTACTTTATTTCATTTCTTTCTATTTATTTTAATTGGGATTCTAGAAATGTCTAGGTGCTTTTAATATATATTTAATATAATGAAATATATGCAGTAGCTCATCTAAACACCAGAAAAGTAAGAATAAGGAAGTTACCCACTCCAACAACAAACCTTCAGCAATTATAGTCAGAACAGTTACTTAATCTTCCCTATCACAAAACTTGAGGAAAGAGATGGATCATGTGATATAACCTGAAAAAAAAAATCAAGATCTGGGCCATTTTGGGAAGGAAGTAAATGTCAAATTTGAGAACTTCCCTAAGCAAAAATCCATTTATAAACCAAAGGATCCAGATTCCCTGGTGACCACAACTGTAAAATAGTCATTTTAGAAAAAGAAATGTCCTGTGGCCATTAAAGGCTTTTATACAATGGCAACAATTTAAATTCTGCTTATAAGCCAACAGGTACATAAAGTGTTGGTGTCACATGCTCAGAGAATTAGCACACTTCTACATTTGCTTCATTCTCTCTACTGATTTGGTCTGCTGCAACAAGAGAGACAAATTGTAATAGTCTAATCTCAGTAGCAAAAACCACATGGATTACAGTGGGTTGCAGACAGACAGACAGACCTCAACACAGTTGCCAATGCAGAACTACCCTTTAATCATAGTGTTTCTATTTGAACTAGGAATCTCTAGGACACAAATAATAGAATCATTTTTATGAATTTTTGAATGATCAGTATATTGGCAGAGTGGTAAATAATGAGGACTTGGAAGTCATACAAAATATTCTGAGAAAAAAAAAACTTAATGTGATCTTGAAATGTACAAACAGGGTAGGAAATGAAGCACGAGTAAGAAGTCCATTTTGCCTCTGTGTATAACCTGCAGGACTTCTGAGACCAATGACTGAATATTATAGATTGTAAGGCCAGAAGGGACCTTGGAAGATCATCGGGTCCAGCCCCCTGCACCAAGCAGGAAAGATAACTAGAGGTCAGGTGACCCCAGCAAGGTGACCGTCTGGTCTCCTCTTGAAGATTTTCAGGGTAGGCGAATGTACCACCTCTGGAGGGAGTTTGTTCTACAGTCTGGACACCCTGACTGTGAAGAAGTTTTTCCTAATGTTGAGCCTGAATTGATCTTCTAGGAGTTTGGGGCCCTTACTCCTCGTTTTCTTCTTGGGTGCCCTAGTGAACATTGCTCACCGAGTCCTTGATGTACTCCCTTAGTGTAGCGATAAGCTGCTACCAGGTCCCATCTCAGCCTTCTTTTCCTCAGACTGAAGAGTCCCAGATCCCTCAGCCTTTCCTCGTATGGCTTGCCTTTTAAGACTCTGATCATACAAGTGGTTCTTCTTTGGATTCTCTCAAGCTTGTCCATGTCCTTGTTAAAGTGTGGTGCCCTGAACTGGGTGAAGTACTCCAGCTGCAGTCTCACCACTGCTGAGTAGAGCAGAAGAATCACCTCTTTGGTTTTGCTGGAGATGCATCAATTGATGCATGCCAGAGTATTATTTGCCCTACTGGCTACAGCATCCCACTGCCAGCTCATATTCATACTGTTCTCTATTACCCCCAGGTCCGTTTCATTCATGGTGCTAGTCAGTTTGATGCCACCAAACCTGTAGGTGTGTTGGGGGTTGCTTGTCCCAAGGTGGAGCACTTTACATTTCTTGATGTTGAACTTCATCAGGTTCCAATCCACCCAACTTGCTAGCCTGTCTAGGTCTCCCTATATCTGTAGCCCATCTTCAAGCATGACCACACTCCCCATAACTTGGAGTCATCCACAAACTTGGCCAGTGAGCTCTTCACCCCCACATCCAAATCATTAATAAAGATGTTGAGAAGTACTAGACTGAGCACCAACCCCGGTGGGACACCATTGCCCACTTCTTGCCAGGATGACAGATCCATTCACTACAACTCTTTGGGTCCTATCCTGCAGCCAGTTTCTCACCCATCTGACTGTCTCAGAGTTAAGCCCACAATCCTCCAGTTTTCTCGCAAGGACATCATGGGATACTAGATCAAAGGCCTTTTGGAAGTCTAGGTATACAATGCCACCCTGCTCTCTCATGTCCAGGTGGCGAGTTACCTGGTCATAGAAGGAGATGAGGGTGGTGAGGCAAGACCTCCCTGCGATGAAGCCATGCTGGCTGTCATTCAGAATCTTAGCTTCTGCAAGTTTATTCCAGATAGACTCCTTGATGAGCGTTAGGACTTTCCCTAGGATAGAAGTTAGGCTGATTGGTCTACAGTTACCCAGGTCCTCCCTCCTGCCCTGCTTGTGGATGGGCACAACATTGGCCCTTTCCAGTCCTCAGAGATTTCTCCAGAGCACCACAAGTTGTGGAAGAGTTTTGCCAGGGGCTCTGCAATGACTTTGGCCAGCTTCTTCAGCACTCTCAGATGAAGATCATCCAGCCACAGAGACTTGCATACATCTAAGTTTTTTAATTGGACATACACCTATTCTACAGCAATAGTAGGAAAGCGATTATTCCTACTGTGCTTATCCGGTACTCTACCTGGCATTGTTTTACCCTTGGTCTGGTGAAAGATGGAGGTGAAACAGTCATTCAGGAGTTCAGCTCTCTCCTGGGTGCCGGTAACCAGCTCTCCCGAGTTCTTGAGCAATGACCCCACACTTCCATTTGTTTTCCTCCTGTCTACTACATCCAGTCCTGGTGGATATATATAAAAAAAAAAAAGAGAGATGCAAAAGTGCTACATGGGCTGAAGGTTATTTGGATAAATGTGGTATCTTTTATTAAACTGACAACATTTAGATCATCTAATAAAAAAAAAAAAAAATCACATTTACCCAAAGAACCTTGTCTTAACCCAACATGGCTACAACTAACACCCCCAAAACATGGGCTGCAGGGACTTTCTATTTAATAGCTTTGCTTCTTTCAGCCCTTTCATAGCATCTTACGAAGTAAGCTGCTCCTTACAAAAGCATATACACCTCCAATTTAGTTAGCCTTTTTGGTGCAAATCTATCCTGCTTTCTGTTTGAAGCAAGTCATTTTTCTAGAAGGCATCCTTTAGACAAAGCACAAGCCCCGAGGCTCACCATCAATGCAAGTGAATGAAATACTATGGCTTGTCACATACAGGAGATCAAATTAGATAATCTAATGTCCTTTCCAGCCCTATAAATCTATGAATCCAAGAGACATGACTCAGCCAAATGAAAGAAAGCATAGTTATAGTTTCTGTGATCATTTATTAGCAACTGTGGATCACATAACAGTAAAACAAGTTGGGAACTCAAGTGACAAATGGTGAAGAGGCTACCTCAAATGAAAAGACATAAAAATTCTCTCTCTGTCCCACATTTTCCCCATCTATCAGCATCACTCCTATCTTATTTGGATTCAGCATCAACCTGCTAGCTCTCACGTATTACTCACATATCTGCTAAAAAACTAGGTAAAAAGTTTTGAAAACCATTAGCTGAGTCAGGTGAATTACAAATTTACTAATATGCCATACACGCCTATCTTCTCAAAATTTAGCCTTCAAAATTGGGGTGTGTAGCTTAAGCAGGGGATCTGATTTTTCTTCACTGGAATAGAAATGTGGAGAAATAGAAGCATTGAGACACTGTGCTCTAACCCAACAAGAAGACAGACGGAATTTAGTTTTAACCCTCTCGGGGCCACTAAGGAATTTGCACTACCTATTGGCAGAGCAACCAAAAGCTGCTACCAGTTACTTCAGCAGCTATGGCAATTTAGCTGACTCAGCAAGTGAGCCTATGTATGAAGTCAACCATGACCTTCCAAAAACAAGGTGCATATGTTATATGAGAAAATATGGTACAGTGTTGTGTATCATCAATAGGTCTCTTTAGGAATCCAACCTTGCCAAGTCTTGCAGCAAAAGAGAAAGTGACTAAGAACAACTTTCTAGTGCTACTGAGAAAGAAACAAGGTTCTTTGGGTGAATCTGTTATCTTTTATTAGGCCGACTTAAACAGTTGGGAAAAACATTTTTAGCAAGCTTTCAGGTTTAAAAACCCTTTGTCAGGTTGAGGAAATCTCTGCAGTTGGTGTGTGCTCTCTCTCAGCAGAAGAGCACACACCAACTGGAGAGACTTCCTCAGGCTGACAAAGGGTTTTTAAACCCAAAAACTTGCTAAAAAATTTGTTTCCAACTATTTAAGTCAATCTAATGAAAAATATCTGATTCACCCGAAGAACCTTGTCTGCCTATGTCCTTAGACCAACATGGCTACAACCTACACCACTGAGAAAGAGAGGCAGCCCTGGCTGCTCCTACCAAAGTTAGGTATCTGAGAAGAAATTACACCTGTGTGTACACCTCATTTTTTTTAATTCAACAACAACAGTGAAGCAACAAGTACTATCTATGTACTAAGCATCTAAAGTAAGATGGGTAAAAAAAGATCCAAGGGACTGTGGAGGTTGTATGATAATGCTTAACTAACTTACTGGCATATTGTGAAGGAAAATCCATTAATAGTTGTGGGAGTGCACAATGATCTTGAATAAGAGTATATGGATAAATATACTGGTATTAACATTTCAATAAGAGCTCAAGCTTACATACAGTTTGGTAACTCATGTCCTGCCATTTTTTTTTTCTTGAAAAACAAAACAATTTAAAGGAATTTGTAAGAAGCTGGAAAATGCCACAGACTTCAAAGGACCCAGACTGAACCTTGATTATTAGTTGAAAAAGGTGCACTGTTTATCAATTTAAAAGTAAAGGGCACCTATGCAAGTAACAAAGCTCTGCTTAGGTGCATGCTAACTAGCATGCTCCAGCAGCCTCCGCATCACATGTATTCAGCAGCCCCGCATTTCAAAAAAGCAATGGGGGCGCTTTAACTAAAGCTCATTGAATGAGCTTTAGTTAAAGTATCCTCACCACCATTTTGAAGTGCAGCATGCTGAATACATGTGATGCTGCGAGCACTTTAATTAGAGAGACTTTCAGAGCTTCTGTAATTAAAGTGCCCTCCCACCCCACCCCACCCCAGAGGACATGTATAGACACCCAAAGGTACTATCCACTTTTCAGAGTTTTAAAATTTAAATACCTTAGTTTGGCCTCAGCAAAATAAATAGTTTAAAAATTCTGAGCAAAATTTTATTCACCAGGGAAAGTTATTTAATTATGTTTTTTGTTGCACCTTCTTCAACTAGATAACAAGTAAAGTGTCTTTCCTGTTTTTTCATCAGGAGCCATACTTATGGCAAAAGGTGCACTTGCAGGTTTCATTTTTGGCTTTTGTCAGTTTTCCTGATAATTTTGTCCTGATGGTTGGCAAAAAATGTTGCAAGTGCACCATATACAGAAATATGGTAAATTTCCCCTCCCTCCCCCGCCCCCAAAGTGTTTGGAGAGATTGTCACACATAAGGTGACACCTGGTTACCAAATTTCAATATAGCACAAGTTAAAAATGGCCGAAATACCATATAAAGCCTATATTACAGAGATTTAGAAAAGGAAACCAAGAAAGAACCTTAATTATAGCAGCATTTCCAATGCTGCTGTAATAACGACAGCTCAGTTACCTTTTACTCCTAAATTATACCTTTGTGCCAGGGCCTTCTTTTTGAGAACCTCCAGCATAAGCTATAACTGGATGAGAGAGTGAAGAAGGGAGAGTGCAGCTTCAGTGGGATTAAAACTGATAGCCTACCTGCTCAATGGGGGACCAGCTAACAGCAATCAGTGCCTGGCCTGGAAGACATTAAAAGTTTTCAGGGAGCAGAGCTTCAGGGGAAGAGGGAGGACAGTGCAAAGAAGGCAGCACTGAGCTGCTGGAGTCCTCTCTCTGGGTCTGAGGAAGGACTGTCACTGAGTTAACCATTTGTTGACTGTATCTTTGTTTGTTTATTAATGAAGCTGTGTCCTGTGGGGCAAGGCTAACCAGCGCAATAGAAGGCCAAATCCAGAGTCTGCAAAAAGAAGGATATAATGTTCAGATACTAGGAGATGGGAGCCATAAAATAGCTAAATTAGCCATAAGGCAGGTTTAAAAATAAACCAAAAATAGCATTAGTACAACACCACAGTTGAGAAATCAAGCATTGTAAACTCAGGAAAGTCAGGGTTACAATTATTTCTTTTGCTATTACCTCATGACATTGCAAATTATGTGCTTTCTACAGTCAGCCTTAATAAAGTATCATGAATTAGAAGTTGACATTTAAGATAGGAGTGCAGGAATAAAAAGAACTGTAATAAATGGAACACAGGAACAAAAAATCCTCAGCTTTTAGGAGTGATCTCTGCTGAAGTCAGTGTATCTATGCCACTCTACAGCATCTGAGAATCTGGCCTAGTAGTTGCTAAGGGCTTTGTTATATGGTAATTTTGCACAGCTCCAGGAGCTCTTAACCCCTGGATTGTCCTCATATTAACACTTGAAACTTTTTTTAAGCACCGTGGGAGCCCACCAATTAATTGCATCTCACCCAGCCCACGCACTTTCCTCCTACCCTCATGCACTGCTGCAGCCACTAGGGGACCTGTTCAGCTTCCCCAGCCTCCAGTGGCTCCTCCTCCAAGGGGCAGGGCTATCCCTGCAGTCCTTGACAGCTCACCAAAACTCATAAAGCCACCCTCCAACCAAAATAATTGTCCACCCCTGCACTAAGGTGCAGCCACTTAAAGTTACACCTTAGTGTAAACAACCCACCTGCTCTCCCCGCATTCTCCTGAATCAAGCCCATGTCCATCCGTCTGTCCCCCACACCTTCCCCACCACCCCAGATACCTGGTCATTTTCCCCATCCATTACTTGTGGCTGCCTGCACTGTCTGTCCAAGGGACCAGGCAGGGAAGGGTTGACTTGCTTGCCCTGCTGGTGGTGCTGTCTGGGCCAGAAGAGCACCTGCCCAGCAGCAGCAGCGCCTGGGAAGGCATTTAACCCTTCCCTCCCTGCTCCCCTGGGACAGACAGCAGGACAGCCACAAGTAATGCTCCCAGGACAGGGAGAGGTAGGAGGGAAACCTTGGGGGGGGGGGACAGCAAGGAGCTGTAGGTCCAGGGGGAACCCAAGGGAGCAGGGGAGAAGCCTCGAATGAGAGGTGAGCAGGATTCTTACTTTGCAGTCCTTCAGGTTCCTGCTGGCTTGAAATACAATTGTTCCAAGCTCAAACTAGTGCTAATCCTAATCAACATTTGCAAGGCTCACAGTACAAGGTGTAACAAGGTCCCATGACAAGACTCAACATGACGGTGTTTAAGCTTCACAGGTAACCTTAACTTTTGACTTATATGATTTCTAGATGGGGTTTTGTTCTCTTCTTTAATTCTGTGATAATGGTAGCTGGTTTGGGGGCAGGGGTAGGGAGAGAGAGAATTGCTTTTACTTGCTTGCTTGCATACACACACACACACACACACACACACACTACACTATATGTATATAAAAACCTAGGATACTGCTTTGAGATGCTATGTTCACCTTTCCCGTTTCCCGACCAGTAACTAAAATCACCAGAAAACTAAGTGTATAGCAATGTATGCGACCTTCAATGGAATTGTGACCAGCCGTATGTTTAGGGGTGCATGAAACTGAAGTCTTCAAGTACCTTCTTATTCCTCCCATCCACATCAGAACCCTTTCCAAAAAAAAAAGCCTCGGAATTGACCCTGTACATTCCTTACACTCCTTAAGTTTGTTTAATTGACTTATGAACTTTTCTAAACATTTTTTTTAAATCTAGAAGATTTATGCAACATTCTTTAACATGAGAGGTGCTCAGTTAAGGCATAAAGAGGGTCGTCAATTATAATATTATCAGCTCAGAGTTGAGCAGTAGGAGTCAAAGCTCAAAGAATTCTAGCTTTCTGATTCTCAAAGTCAGCTGCAACACAAAAAAATATTGCTGCCAGGAAGCTCTACATCCCACCACTAGTTTAAGTTTCTTACTGAACCTCATAGCAGCAGAGCTGCACCATATTTCCCTGACCGTATACACCCTCTCCCACCCTAAACCCTCCCCCTACCATGCCAGGTAGACCATAATGGAAGGCAGATGCGCCAAACAGGTTGCTTTCCTTCAATGGAGTAATTCTACATTAGGCATTTGGAACTGGACTACAGCCTCCTTATATCACCTCAGTAGCACAAACTGGCCATAACCCAGCTGGAGAGTCTGGCTCATTACCCTTAGTAATATAATATGCCAATTTCTATACTATTACAGCAGATAAACTGGACACCTAACAACAATTGCAACATGAAAGCATCTTTCTGTAAAAAGATGGACAGGTTTTAGAAATACCATACTAACTCAGTTACCATAGTTGTAGCAAGTAACATACTCCATCTGTAACTGAATACAGATACCAAGCATTGGGCTGTCCAAGCACTGGACAGATACCAAGCATTAGCTTCAAGGACTGGTGTTTGGTTCTGAAAATATCTGGAGAAACATACAATATGTTTGAGAGTTCTAGAAAATAATAAGACAAGTATGTACCTACTTCTCTTCTTTCAGTGAGCTAACCCTACTTTGTGCAGAAGTATAATGCCATCCAAGATATCTGAAGTCCTTGATTGTCATCCCTGGTTATCCTGACCTTTACTGCAGTAGTGTGCAAAATGGATTCCCCGGTGGCCTGTTCACCATTACAATTTCATTCTCTCCAGTTCCTGGGATTGCTTTAGCAAACTTTGTTTGGGTTTATTTTGCAGGTTGTAAAAAAATTGGTCTTCCCCTAACATCCCATGTGAATGAATATCCAGGACTTTGAATCTTCCAGCTGCTTCTCTAAACAATAAACTCAGTCTCCATGGAGCTCAGATAAATACAAGGTCTTCCTTTCTAACCTCATTTTAGGACCTGGCAGAGTAAAAAGACTCAGAACTGTACATCCAGTCCTGCAAAGGCCAGGGACTTTTCTTGGACCATATAGAGCTCTCTTAGTTCTGCACTGACATCAAGAAGGATTAAAGAAAGCTCAGTAACTGTCAGCCTGAATTAGGACCTGACCTTCCTGCCGCTAGTGGGGAAAGAATTTAGCAAAGATCATAATTTGGTGGAGAATCACCTAGTCTCAGCACTGACAGTGAGCTGGATAATTTCTGTGCCTTTTATGATTCACACCTGAAGTGAAGATGTTTTCCTTTTTATTTAACAGTGATTAACACAGAAGTTTATTTCCTGATAAATCCTTCTCTCTATTCGTAATTCAAATTAATAGAAATAATTCATTTTAATATAGCTTAGGAACATCAAGTGGTATACGTATAGGGCATATATGATAAGGATAATTTCAAGGATCCATTACAGTGTAAATCAGAGTGTTTGAGAGAAAAGATACAGAGGACACATCAGAAAGTCCTTATTTAGAAAAAAAATCAACTCTGGATGTACACAAGCTCTTTGTATCTTCTATTATTTTTATATTTTACTTTTCTCCATTCATTCTCTTATTTTGTAGAGCCTCTGTTCAACCTTTCATATTCATTTATTTTTCTCCTCCTCATTCCCTCCTTCCCGCTTGAGTTCTCTTTGTTTTCCACTCCAGTTTTTAGTAATCTACTTTAGCTGCACCTCTTATACTGGTCTGATTCATTTTGTTCCTGTCATATTTATTTGTTCACCCTCAAAATCTTCTCCACTTGTGTCTCTTTTGAAGAGTGGTCCCATACCTGATTACATAAAGGCTGCAGGATTGCTGTTCTGTACTCTTGTACAGTGTCTTAGAAAGATCCTTAATACTGAATAGCCTAATTATGGTCTGGCCCTGAAAACTTCAGGTCCTGGGCCTAGGGCAGACCATTTGGATATAATTTTTTTAATTTTATAAAGGCCTCTAGCTCTCCTAATTTTATTCAATAAAACCGCTAAATCGTTAATATTGAGACCATACACATTAATTCAAGATCCTTGATAGCACACTACACAATAATCTGTGTCTGGAAAAAGGGTTTTTCCAGCATTTTCTACTACATTGTTTTTCTTATTCACTCAGCCTACAGCTGATCACAGTTCAAGTGAGTATTGTTTCTGCATTCTTTGTCAGAGCTGAGAGAGGAACTGGCAAGTACCTGTCCTCTTGTTGCTCAATAAAGAGCTGAAATTAGCAACACAGAGAATGTTGTAATTCACGGCCGTCATTACAAAGATGTTTGAATGTTGTTATCAAGTGTATTGTACATCACAGCAAACGACATCCAAAAATGTGACAGCTCTAACTTGGGACCCACAGTGACATCTACTGGAATCCGTTGGCTGATGACACAGTTACAAAGACATGTAGTTAAAGCTTACACCAACCTTTTTCCTTCAAAAATCAGAGGCATGGAAATTGATCGTGCTAAATCATCTATAATCTTGAAAGATGAGCAGATCACATAAGAACACTGTGCTGGAGTGTGAGGCAGGCTGCAGTGGATAGAAGCTGGCTCAGGCAGTAAAATGAATCCCAATGCTTTTGGCATGCAGCTTTCCTATCCAATTGTTTTCCTCACACTGAAGCCTAAAACTAAGACTCTAAGCACTCTTGCAGTGTAATCAGAGATAATGTGTACATATGCTGGCATCATCTTTTGTTCGTTTCATTGAGAGCACCACTTCTGATCTGAAGGGGAGAGCTGCCAGCTTTCTAACATAGTGTTAAATCCTTCCAAGTCTCCCATCCATGGATTTTTTCCCCTTCTTGAAAGCACAGAATGTTAAAATCCTCCAAATCTAAATTGACCAACTCAAGTGCACTACTAGAGCATATCAATAGCATTTAGGAACTTGGAACTGGTTTTCAGTTGGAGTTGTAATAGGATTTCAACAAAACTAATTCCATTCAATAGTTCAATTTCCATCTCTTTTCTCTGACTAGAGACATTTTTCCCCCTCAGCACTGTTAACTGCAATGTCTGTGTTTAAAGCTGAAGTGATGGATCAGACTAACACTGAACCAACTGTTTGAGCATTGTGGGACCATCTCCAACAGTTCTCCATTTTCTGGTTCAAAGAATGCAATACAAGCTAAGATGCTTATGATGAAAGGTCACAGTCTGAATACACTCTATCACGAGTCCTCTTGGGTCATCATATCAGGAGTTTTAAAATTTAGGTTTATCCCAAAAGAAAAAAGTGATGCTGGTAACCAGAAATCCTGGGAAGAGAAGCAAATGGGATATACTGATATGCTGGATGAAGTGCTTGACTTGCTGGAGGTCATATAAGAGGTAATTCTGTCCCTGTTAAGGTTTGTGGCAGGGAGAGGCAGAGGAAGAGGTCCTGTCTGAGGTCTCAGAAAGGAAGGGAAGTAAGAAGCTCAGAGAGATGCGCACCATGGAAACTGGATTTTGAGAAAACAACTTTAAGCTTTAAAAATGTGGATAGGGATTTTTAATATTAGCATTTACGTAATCCTTTTCCTCTCCTTCTCTGCTATTCCAATCTGCTTTCAAAGGACAGTACATACTTTCTACATCACGATAGACTGCAAAATAGTATTTGGGTCCACAACCGCTGAAGTGAACAAATGAATGCTGCTGACTTGTTCCAAATTTTTGAAAAAGAAGTTATTTAAGCCTCTTAATAAAGTTTTTAAAAATTAAGCATCAGTTTTTAATGCCTGGCCTGTTTTTCCTTCATGACTATATAAACACTCATACAGGGCACATCTCTTATATCTTAACAGAATAAGGCCTGTAATACCCATTCCTAGACCCCTGCTATGCAGTGAAATCCTCAGCACTGGATTAGGTGTCCAGACTCCCTATGCAATGCATGGAGAGAGATAGGCCACTAGGGATGGGAACCTAGTGTGCTTGGCCAGGCATGAATCTTCCTCTGTTCAGGGTCCTGAGACAAACCTTCTCCTCTCTGCTTTTTAGTTAGCTTCCTGTCCTACTTATAAAGAAAGTAGAAAAAGAAACAGGTCAAAATAACAAGTAGCCTGGTGGCTAAATCACTCACTTGACATGTGGAAGGTCAAAGGTCCAGCTATCCTTTTTGAGTTATCATAGTCAACTGGCATACCAGCTTCTGTAGCCAATAATGCACAGAGTGGCAAAGTGGATTGATCATGGCCTTCAGCCTCTGTCTGGAGCAGGGCACAAACTATCACCTCTAGGAGCACCTATACATGAGCAGCAAGACTGTGCCAATGTGCTGTAATTACAGCACATCGGAACAGAATTGATTAATTGAGTCTGCTGGAGCATGGTGATTACCACACTCCAGCAGACTCCAATGTCTCATGTGGCAGCATCCCCATGCTGAAAAATGGTGGCGGGGACACTTTAACTAATGCTCATTTGCCATTTTTCAGTGCGGGCATGCTGATACACAGGAAGCTCCGGGCACTTCAATTAGAGGGGCTCTCGGAGCTGCTCTAATAAAAGTGCCCCACCCTTCCACACCCACTCCTAGAGCATGTGCATAAACACCCTAGAAGCGTAGAAACACCTCACTTGCTCTGCCACCACACCCTGAAACATAGAAAACTTAAGTTCAACACATCTTTTTGCTGCCTGATCATATCAGGGACTTGAACATCACCCTTGCATATCCTTTGTCAGTGTGCTTAGCATGAGGCCATTGGTTATTTTCATACTGGCTTCTCTCACTGTCACCTGTTGGAGGTCTTCTACTTCATAAAATTTAAATACTCACTGGGACAGAGAAAGATTGATTTGATAGTCCACTGGTTAGAGAACTGACCTGAGATATGCTTCCCTTATATTTTTTTAAATATATTTATGCTATTGGGTCCACTGGGAAGACAGTTAGGGAAATGTCTAGTCTGAGAATCCCACTGTGGGGCCTCTCTCTAATATGAGCTAGAAATCCGTACAGCTTAATAACTGTGGGGTATCATCTGTGCTTAAATGATTTTGTGCCTGACTACTGGAGAGAACTCTGGCACCTAGAAGATATAGACACAGGCTAAGTTGCACTCCTAAGAATATCTGTGGTGCCTAAATGGTAGGTTGAAGTGCCTAAAGCGGAAGATAGATGTGTATGTGCTTTTATAGATATAGGCATTAAACAGTATTTATTCCAAAATACAGTTTGATAAGCAAATTCCTTAATATGGACTATCACAAAATGAAATATTCAAATAGTGAATTAACTAAGGCAAGGCTAAGTCAATTTACATCCACTGAGTTTTTGGCCCAAGTTTTTAGACTTTATAAAATTCTTACAAAATCCTATTATTTTAACAAAAGGAAATAGATTTTAGTAAGTTCTAAATCGTCATCTAATTCAATAGTTGCCAGTTAAATAGTTGCCAGTCTATTCAATAGTTGCCACTTAAAAAAAAAGCAAAAAAATTGAGCCTTGATTATAAATAAGACTATTCATGAAATCAATCAAATACTTAAAAAGCTTTTCTGTACTGAAGCCTAAATATGAGTCATTTATCCTTTAACATTATTAGTAAAGACAAGATTTGCTCTTCTAGCACCACTATTTGTCATTTCTTCTCTATGAATCCGGGGTCTTTGTTCTCTTGCAGGAGTTCCCTGACACAGTCTGGGAAAAACTTAAGCTTGGTCATCTTGCAAGTGCCTTTTTTTTTTTTTTTTTAATCTGCTTCCTAGTTGTGGGGTTGTTGGTTAACTTAATGAAAGGTGAGGGTTAACAGAAGCCTTCCCAACCTAGATTAAATATATATCACGGTCATTTGCAAGGATATCTAAGTGGTGATCCCAACTCTTTCCTGCCACGTCTTAATGTTAGAAGACGATCTATATCAGGAAGGGTTATTTCTAAACACCACTAGACACCGAGATCTAGGGCCAATTTTTCCTAAGGTTCCAACCTCCCATACAAGCCAGTTTATTGCTTCATAGAAATTCAGCTGGCCTTCATTAATGGAAACTCACAATAGTCTTTCTTTTCAGTAATTCTCTTTTATTTATTAACTTCCTTTCTTTTTGTTTTTAGTTCCTCTCATGTATCATCAATACACCTGGACTGCCAGACTGCCTCATCTAGCTCAGGTAAATCAACCTTCCAGTCTCTCTAGGGTTAAACCCTTTCTTTCTTGAAATTAGAAATTAAAGGAATTCCCTCCAAACAAATTAAACAGAGCCCTTCCGGGCTGTAGTCACTAAAGTTTCCTTTCTCTTCAGGCAACGCAAGTCTAATAAGGGTGTCCTGTCCCTTTAAGCCAGCAAACATTACCAAATCACATGGATGCAGGCTCAACGTATCCCAAAACAAGAGAAAGTATAAGGAAAAGTTTTACTTGTGTTCATAGGGGCTCAGTCACCTTCTCCTGGCTAACCCTTTCTCTCCGTTGTTTGGTTTTGTCATTATCACCACTCTCATGGCAGTGCTTCTCCAGTCAGTTGCACCCGTCTTAGTGTAGCTCCTCAGAGCTCCTTAGCCAGCTAGCTGCTGGCTTGTTGCCACTGTGACCGTCCCGCCCCTTTCCTCCTTGGTTCTGAAATACACGGCCTCCTTTTTCCTTTCATCTGGATCTGTTTCTTTCTGCCTTTCCTTCCAGGGCTGCTCTAGCTTTACAGAGCAGCTGCTTCGGAACCGTGGCTCCCAGGGAGCTCTCTGTTCCTTTGCTGGCTCCTGCCAGCACTCAGTATCGCCCTGTTCTTCTCCTCTTCTCTACACAAGTTATATTGTGAAGCTGAGCAAATTAGTCCATCTGGCAGGAATGGTCTGATGGGGAAACTGCTGTTCACAAAGGGAGATGTATTCTGGTGAAGTAGCCTACGACACAGCAGAGGAGCTTCATTCTTCTGAAGCGCTGTCACATTAAAGACCAATGAAATTTAATGTTGAACTGACCCTAAACAAAGTATTTCAAGTTAGTTCAACAAAACAAAATATTTTTTTTGATCTGACCCCAAAAAAAATATTTTGTTTCAATTTGCCTGTTGGAAAAATGAAAATGTATTGGGGGAAAAAATGAAATAAGCAAGTTTGTTTTGGTGATACTTTTTGTTGGATACCTGTAGGCAGTCGAACAAAAAGCATCTCCAAAACAACTTTGCATCTCACACCTTTCCTGGACCATCAGGGCTACAACAACACACCAAACCTATTACTGGAAAAATTTCTTAAGAAAAAGATTCAGCTTTCAGAAAATGGGTTCCAAAAATTCAAACCTGCTGTAATTGCTAGTTGTCTGTCCATCCATTCATCCACTTATTTTTATGACCCTTATTACTGTAATATCTAAGTATCACTTATAATTCAAAAACCACTAAAAGGTCTGACAACCTTTTCATCGTCAATGCTAAGCCTCAATATTTCTCTAGACACCGATGGCTGGAGAATGTTCCAAGTTTCATTTTTGAACTAATCTTCTAATAAGTATGTCTTCTTCTTACTCTTCCTTTAACCCTATAGCATAAAAGTTAGAGACAGTGAATTTATTTTTAGAGTTTTCAACTTCTGAAACATAATAATTCAGGCTTGAGATAATCTATTGGAAAAGGATTTATAACTCTGAAGACCAGTGATAATTCAGTCTTGTTCTCTAGATAGAATTGGAAGATGCTCCAATAATTGCACTGATCTCTTACCAGTATCCAAATTATAGAAAAGCCTTTGAAGACTAACCTATAAAGAAAAGCCATATTTTTGCCTAGGGTACTTTATAATCCTAGCTCTCTCTGACTCCTAGATTCTGAGGATGCCACTTCACAGAAAAATAAAGTTGGAAGGAACCTCAAGAGATCATTTAATTCAACACCTTGCCCAAGACAGGGTCATCCCTGACTATACCATTCCAGACAAGTGCTTGTCTAATCTGTTCTTAAAAAGAAACTGGCAGGGATGGAGATTCCAGAACCTCTACCTCATAAGTAATCTATGCCAGTCTTAATCACCATCAACATTAGAGTTCTTCCTAACATCTAGCTTTCCCTTATTGCAATTTTAAATGATTTTTTGGTCATGACCCTGTGGTTACAAAGAATAATTTATCCTTATCCTAATCATAACCACACTTCAGATATTTGACACCTGTTTTCAAATTCCCCTCACTACTCTTCTCCATAAATAATTCTAGTTCTTCCAACCTTTTCTTATAAGTCATGTTTTCTCCATTTCTAATAATTTGTTGTTGCCTGCTGAATTCTTTCCAAATTGTCCACCTTTTTGTTGAAGTGCAGTGCCCAGAACTGCATACAGTGCTGTAGGTGAGGCCTCACCAATGCTGAATAGAGTGGAAGAATCACTTCCGTTGACTTATTTTTGACACTTCTGATAACTCTCAACAACAACTCGATTATACATTTAAGTAAATTAATACATAAATGCAAAGCAATTCCCATAAGCTTTGTTCCCCTGATCAGCTTCCTGTTGCCCCTTGGACCAGTAGTCATCCCACTCTCAAGTCCTAAAATACTGAGCTACACCTTACTTACTCAAGGCAGTAGTTCATGAGCACTAATTGTTCCAAAAAAGAAAAAAATAGCCACCAGGAGTTAAGTCTATATAAAGATAACTTCTGACCTCATTGGTGTACCTAGCAAAGAACTTGCACCATCTTTCTAAAACTCTGAATAATGACAGTATGTTCAGTGTGTTTTCTAGAATCTTTGGCTGGAAACCACCTTTCTAAAATCCCCTAATGAAAAATTTACCACAAAGTTCTGAATAACCTTTTATCTTGTTACAAAAGATGTTGCTTGATAAGTGATTAAGGAAGCCAACAATGCCAGTCTGCGATATACCAGTAACAACAAGTATGTTAATACCTAATCTTCAGGCACAGACCAAATCAAGTTCAGGCCTGAAATCTGAAATAACGTATGTTCATTAGTATCCCTGTTTTAATTTGTAAATATCTGAGGTGCTACCTTTCTCTGGAATAACTAGAGACCAGTCTTATAGAAAAGTTTCCAGTGACAACTAGTGCCAAAATCTGTCCATCCACAGTCAAGAGAAATAATCAGCAACAGCCATTATGAATCCAAGGCACATGTTTAGTAGTAATGTATTACACTTAATATCATAGGACAAATGTTTTCATCAGAGCCCGAATGATGGGAGGACTAGAAGTTGCTAAATAGGTTGTGCTTCTAGATTTTGTTCCAGAAACAACCACTTTTTTTTAAAGTCAGTTACTGTTTTATACTGCTTTTTTTTTCCTGGGCCATTTCTGAGCATACCACTGTACTCTTGTAGAAACCCTAAACCTCAGTGTTGCCCCCCAAATATCCAAATGAATTTTTATGTCTGTCTCTTTCAGCCATTCCTCTCTCAAAATGAAGCCCTATTAAAGTGATTCAGGAACTGTTCTCATGCCCATAAACCTTCATCTATCCCTTTATTTAGTCTAAAAAAAAAAAAAAAAATGCTTGTGCCTTATTGTCCAAGAAGTGCCAATCCCTTATTGTCCAAAAAGTGCTAACTGACAGTCAGGTACAAAATGCTCATCTTAGGGACATAAGTTGACATGCAAAATGATCAATAATAGCCTACAGTAGTAGCATAATCCTTCAGGGATATCCCAACTATCCTAATCAACCTCAAACTTGAGTTATTTTATTCAGAGGGCTCCTATATATTTAACTCAATCCTAGTTAGGTCACAGTTAGGAAGGCATCTCCATCTTTGCTTCTGTTAATAGTATTCTAAAAATTCTGGACAAAGCCTGGAATGAGGCCAACAGAGCTGGCAAACAGGAAGCTATCCAGGTAGTATGCTATATATGCTGAACCAGACTCCCATCCCACTGCCTCTTTCAGCACAGTGCTGCACTTGTTAAATCCCATCATTCCAAGATAACATTGACTTTCAGAAGAGAAAAAAAATGAAAAAAAAAAATCAACACACCTAAAATCTATGAAATGTGCTGACAAACTGAAGTCAACTTAATGGCACAACAGTGTCACAGACACTAACCATGTGCACAGGATTATTATATTATTAATATTAAACATACATAAATTAGGTTTTATCATGTTATGCACAAAACTGCCCCATAGGTGTAACAAGGAAGTTATTTGAATGCCCTTTTGGGAACCATCTCCAAAGAAGAAATGTTCACATCTTTTGTAGACAAACACTCTAAAAATCTGTCAGCAATTATTGATGCTCCTTGTGAGCTCTCTCCCCTTGCTGCATAATTCCAGCGCTCTATAGATTTTACATTTTTAGAAGCCACATGATTTCTGTTATCCTAGATATGTTATCCTAAATTCTCATGTAAAGCCCTCACATGAATAAGTTCCATTTATCCTGTTAAAGTACTCCCCAAAGGACTAACCTAAGCTTACATATAAACACCCTCTGCTTAACGAAGGATAAGTCTTTTTCCCATGTGACTGCCACTAAGGCTTATGCTGGCAGACAATGGGTGCATCTACACGTGCAATTATCTGCATCATAATCTGAAAGGTGGGTGTGTCTGCACCATTGCACCCTCTCTGGATCCACCCTTGAACCCAGTGAACTTATTTGCTGTATGGAAAGCCTCAGAAGCCCAGAAATTGCTACTGCTTCATTTCAATATCATGATTTACAAATGTCATTATTCCTATTTCATTATCCCTATTGTTTCTCATTCTGTTCTTAAGACTTCTACTGCATGTGTATCTTCTTGATTACTGGAGTAGAAAAATCACGAGAGAAAATCTACGTAAAGTTTTTAAACCAATCCAAAATTTGTTATTTTGAAACAGTTTGCAAAATGTTAACTGCACCGAGCACAGCAATGAACAGTTAAGATGAATATTCTTCAGTCCTTTTCCCTTAGATTAGTCAGCCACAGTTCTTCAGTGATCTCTGATCCAAGGTGGATCTAAAATCCGTATAGAGTCATGATGACAATGCCATTCAATAACACCTGGAAACCATGCTCTTTAAAACATTGTGTCAGGCACAAATTCGCTCCCCACCAGAGTTTTTTTCTTTCCCAGCATGTGCCCAAGAAGAACATTATAAGGGATACCAGGAAACAGCAAAATAATATCTATTTGCCACTTCCTATAATTTTCAGCTTTTCCCGCCCTCTGTCAGCCAGTCAAAACCAGTGTTCTAGAGAGAGTTTGAAAGCTAGAAAATTCTTCAAGGAAATTTTGAATTTAAACCACCATGCAATTAAAGGTAAGCTTTGGGGAAAAAAGTCTAGAAGGATTTTAGGATTCTCCAGGAAACCCTGAAAAAAACGCATCTTAATGCACAAACCAAATCTTCTTCAAATATGGTATTTATATACATACTATGAATATATTTTGGGGTATGAATTGACCCCAACTGAAGTCAAAAGTAACATTCCCAAGACATCCCATTCAGTGAAGTCAGGATTCCATAGATAGATTTGAAAGTCAAAAGGGACCAAATAATGATGAGGATCTTAACTAACAAAAATGACAAATTCATCCAGTCATTTCTGCATCAATCCCAACAACTTGTTGGTGAACTACTACCTATCTGTCAAGGAAGCATCTAATCCTGATGTAAAGGTTTCCCATTATACAGAATTTACTACACCCCTTGCTAATCTGTTGCAATGGTTAATTATGATCACTGTTAAAAATTTTCACTTTATTTCCAGCTTGATTTTTTCTGCCTTCCACTTTCCTCAGTCAATTGATCTTCCTATGCCTTTGTGTGATAAATTAAAGAAACCTCCAGTATCAGATGTATTCTCCCTGTGCAGGAAATTTCATATATCAGAAAGTTACCTCTTAACCTTCTCTTCAGTATATTAATATTTATATCTATAAAAATCAAAGAACAAATCTCAAAAGGAGGCTCTATTACTGAGGGGTAGTAAGCATGGGACATTTTTATGCATGGGGCATGGGGGGCACTTCAATTAGCAAGACAAGCTAATTAAAAAGCACCCAATTGTCACGTGTATCAGCATCCCCGCAATGAAAAAATGGCAGCAGGGCACGCTGAACTGTAGCTCGTTCAACAAGCTTTAGTTCAAAGTATCCCACCGCCCTTTTTCAGCACAAGGACACTGATACATGTGATGCTAGAGTTTGCTGGGGTGCATTAATTAATTTCTGTGCTCCCGCAGACGCAATTAATCGAGTCTGCTCCCTGCACGTGCATAGGAACCCACAGTGCACAAAGTTTTAGAAGTTAAATGCAGTTAGCAGAAATCATGTACTGTACTAACTAATCCCCACCCTGAGATCTAGCAATCCCAGGGAATCCTCTTTGTGAAGGAGTGGAGCTGCTAAGCATACCCCATGTTGCATAAGCAGGAGAGTTGTTTTAGATCAGTGGCTCTCAAACTTTTTAGGCTCAAGGTGTCCCTTGGTAGGTTGAAGGAACTCCTTGGAAAATGTCAGCTCTTAGTCTTCACTCATTTTTTGACTATGGGAAAATAGTAAGTCAATTTTTCTATCACAAACAGCTCAGAAAGACCACAACGGGTCAGAATGTTTTTGACACTGTGGATTCTCATTTGGAATTGTTGGGTTTATCTTGTGAATCATGACATCAGCACAGTGACATCATGACATCAACTGCTTTGCTCACCGTGGCCTTAAAGATAACAAAAAAAAAGTATATACAAAGTTAATTTCCAGGTACAAGGAGGTTTGTGAACTAACCTCGCCTCCCCCATTAGTTCCCATCCTTATTACAGCAAAGAAATAATAAAATAATATTATAGCTGCTTTTCATGCTAATTTCACTATATGATCACGTGAGTTGTAAGCAACTGTTAAAAAGTATATAAGCCTCCTGATTTTGCTCTTGGTGGGGGGACCCCTTCCAAGTGCTTAAAAAATCCATGTCACTTTGAAACTCCCCCTACAGCTGTAGTTTCTTTTAAATAAAAGCTTCTGCTGACCTGACCCAAAAGTATGCTGAGTGTGTTTCCACGACAATTCCTGGTGCCATGACTCGGATCCAGAACACAGGCTGAGAAAGGAGGACCGCAGGCTGCCCCCCCCCCCCGAACCCCGAGGAGCCAAACTTGAGAGGTGAGAGACCTAATTCAAAATCTCTATTGGGGTTTCGGAGGAGGACTGCCTGTAGGCTCCCAACTTGGCCGTGGTAACTGGACCTGAACCTTGTTAAAACAGGTCAGTCTGAACCTTACTGCCGGCTAAAATTTTCTGTCTGGTAAAGGATCCCATTTTGTGTCTGGTAACGTATGTTTTATTTAGGGAGAAACTGTTTGAGGCACCTTCATCCAACAGCACATCGGGCTTATAGTTAATTAACTAAGGCGGTGTGGGGTAGGAGGTCTGGCTGACTGAATAAATGTGCATGTGTGTGCATTTAAAAATATGAGCCACTGACCAGGACTGAGACTACGGTTGGGTTCAGCCGCCCCAATTCTGCCTAACAGGCCAGTTTTAAAAGCAAGGGGGCCCAACTGGAACCTCGTGACCCAGTGGACAGGGCATCTGAGTGATTTTGTCTTTTCCAAACCCCTTGTCCCAGTAGCTTCTGCCGAAAGCAGGAGTGAAAGGATCCCTCCAGTGTTTCCCTCCCCATTTCCATTTTATGAGCCAGTGTCGGGTCAGAAGCCTTTTGTCTGGGCAGTAAAAAACTGCGGGGCAAGACACTGAGTGGCCCGGACATCCTAAATAAGCCTCTCCTACGTCTCCCTGTGTGACTGAAAATGGGAACAAGTCAGTCTAAACAAGTTCCTGTCCCCTCTAAGGGGACTCCGGCATACTTTATGTACACATACTATTCTCCCGAGACTTACAAGTACCTGGATAAGTGGAACTAGTATACTAGGGATGATCCTGTGAGACATTTTCCACAGGAAGAAACATTTGATCAGGATAAAATAGTGCACTTAAGAGGGGCGTTAGAGTCCCGTGGATCCAAAACACCACAAAATCAGTGGGATGCGTTCTTTTATTAATATGATGAAATGTCCAAAAAGCGGACAGAATCTCAAACTAGGAGCCTAAAAGACTCTCAAAAAAAATTAAAACAGCAGTTAAAAGCTGTTCGGGAGAAATTGGCTGCTCCCCCAAATTACATGCTGGCCACCGCTCCGATGTATCCAGCGTTGCCCGGGGCGCCCCCACCACCGGAGCCAGCAGAGGATATCCTTGACCTTTGTTCGAACCCTGCTCTCCTGGGACTCCCACATCAGCAACAACCGGTTCAACATCAGGCTGCAGCCCAGGCTAGTGACCCATTAGCTGAAGCTCCTTCAGTAAATCCATCCACAGAGCTTAATAGTCCGGACTCATCCACCATATCTGCCACTCAATCATCACCAGTGTGGCAATTTACTCCTGGGTCACAACCCACCACAGGTGTATTTAGAAGAATGGGAATAGGCATGGAAAGATCTCCCATCAATCTGAGATCCCGAACTGCACAAGTTTACCCCCTAAGACAAATGCCAGGCATTGGCACCGATGGACAAAATATAATAACTGTGCATGCACCCTGGACTCCAGGTGATCTCTACAATTTAACTCAGAAGTTCCCAAAAATCAGGGAAGACCCAAAAAATTTTCAGGAAGAATTGCAGACTGTTATAAATTGTTATAATCCAACATGGGCTGACATTAATCAGCTCATGCGATCGGTTTTGCCCCAAAAAAGCTATGCTACGTCTATACGCTGCCTGTACTTGGCCAGATCAAAACCCAGGGATTGGCCAAGACTTTATTAACAAGAGAAATGCTTTGGTTCAGGCAGTTCTCACAATTTGCCCAAAAAAGGCAGACTGGACCAAAATAAATACCTGTAAACAAAACAAAAATGAACACCCCAGTGACTATTTAGAACGCCTCAAACAGGCATTTAAACGATACTCAAAAATAGATAACCCAGTCGGAAATACTAAACAAGCAATAGTGGCAGCATTCGTCCAGGGACTTAACCCTAAAATTGCTGAAAAAATTCAAACAGTAATTATTGGCTGGGAAACTAAAGATTTGACCAAAGTCCTTGCTGCGGCTAACCATTTTCATAACAAATTGGAACGGTCTAAAGACAATGCCAAGTTTAAGTTAATGGCCTTACAGATTTCTCAGTTACAGGGTCCAGGTAGAGAAAGGGGACGAGGACGGGGAAGGTAAGGCCCGGGTAGATTCAGGGGAAGAGCTAGATCCTTGAGCCCACAAAACCCAGGCTATGGGAACCAATGTCATTATTGCAAGCAAAAAGGACATTGGAAATCAGAATGCCCCAACCGCCCCGGCCAAGGACCCAGACCCCAGCCCCCACCTCCACTTCCTGTCAATTTTCCCAGTGTTGAATAGGACAGCCTGAGGGACAGTGACATCATTGCTCCTTTGCTTGCTACTAACCAATCTGGTCCGTTTGTTGAATGCCTTATTTCTGATAAACCTGTCTCCTGCCTTGTCGACACCGGAGCGTCCCGCTCCACGCTAAAGGCTGCTGAGTTTCCTTTTCTACCTTATTCTCCTGAAACTGTAAATGATGTTGGTATAGGCAGACAACCTATCCCACATACCGTCTCTGAACCTGTCTCCATCTCTATTGGCTCTTTGTCTAAAAATCATGCCTTTCTTCTTAGCCCCTGTGCACCTGTCAACCTTCTTGGTAAGGATTTGCTGTGTAAACTGGGATGCGTGATTTATTGTAACCCAGATGGTGTTTACCTTGAGGTACCGGAACATACGGAAACCGAGCTTGTGGCTTTGCTAACCCAGGAATACTCTGATCCTGACACTTCCTACTTGCAAGAGGAACTGTTGGCACGAGTACCTCCACAGCTGTGGTCCACCCATGCGAATGAAGTGGGGCACGTGCTGAGTGCTGAACCAGTGCGTATCATCCTGAACCCTGCCAAGCCACTTCCTCGTGCCCCACAGTACCCCATCTCAAAGGAAGCTGAGGAAGGGATCAAGCCTGTCGTTTCCTCACTCCTTGAGCAAGGGATTATTGTCCCAATACGCTCCCCTTGCAACACACCTATCCTACCTGTCAAAAAACCTGGTAAAGATACGTATCGCTTTGTGCAAGATCTTCGAGCTGTAAATGCCGCTGTTTTACCCGCTTTCCCCGTGGTCCCTAACCCTGCCACTATTCTTTCCTGTATCCCTTCAGATGCTACATATTTCACAGTAGTGGATCTTTGTTCTGCTTTTTTCTCTATCCCCGTTCATAAGGATAGCCAGTATCTGTTTGCATTTACTTATCAGGGATTTCAATATACCTGAACAAGACTCCCTCAGGAATATACAGAGTCCCCAACCCTGTTTTCCCAGATCCTAAAAAAAGATTTAGATCCTATCATGTTCAAAGGGGGGTCCACCCTTGTTCAGTACTTTGATGATCTATTGTTAGCCTCACCCACTTTGGAGGCCTGTAAGCAAGATACTTTGACACTCCTCACAGCTTTAGCTCAGAAAGGCCACAAGGCCTCAAAATCTAAATTACAGCTCTGCAAGTCTAAGGTACATTATTTAGGGCATGATATCTCAGCAGAAAAACAACACCTTTCCCCTAGTAGAGTTGAAGCTATCCTCAACATTCCCAAACCTATGACTAGAAAACAGATGAGGGGATTCTTAGGTGCAACGGGTTATTATAGACAGTGGATCCTGGGTTATGCTGCTTTTACAAAACCCTTGCAAACATTCACTCATGATACCACCCCGGAACCCCTCCCTTGGACTCCTGAAGCCAAACAAACATTTGTGGCCCTTAAGCAAGCCCTCACTCTTGCTCCCGCTCTTGGACTTCCTAATTATAAGAAACCCTTTACCTTGTTTTGTCATAAATGGGAAGGAATCGCTTTAGGAATACTCACTCAGCTGCATGATAAAAAGCATCGCCCAATTACATATTACAGCTCTGCCCTTGATCCCGTAGCTGCGGGACTTCCTCCTTGCCTCCGTTCAGTTACAGCTGCTGCCTTGTTGGTTAAAAAGACAGATTCTCTAGTTTTGGGACACTCTTTAACCGTTGCAGTTCCACATGCTGTGATGGCCCTTCTGCTCAAGGGCAAAACTCAGCACATTTCCAATTCCCGTCTTACTAAATATGAGAAACTTCTACTGTCAGCTGCAAATGTAACCTTAAATCGCTGTTCAATTCTGAATCCTGCGTCACTTCTGCCTATTGCCTCTGATGGTGAGCCTCATGATTGCCTGTCTATCACAACTCAATTGTTAACCCCTTGAACTGACCTCAAGGACATTCCTATCCCGAACTCTGACCTTGTTTTGTTTGTTGATGGTTCCTGTCTTAGGAATGATGCAGGCAAATTAGTTGCGGGATATACAATATGCACTCAGTATGCTGTTTTGGAAGCCTATTCTTTACCCCAAGCTCATTCTGCTCAAGTTGCTGAACTCATTGCTTTAACACGTGCTTGCATTCTTACAAAAAAATCAAACCACAACCATTTATACTGACTCTAAATATGCTTTTGGTGTTGTTCATGATTTTGGACAAATCTGGAAACAAAGAGGATTCCTCACTTCATCAGGGACCCAAATCAGTCATGGTTGTTATGTAAAAGCGCTCTTAAAAGCTGTTCAATTGCCTCTTGCTATTGCTATTGTTAAATATAAAGCTCATAAAAAACCTTTGATGATATCACACGAGGAAATGATCTGGCAGACCGTTCTGCCAGAAATGCGGCCCTTTCTGGCCCACAGGCTCCTAACTCTGTTTTTGTTTGTTTTTCAGCAGACCAGTCTCCTTTGGCTAGCCTTTCAAGTCTGGCCCTTCTTCAAAATCCGGCCCCAAAAAAGGAAATAAATAACTGGCTGTGTACAGGATGTTCACTGCACCCTGACTCTCTCTGCTACTCCCCGGACGGCCGCCTGGTGGCGCCTAGAGAGCTTTTACCACATCTTGCTCGTTTAACCCACTCTGTGGCCCATACGAGCAAAGGGGGGATGATTGCTACAGTACAAAGAAATTGGTTTGCCCCAAATTTTCCTTCCATGGCACAACAGTACTGTAGCTCCTGTCCCATCTGCTTAGCTCACAACATTGGGCAACGGATAAAAACGACACCCACAGCCCATCCGCCTCCATGGGGACCGTTTGTAAATCTGCAAATTGATTTTGTGCAGCTACCTAAGTGCTGTTCTTATAAGTACATTCTTGTTATTATTGATGTGTTCTCTGGATGGGTGGAAGCCTACCCATGCGTACATGCTGATTCCATCACTATAGCAAAAAAATTGCTCAAAGAATTCATCCCTAGATTTGGTTTGCCCCTCACAATAGATAGTGACCGCGGCACCCATTTCACAGGACAGATAATAAAAAACATCTGCCAAGCACTCAACATACAGCAACACCTACACTGTAGTTATCATCCACAGTCAAGTGGTGCTGTAGAACGTAAAAACTCTGATTTAAAAACGCGTATTTCAAAGATTTGTGCTAAAACAGGCCTCAAATAGCCTGATGCACTGCCCATTGCTCTTATACACATTAAAAACACTGTTAACAGAAAACATGGCCTAACCCCTTATAAAATACTCATGGGACGACCCATGAGGATGCCAGCTACACCACCTGTTGCCCCTCACCAAACAGACCTACACTTAACTGATAAAACTGTACTAAATTATTGCAAGGCATTAATAAAATATGCCAGGTCTGTTCATTCACAGGTCCAAGAAGCCTTACCTCAACTACCGGATGTTCCCTGTCACAACCTCGAACCAGGGGATTGGATCTACATAAAGGTCTATCAATAAAAAAAACGCACTTCAACCCAGATGGAAAGGACCTTTCCAGGTACTTCTGAGTACTAATTCTGCTGTTCGTTGCCAAGGTCACCAAACATGGACTCACGCCTCGCACTGCAAGAAGGTATCACCTCCATTGGACCCCGAAGCAGCTGTATTCCAACCAAGGTTGGGATCTTTCCCTGAGGCCAAGGACAAAGACCCTCAGAACCTCACTCAGGCAAGTGAGGAGCATCAGGGTGCAAATGCTAGTAACCTCTCCCCTAAACCCAACACCTCAGCCCAGCCGGATTCATCAGTTAAAAAACGAAGATATCATCTTCGGCCTCAAAAAAAATAAATGCTCCCATTCAAAAGATCACCACCTCAATCAAGACCAAGAGCCGACATTATCAGTCCTTTAGGTAACTTGAGCCCAGAGGACGAAGAAAGACTTTGGCTGCCATCCTGGGTTTGGCTGGTAGTGTTCTTTTTCTTACTGGTGCTGGTTATGTTTGTTGTTAAGATTCTTTGTCCCTCCTATATCTAAAAATGGCACTGATATCCTTATATATCACACTTGGGTATCTCAGTATCACCCAAGGGGGGTGGGAAAAAAATTTGTATTTGCAGATCTCCCGTACGGTGGCTCAAGCTGGAAATAAAAGTGACTGCTGGATATGCTCTCTCAGCCCAGCACACCTACACCAAGGAATCCCAATGATCAGAGTACCAATATCCCTCCAGCAATGGGGAACAATAAACAGCGGCTTCGTTAGACACTACTCGTTAGCTGCCCATCGGTCCGCTCCTAAAAAATGGAGGGCCGCCCCTGCTAACTGGATAATCTCCCCAAGAGTAGAGGCGCCTTTCTGTTACAGATCCAACAACACCGGAGCTTATAATAAAGCCACACCTGTAGGACACTACCCTCATTGCTTAACTACTCTAGATTATAGCCCTAGTAGCACCAGTGAAATCCTGTTGGATAACATACCCTCTCTCAATTATACAGGATTCATGGTCTACAACTTTTCTAAGGAACCTCATGTTGCTCTTATTACAAACAGATCAAAATTTTACATTCACTCCAATTTTACTTCTTGTAATATATCTCAGTCCAGCAGGATAGCAGCTGAACGTGGTCCGTCCTATACGATGCATATCAATCGAAAGTGCCGGATATGGCACAACACCTGTCGAGATTTGAGTACCCTTTCTGCCCCAGGCCTTTACTGGCTCTGCGGAAACAGGGCTCATAAAATCTTGCCCTGGAATTGGGTGGAGGCATGCACTCTTAGACGTGTTATCCCTGGTTTTAAAATGCATAGTACAATATATCTGGAACAAGTAAAAAATTTCAACCATCACATGAAAAGGGCGGTTAACCCCTTAGCTACCAAAAATACAGGGTTCCATCAATTTATAAAAACCTTCATACCGTGGCTTGGAGTAAGAAAATTGGAACTAGCCATAATTAACATTTCAGCCACAATAAAAGCTATGGAAAATGCCACTGAGGATGCAATTCAGGCTCTGCAAAAAGAGATCTCCCAGATCTCACAAATAACTATACAACACCGCATAGCCCTAGATTACCTATTGGTATCCCAGAGAGGAGTATGTGCCTTAATAAACTCCACCTGCTGTGTCTATGTGAATCAGGACATGCGAATCGAAACTGACATTCACAAAATCCAAAATCAGTTAAGGGTCTTACATCAAGTGGCCTCAAAAAATACTGACTGGGGTCTAAAAAAAATGTGGTCTTGGCTAACCTCCTGGCTCCCAGATTTCGCAAAAAAATCCTGTATAAAATATTGTTTGTCTTGATAGTTCTGATAATGTTCTATGTCTTAGTGCAACTGATCCTCTGCTGCGTGAAAGCCAGCAGGAGAAGCTTTAACAAGGCAAAAAAACCCACAGCAGAGTCTAAAATAATGGTGTTACAAAAGTGTGAACAGATTAAAAAAAAACATAAAAGGCTGCATGATAAAATAGAGGGGCTCATGAGAATAAAAATTTAAGGCTAAAGTGAGACTAAATAGTCTCAAAGGGGGGGGCTGTGGAATCAGAAAAAATATATGCCTTAAACTTTAATTATTTTAGTTATAAGATGACATAACCGCTTCGTGTAGAATTGCTGGCTCTATACAGTAAAACAGATAAGGACAAGTGTTTGTTCTTTATAACTCCTCTGCAACTGCTTTGCTCACCGTGGCCTTAAAGATAACAAAAAAAAAATATACACAAAGTTAATTTCCAGGTACAAGGAGGTTTATAAACTAACCTCGCCTCCCCCATTAGTTCCCATCCTGATTACAACAAAGAAATAATAAAATAATATTATAGCCACTTTTCATGCTAATTTCACTATATGATCACGTGAGTTATAAGCAACTGTTAAAAAAATATATAAGCCTCTTGATTTTGCTCTTGGGGGGGAACCCTTCCAAGTGCTTAAAAAATCCATGTCACTTTGAAACTCCCCCTACAACTGTAGTTTCTTTTAAATAAAAGCTTCTGCTGACCTGACCCAAAAATATGCTGCGTGTGTTTCCACAACAGCGATCACATAGAATTATTGATGCATCTAGATGTGAAGAGCTGAAGAACTTTCCAAAGTGATGCATCTTAAATAGCGATTCTTAAGCAGAGAGTTGCAGCTGAGAATCATGGTTTTAGATGCATCAATCTGGATCATTCTTGGATCATCATTCTGGATAACACTTCACATCTAGATTCATCAATAAACATTAATGATACTACATTGCAGCCATTTTCCAAGCAGCATTACCTGCCACTCATTTCCAGGAAACTGTCCCCAAACCATGAGCACTTCTAAGCTAATATCATGATGTACACATGTTGCAGTGCACTCACTGTAATATGATGAAGTTTGATTTCAATAAGTATGGTGAATACAGTAACTGAAATATCTTTGGATAAGCTATTTTCAAGATGCAAGTAAGAGTCCATGCCATTCAGAGTAGCTCCAAGGTCAGCTTGCCTACCTGTTCTCACTCAGACACTGTAAACCTAAAGTTTTCTCCAGTGAGGCTGCTCTGGGTTTAAGAATATTATAGACAAATGGATCAAGAACAGCTGCAGAAGGACTCCCTGGAGCAGCTTCACCAGTGCATTCCTGGCTGAAATATGCGGGTAAGAATGATCCTGGATGTGATATGCCACCACTGAAGTATAGGCAGACCCCATAATGGTAATATGTTCCAAGTTCTCAAAAAATTTCATTACAGTGATAACTTTACAAAACCTTTTTCACTCTGAGCGAATTACTCATCCCTGCAACGCTCATGCCAGCACTTTGCCTTGGCAATTTAATATTGAACAAACCTCGTGCTACAGAACCCTTTTAGCGTCACCACCCAAAAAAGACGAGCAGTGCTTTGGCTGCCTTTTTTTTTTTTGTCAGGTCTGCATAGATAAACATTTTTTGAAGACTGAATTTCATGCTTTCCATTTTGTTTTGTCATGACTCCTGTGCCAATTTGTAGGGAATGTGTGTCTGTTATAATTTTGCTGTTAAAATGTGTCAGGCAGTAGAGATGAGATGTGGAGATCCAGATAATTCCCTTAAATATGCACATCAGTCTTTCAGACAAACCCTAGCAAGGCCTGAAAACACCAAGGAGCCTACTATAATGGACTAAGAATAGGTGGCCTTGCCTAGTGGTTAAGCCACCAAAAGAGGGCCAGAGCCCAAAACACAAGCCAAATCCAATGTCAGAATGAAGATATTAAGTTACCAGATTCAGAAAAAACCCAGAGACAAAGTCCAAATCACAAACCAAGACAAAGTTCAGGAGTCAAAAACCAAATTACCAAATCCAAGGAAAAATCCAAAAACCAGGGTAGAGTAACAGAGCAGATAGGATCAGGAAACCAGGAGTACTAAATCACAGAGGCTGACCAAAGCAGACCTTCAGCAGGAACTGCTGGCTGGCCTCAAATCTGTTGCCGCAGTTGGAGCTAAAAATCAGTAAGCTGCTCTCCCAGCAGCTAGTCAGGAGACCCAGGCAGTGAGAAGCTGGAGTCATTAGCTGGATGAGGGCTGCCAGTCAAAGTGCCAGGCAAGTGTGGCTTACTGGGCAATTAGCCTGCTTGGGGCTGCTAGTTAGGTTCCCTGACAGCTACACAGATGACATAGCGCTTCAGAAAACCTTGTGTTTTCATTTTGATCAGCTCATATGAGAGAGTATGAAGCTGAATCCAAAGTGATCCTCACGGGGCAAGAACTGATGAGAACTAAAATTGCAAGATGTACACAGCTCAAATGAAGGGAGAGACTCATGAACCCCATTTAAGCAACATTATATTTATTTTTAAAAGTTCTTCAAGCTAGTAAGAAGAGCAAATGGGAGAACCCACAGTACAGAAAGGATTTGAAGACTATTATCAAATCCGCCCTCAGTCTTCTCTTCTTCAAACTAAATAACTCTAGTTCTTTCCTCCCAAAAAGCAACATGACTAATTCTGAATAGCCAGAGCCACATATACAAAAGAAGCAGGAAATCACAGGCCTTACAAGTCCTTCACAAGAGGGAACCTGTGACATCAGGTACTGAGGCATGAATTTCCTCATGACGCCACCCATACATGTTTTCATCTTTTCATGGGATTATAAACTTTTAACTGCCTTGGCTGACAATTTAATTCCTCCATGAAAATCAGAAAGTTTTGCTATTTTACCTAACAGCTTTAAATTCTATTTCTCCCTTTTCATACCCGTTGATTGCCTACCTTTCAGCTGTGTTCTATGCCTTCCATCCATTTTTGGCATTGTCACTCAGATCCAGTGCTGGAGATTTTTTTTAAATTGTGAAATTTGTCCTATCAGTACTTAATTGAACAAACAATAGAACTAGTGCATGAAACGCAGCTTTAGTGGTTCCCACAATGAAAGTCAATGACATAAAAGGCTTCATACAATATGGAATGAAAAAGGGAGAGCTTTATTTTGTTCCCAGAACTATACATGCAGCCCTTGAGTCCTCACTTTTGTTTCATAGTACCTCATTTATTTTATATATACCTTCCTGACTTAATTCAGATATTATGACATCTCAGCGAGTCAAAGGACTTCTTTCCAATCTTACATTTTTAGCAAAAGAAGACTGAAAGGCATTTAAAAAAAAGTATCCACTATCAAGATGACTTTCCATTCAGATTGAGAGAGAGAGAGAGAGAGAGAGAGAGAGAGAGAGAGAGAGAGAGGCAAAACAAACAAATCCAAATACTTTCAAAAGGCTAGTAATTTGAAAGAGGGGATTGTGATGACAGTCTTCATATCCACATCCTGAATGGGTATGAAAGGGAGAAAAATTAATGCTAGTCACTTAATTGCATTTTTCTAACATTAAAAAGGGCAAAACTTCAGAAATGCAGAGTTATTGCTTTACTTTTATTTCTTCTTATATAATACTCAAGGAGGATCTAAAAATATAATGCTATTACACAGTCCCAGAAATAGGTTATGGAAGAGAAGGCCACAGACAGAATGGGAAGAAGAAAATCTGAATAACAGAGAATAGCCTATTATCATGAGTTACAGTATTTAAACTACAAATGTAGAATTAGATATTAAATGATATAACTAGTATTTGCAGATACGTTATTTAAAATGGTTTACTCATCAACTATGTCAAAAGGTGCAGAGAAGAGTTAGGTTTGGATAGATTCAACATTTCAACATTAACCAAAATGCCCACCACCAGCACACCCATGCAGAAAAGAGTACACCCTCAGAGATTTAGGTTATACATAAGGCACATAGATTTAAGACAATAGGAACATCAATCTAGTTTTCTTGTTAAAGTAGAAAGGACACTTTGGTGACCTGTTGGTGAACTTTTGCATCAACTGCAAATCTTGACTGATATCAAGGTGAAAAAAATGTATACTCTGAGAAAAGAATAGAAACCTCTTCATGTATGTATTCAAATTGGCCAGATCTGTTTTATTATTATTATTATTAAAAGAGAATATGGTAAATGTAAAGAATCTAAATGAGAGTGCAATAACGTTGACTGAAATGATACATGCAAATAAAAATAATTTGTTGCTACAGGTTGGTTCTTTGGTTCTAGAAACTAGTAGTGAAAAATGTAATTCTCTTTCCATTCATGACAGGGAAAGCAAAAGAAGTATTGACTAATTTATTAGAGCTAGAAGTTTTATTATATAAAATAAAAGGATTGGGTATTTGACCTGTCAAACAAAGTTCAGTCAGTTGACTAGTCAAATATTGGTCAAAAATTGCCAACAGATCCAAATAATACACAGAGAAAGCACAAATTGTCCATTAAGAAATGTGTCAAAACAATTAAAAATCATATTTCTGTGAAGAAATTTACAAAAAATGTAATATTTGGGGGAAAATTGCTATAATCTTTAACTGGTCAAAAATATGCAGTCAATTGACAAGCTTGCCAACCCTACAAAATAATAATTTTTTAGACACAGATAAATGTTTGATATGCATCTGGGGTGAAATCTAGGTCCTACTCAAGTCAATAGGGTTTTGCCACCAGTTTCAATTGGGCTAAAATTTTAGGCATGCGTGACAGCATATGTACAGTAAAGGATTTTCAAAACAACTTTGGTTAGACTCTGGCAGCAGCTATTTAAGTCAACTGAAAGACAGTCATTAAGTTCAATGGGCTTTGGATCAGGTTCTCTAAAGGGAAGGGGAGGAGGGAAGGGGAAGAGAAGGAGCCCCAGTCCTAATACTGAAGCCAGGGTCTGTCCCCTTCTCCTGCTGGCCCAGATCTGGTGCACTGCCTCCCCCACCCCCCCCAAATCACTGCTCACTTTCCCCTCACCCCCTGATTACCTGTGACTGCCTGGCCTCTTTTTCCCAGGAAGCAGGCAGGGAAGGGTTAGATGGCCAGGGTCTGTTCAGCAATTTGTTCCTTCCCTGCCTGCTCCCTGGGACAGACAGCAAGTAACAGTACTGGGTATCACACTTCAAAAGGGATGTGGCCAGCCTGGAGAGGGTTCAAAGGAGGGCCACCTGCTTGGTGTGAGGGCAGCAGGACAGGCCCTATGAAGAGAGACTGAAAGACCTGAACCTTTTCAGCCTCAGCAAGAGGATGCTGAGGGGGGACCTGGTGGCTGCCTACAAGCTCATCAGGGGAGATCAACAGCAAATAGGTAAAGCCCTTTTCCCCCCAGCACCCCCTGGGGTGACAAGGAACAATGGTAATAAGCTGATGGAGAATAGGTTTAGGCTGGAGATCAGAAGGCAATATTTTACAGTTAGGGTGGCCAAAATCTGGAACCAACTTCCCATGGAGGTGGTCCTCGCCCCTACCTTGGGCAAATTCAAGAGGAGGTTGGATGATCACCTGGCTGGGGTCTTGTGAACCCAGAATTCATTCCTGCCTGTGGCAGGGGGTCAGGCTAGATGATCTGTTCAGGTCCCTCCTGACCCTAGCTACTATGAAACTATGAAACTGGGGGCAGGGGGAAAGTGAGTGGGGATCGGCGTGGTTGGGGAGGGTAGGGAGGCAGTGGACCTGATCTGGGTCAGCCGGGGAAAGCAGCAGACCTCAGCTGAGCACCTGGACTGTGGCTCCTTTCCCTCCCTGCAGGGTGGGGGGGACGGGGGAAAGCAGGAGGTTAGGGGGGTGTGCCTGACAGCCAGTGGGAACGGCCTGCATTTGGCTAGGTTAGCATTGCCCTGCAGGCTGGAAGGCATGCTCCAGCACCCTCTGCCTTCTGGCCTGGGTCAGTGCAGGCTTCTGTGTTTTTCCAAACTGAAAACTGAGTATCAGTTCAGTTCCTTATCCATTCAGTCTACACAGTTTAGAGGAACCTGCAACAACTGAATTGATTCTGCCTCTGGCTTTTTAACTGTCTGTACTTAGCCTTCTTGTGCTAACATGTCATGGCATTGAATTATCAATGGGTACCATATGCAAAAGGACTTAAAACACGGTGAATATCAGTGATCCTAGTATAAAGAAATAAACTAGTTTATAACTGAATTTACCCCTTGACACTGGAAAAGTCAAAGCCTGAAGTCAAAATATATCTACAGTTAATTGATTACCTTTCCTTTTTCCTCTCCCTAAATCTAGTGTCACTGAGGTCAACAGTTTTCTGGTATGTGACTGACTTGCATCATTTTGTGATAATATGATGCACAGATTAAAATTAATCCAGGTCTTTATTAAATTAGAAGTTCTGTAAGGTCAGCTAACTAAGAAAGGGTGATTTCACTACCTTCCAAATTAAATTTTAGAGATTCACTTCAGCAGAAATTTCCTGAATGGGTGAAGGTCATTGTGCTGATTAATAGAAGCAGGTTCTTGAAACACCAAAGAAGTTTTTTGGTATAGAAAAAGCTACAATTTACGTAGGCTTGGAAGCTGGAACACAAAAAGTTGTCGAGAAGATTTGAAGGCAGGGTTATACAATATGTACCAAAAAATGGCTGCCAGCATTTTAAACACTGTAATTTTAGCAGGGACTGATTAAAGTAGTATTTCAAGAAATGACATAGATGCCTCCCATAGTACTAGCCTGAGCAAAGTGCTATCCTGTCAAGGTAATACTTATGTCACCCTGAGACAGCATTATCAAACACATACAGCATTGTGAAAGGTACATGTGTGCCTGAATTCACCTGTTCCCCAAAGCTTATAGTTAAAAAGCAGAAGTGGTATAATAAAGAGCAGCTCAAAAACAGCAAGAATGCAAAATGGAGTGTGCTTTTTGTAGCTTAAATGTTAACAACTCAGAATTCTCAAATCATATCCTACACAGCAAGTAAAGGTCAGCGCACACCCCAACACTGATTAACAGGAAGGGGGTGGGGGAAAATATTACAGAATTTAATAAAATACAAACCAAAAATGTTCAGCAGAAATTAAACTGAAAAGCCTATGGAATTCAATAAATAGAACAGTATAATTCTATAGTTATTTAAAATCCTATAGAATTATATACCAGAGTAATAGCCCTAGTGAATTGTTGAAGGTGGTCATAAAGACTAACAGAAAAGTTGACATTAAATAATCCTACAGGAATTCTCATGTTCATTAACTTTTGGTGGATGGAAACAATGCATATAGCAACCTGTGTCTGCTTTTTGTTAAATGGATGCAACGTCCTGTCTTCAGATTTCATTTAAATTACCTACAGACATGTACATGAAGGGGCAGATCTTCAGCAGTAGATGAAGCTTGTCAGAACTGCATCAGCTAAAATCTGATCTTAAGCATCGCTTTGACACACACACGCATGTGTACGCACACATATGCACACCCTGTTTGCACCAATAGGTAGAAGAAAGATTTTAAGAATGGTTACCTGGGAGGAAAACTGGAAAGCCTGGTCTCCACACACAAGATCATTGCAAGGCTTCATATACTCCATGATTGTGAAGTTCACCACAGATTTCACATCTTTCTACATAACTAGTCCCCACAATTTCTGGTTTCATTTTTTAAATATAATTTCAGCCATTATTCTTGGATGATAACCTCAAAAATTAAGATTCAGTGCAAGCGTATTTTAACCTGTGTCGGCTAAACGCCTGAACCAATTATACTCTGAAAAGTGCGAACTGACAGCCACCTCAATCAATACCACATAAAAAATGGGCAACAACAGCTGCCAAGTCTAAGTGTTTACGCTGCGGTTACTTTACTAGGCTCAGCTTATGAACTGACCTCAGATAAAAAAAAATGTTTACATGGAACACTTCAGAGCAACAATGCTGACATTTAAAGACCTCTCAGAAAATCTTTATTAGATAACATCCAAGTGCTAAGTAAAGATGTCTATAAAGGTTGCAACTATGGCAAAATTAGAGAATAGCAAATTTTAAAGGCAATACATCACATTAGCAAAGCAAAGTATGGGTTTATCAGGTACTTCAGATTGAGGACCCTGATCTCAAAATACCGTATTTACCCAAATCCAAGATGACTCTGAATTTAATACACACAGACAATATTTTTTTATAATCTTCCATGTATAGAATCTAATTGAAGGATCATCTTAAAATTTATCCCTGCAGCAGCGAAAGCAGTAGCAGAGGGGCAGGTCACAGGGGAGGCAGTATGGGGAAGAAGGTATGGGGACAGGTTGCGGGGGGACATCCTGGCAGTAGAGAGACCAGCAGTAGGCAAGAATCAAGCAGCCTGACCCCTATCCCTTGTCATTCCCTCCATACCTTGGCCCCTGGCATTTGTCCTTTCCACCACCTGCTCCCCGCCACTGCCAGCTGCCTGATCCCCTATAACCTATCCTTTCACTCCCGTGCTATTTGCCCCTATGGTTGCACCCACTGGTGCCTGGCTCCCTGCTGGGCCTTCCCCCACCACAGCATCTCCCACCCCGCCTCTCCTCCATAGCTGCTTACCTTCCAATTCTGACCCTATTCCAGCCTAGGGCACCGACCATACTCTGGCCCCAGCCCGGTAGCAGAAGTGGGCTTGTATACAACATTACCTTAGCAAGGGCCTGAACTCATCTTAACAACAACACAAGCTCTGTAGTTAGCTCATTTTGCAACTACTGCAAACCAAAACATGTTTCCAAAACTCCACGTCAGTTCTGAGTCTTAAATTTCTCAGAACTTTTATCTTGTTTCTCAAGAACTCCCTGCATCAGTTCTGTATTCTTGTAGTCTTCAAACGTTTAGTCCTATTTCTTTTTCATACTTACTTTTGCTTAACGCAACACAGTTTAACAATATTTGTATTTCCAGACCTTAATTATTTGGCCTAAATCCTGAGATTTGCTAACATTTATATGCTGTAAGCAACTAATTAATTTCATCTTAAAACTCATGGGGCAACACTGGAATTTGGTATTCTTCCAAAATATGATAGAATTCATGATTTCCCCTAGACAATCTATTATGTTTTATGTTTCTTTTGTTGCTATTTTACAGACAAGCTATTTATTACCACTGATGCAATATGTATGGCAGCTTGTTAAAAAATATTTGGTCCCATTGTGCAACAAAGTATTCACAGTCCTGGTCATGAAACTCTTGGCTGGGAAGTGTTATGTTATTTGTATACTTTATGTTATTTTTGTTTTTGGTTTAAAACATCATTCCTTAAGGAAAGAAAAATTACTGGCTCTCTTTGTTTATAACAATTGACTGGATTTCTTTTTGTTGCTGTTGTTAGAGAACACTTTAGATGACAGTAACAATTTGTTAAAAGAAATTTTATGGTTGAATTTTCAAACCTGAGAAATTGATATTCTCTTAGAAATCAAGACAAGCAAAAAATAATCAACTGAGTGATAAGCACTTCTGCACAGCAAACCCATTTGATAACTGAATGTTTCTATAAACTTTTTATTTTTATTATTTCCACCCACAATGTGCAGAAGCCCATAGGACCCCAAGCTCATTGCAAAAAAAAAACAGAACAAAAAGATTAACAGGTCCAGGGACCTTATATTAATTAATATATGTAGGCCAAGTTTATGTTGTTTTTCACACTCCACTGACCTTTGTGTTATCTGGTTTTACTAGCCCCAGTAATCAAACACGTAGTTGTAGACAAGTAGTTGTAGCAGCAGTACTTGTTCATGCATTCAACTAGGGAGCAGATTAAATGTGATTAATCAAAACCAAAAAATACAACCCAGATATCAAGAACAGGGCAACCCTGAATTTGTGAACTTGGAACTTTTGTGAAAGCTTTGACCTGTGAGCCTTCACTGCAGGTGTATCTACATGAGACACTACTGTGCAGTAGAGCAAGTTACTGTGTAATAAGCATCACTATCTATACATGCAGACCTTCAACTGCAAGTAGCAAATTAACTGCTGAGTAGTTAGTAAGGCACGTGTAGATGGCCGACTGGGAGCAAATTTGCTCCCAGTCAGCCAAACACCAGGGGGTGGGAAATTGTTCCCTGCCCCCAGGAGCTGCCTGCTGCTTGGGTGGGCTCTGCCACCAGAGCCCGGGTGGGGATAATGTCCCCCTGCCCCATCAGTAGGCAGCTGCCAGGGGCAGGGAGTAATCTCCCAGCCCTCACCAGGAGACAGCTGTCTCCTGGCCCCATGCTCCCTGCCAGCCCCTGGGCTACCACCGAGGGTGAGTCTACAGCTCCCCTTCACTGCTACAGGGTAGCAGGGCAGGGTGGGAACACATCTGCTCCCAAATTCACTCACATGTAGATGCCTGCCCAGGGTGGATTTACTTCAGAGCTCCTAGGCAGCTCCCAGGGACAGGGAGTAATTTACTCTGGAGTAAACCCATTGAGCAGCATTTGCACATATAGACACCCCGATATTAGGTTTAAGCTTCACTTTTTTCAAATCAATACACTGAGTTTAAGAAGTTAGCCAAATAATTTTGAACACCATATTCAGTTGAGGAAAACAGCCAATTCTCAGTTCTCTTTCAAGAGGAAATGAGAATTAATTCATATGGGTAAATGTATTTAAGTCAGTGAATCCTCTCAAATATGCTTGTACAGCATTGTAAAAGATATAATAAAAGATTTAAAAACAGTAAAAGTGAAATACGGTCACAAACAGGGGTGGATCTAATGGGAGTGCAGTGGCAAGGATTGCCCTCCCCCCACCACCTGGGCAACCAGGAAGAAACAGGAAGAATTTTTTTTTTTTAGGTCCCCAAATTTAGTAAACAGTCCCCATCCCCTCCCTCCATGCTCAACAGCACCTCCCCTCCTCTCTCCTACCCTCCTGTGCCCACCACTGCCACTGTATTTGGCTGCTCTAGGGGGTAGGGGCCAGAAGGGGAGCTCCAGCACAGTTACTACCTGCTCCATGTAGAGCCAGGCCCAGCCAGGGACAGCAGCAGCAGTGGGCGAGTCCTTCCTCCCTTGTCCCCCAGTGTTTCCTGCCAGCCCAGGAGTAGGCATGGGGGAAGGGAACCTGTCTGCTGCCACTATTGTTTGTAGCTGGGCCTGGCTCCACGTGTAGCCTGACTTCAGTGGAGCAGGAGTGGTTCTGGAGCCAGGAGGAAGCTAGAAACTGAGTTGCAATCACCCCTACAGTGTAGGTCACTGCTCTTATACCCTGCTTTATGAAATCTTGGATCTGCCCATGGTCACTGGCATTTAGGCAGAAATACTTTTCACACTTGGTCTAATCTATATTCCTATAGCCATCAGCTTTGCTTCTAATGCCATAATGGAAAGTAGCATGTGACTGACATAGATCAGTAGGTGCTGAGCACAATGAGGAAGATATAGAATTATAGTAAATGAGGGTTGGAAAGAACCTCAGGAGGCCATCAATTCCTGCTCAAAATAGGACCATCCCCAACGAGATCATCCCATCCAAGGCTTTGTCTAGCTAGATCTTAAAATCCTCCAAGAATGGAGATTCCACCACCTTTCTAGGTAGCCTAATCCAGTGCTTTACTAACCTCCTGGTGAGAAGGTTTTTCCTAATACATAACTTAAACTTCCCTTGCTGCAACTTGAGATCATTGTTCCTTGTTCTGTTATCTGACACTACTGAGATCAGTCTAGCTTCATCTCCTTTGTAACCACCCTTTAGATAGTTGAATGCTATTAACCCCTCCTCCCCCTTCAGTCTTTTCTTCTCCAGACTAAATAAGCTCAATTCCTTCAGCCTCTCCTCATAAATTATGTCCCCCAGCCCCAAAACCATTTTTGTTGCCCTCTGCTGGGCTGTCTCCAAATTTTCCATATCCTTTCTGTATTTGGGGCCCAAAACTGGACACAGCATTTCAGATGTGGTCTCAGCAGTGCCACATATTCACTTCCCTTGATCTGCTGGCAACACTGCCAATAATTACAGCCCAATATGCTTTTAGCCTTCTTTGCAAAAAGGGCACATTGTTGGCTCATATTCAGTTTACTGTCCACCGTAACCCCGCAGTGTCTTCCATCATCCTCTAAATATGCTGAAGTATGTTTCAATTTGTGTGTGTAGATATATATTGAAAGCAAAAACAATGCTCATAACAGTTCAAAAGAGGGGTTTTTGTTTTGAATAAAGAGGAAAATTCTTCTGCTACCAAGCCCAGCAGTGAAAACATGAACTTTGCAGTTCATTTATAATCTCATGGAAGGTAATGTTCCTCTATTGTCCCGTATAAAAGAGAAAAAGCCCTCAGTGGAGCAGACAATTTTTTTGTTCTCCACACTTATCTGTTTTGAGCGTCTGAGAGCTGAGCCTGCTAAATTAAGTGCCAGTGCAGGATACGTCTAGGATTCAGGCTGATCATTATTTTACAAGATGAGAGTGTCTGAACTCAATTTTGGAACTAGAATAGTTCTTAAGCCCAACTGCATTGTTGATAGATTGATTAATTTCTCATTGACTCAAACAGGATGAGTAAACTAAGAATAACTGCTGTTTTCCTAGTGATGAGTAAGTTTTGAATCCAAGAATTCACTAAGCCCTACCTATCTCAGAATACTATTGTAATTTTTATTAATTACCAGTTGACAAGCATTTTCAGAACCTGCTGGAATGTACTATACCATAACAACAGTAACAACAATACCACGCTCCTGCAAAATGCTTTTCATTTCTAGATGTCAAAGAATTACAGAAGAGGATAAGGATCATGATTTGTATTTTTTCCATAGGAGGGAAATAGATAAGTTATAACCATCATCATCAAGATATCCATATACTCATTGTAGTAGGCTTACCTTTCAGAGCTTGGGTTGAATCCCAGGCTTGCAATCCTGCTGTTTTGATTGGTGGAGCCCATCCACCAATCAGGAGGCAGCAAGAGAAATAACATCACACCCCTTTTCTGAGGGGAGAGGGAGAAGAGCTCTCCCGGACCTGATTGAAGACTGGAAACTGTCAGGTCTGGAAGACTTCAGGGGCAGAACCCTGGAGCATATAAAAGGAGCTGCACACCCAGCACAAGGGGCAGATGCGTCAGGGACTGAGAAGAGAGAAGAGTGGGGCTTAGAAGAGCTGAGAAGAGCTGCTCAGCAGGGCAAAGCAGTAGCCCAGGAAGAGCCCCTGACGACTTCCATCAGTGAGAAGCAGGGGATGGTTAGGTTCTCGGTGAGCAGTACGGCACATGGCAGCCAGACCCTGGCAGCTGCATGAGGCAGCTCGGGTCTGCAACCTCTGGTATGTGGCCAGAGACACAGTGCAGGGAGCAGGATCTTTGAAGCCCCTGGGGCGCCTCAGGTTCTCAACCCCCAGGACAAGGCTGGGAGCTCAGTGCAGGTGGCACTGCATGGAGGGTGAGAGCCGCTTGAGGTGGCTCAAGTCTACACCTTGTGACATGGGGCAGCAGCTCAGTGCAGACGACACAGCCCAGGTGGTCCAGGAACAGACCAAGCCCCAGTGCTGCACAAGGCTGTCCAGGCCTCCAACCCCTAGCATAAGGTGACACATCCACTACACACACCGGTGCCTGTGGCCCTAAGCCAGGATGATGGCAGCAGAGTCAGGCGACAAGGAAACCCGGCAGGGACAGAGAAGGACTGTGGAGTAGTAGTAAGTTACCCTGGAGAGAGGGTCCCAACAGGGGAGGCCCCCCCCAAACTGGGTGTCGTGTGTGTGTGTGTGTGTATATATGTACACACACACACACAGTTTATATATATATTATAGGGTTTATATATATATTACAGGGTTTATGATCTTGTAAACTTGTACATAGATTTTTTTTTATATACACACACACATATATATATCTCCTTACCCTTTAATGGTTTTGTTGCAATAATACATTTGTATATAGTTAAGTAATTGATTGACTGGACCTGACTCCATAGGGGATGGAGATGGCCACTGGGCTGTTGTGTCCCTCCACAGCACACTGCCCTGCCAATAATTCCCTCAATTGGAGAGAGAAGTACAAACCCATGTACACCTGAGCTACATCATTTTGGGTGCCCAACTTGACACAGAAGCATCTCAGGCTGCGTACCCCCAAAAAGCAGAGTTGTAATTGAAAAGATAGACTTAATTAACTTACTAACATTCCCTGTATCTCTCAGTGACAAAACTGAGGTCCCTGACCCCACTCTGATACCCCATACACCAAACTGTACAAGTATTAAATAATATTATTATTTATTCCCAAGCACACATAGTTACACATTATTTCTATATTTAGATACAAAATCTGTCATGAGATGAATGGGAATCATGAATAAATTGTCCCCAGGGAAATGCATAGTATAGTACATTTTTTATGTACTCTCAATAAGCTTGCTTTGCTTAGCAAAATAATACTTTAACAATGACAAAAAAGAAACGTGGCTCAGTTGATTTATTTTAAGTCAGAACATAAAATATTGACACCCAAGTCTAGCCCTTAAAGATTTAAGAAATTTTTATCCTAAAACTGTGATGAAAATGGGTTAAAGTTTGTACTCATCTAGTTTCTTGTCACAAAAACTTTTGTCAGTAGAATGGATTGTATGTGTGCTACAATTGATTTCAAGAATAGCAACAAGGAGAGGTGAAGGGGGCAGCTCTGGTTCATCAGTAGCTTCTTGATGGAAAGGAATCTTAAACTGTCTTTAGCCTGAGACTTAACAAAAAGGAAAAGAGAACCTAAAGAGATCCAAAATAGAGTAAATGTTTAAAAAGACACACTGGGCTAGGATGCCAGAATGGGACTAGCATATGCCTAACATGACATTTCCTAGGACAGGAAATAATGGAAAAAGGGGCTGGAACTTTCCCCACAGAGCAGTTGTCATTGGAAGAGACTGATGAGGTAAAATCTAAAATTTTATGGGACATATTAATTCCAGACATATCTTTTTTAACATTTTGTTTTGATAGGGTGGAAGTAGATAATGGTGATATACTTTCGTTTGACTTTGTTCTTTTTAATATTATCTTACACTATTTATAATATTAAAAAAAATATGAAAACTGAAATGAAATATTTAAATATATTCAAAATGACAGTAACAGAATCTTTAATTTTGAAAAAAAAGATTGGCTTAAAATGATGAGTTTTTAAATTGTGATAAATAGATTTTCATCTTAGTTTAAACCTGTTTTATGAGATTTTAGGCTTTACATTTTCAACCTCATCACAATCACTTGGAATAGAAATTTACTTTCTTAGTGAAAGCTCACATTCTCACAGGCATGTGATCTAAGAGTTGGGGCTTTACAAAAATAAAAATACCAAATCATGTAATTTACAACAGATTTAGCTGAGTTGGCCATATTGTTCATTTTACATTGGCATTTCCAAACCTATGTACACAGAGTACTATAATGGGCTTTTCTCTCCCCACAAACAAGGCTGCAATTTGGCACTATAGTGCATAGGGCTTAGGAATGGGAAATAAAGAAAAAAAAAAGTGTTCTTTGGTAAAAAGAAGTCTCTGGTAGCCAGGAATTTCTAGTTGAGGCCTCTGGCTGAAAAAAATCCTCAGTGGCTTGAAGGGGAGTTGGGTCTAACCCTTCTCATATGGATACCCTCATTTACAATATCAAATCCCATTGAATAATGTGGTACAATATTTGTTGCTATTACTGGCTATAGAAATTATAGCAATTGTACAAAAATGACGTCATCAAGTACACAGTGTGACACCATGTGTCATCGTATATTAAGCAAAATGGCTTGAATTTAACATTTCAAACATCCAACACTAAAATACTCAAAAGCAATCTTTAATCTGTTTTTATGAAGGATTTTTTAATAAATTCAAACAATTGACATATTTGGTGAAATTATCGTTTATCTACCAATAATCCAGAACTCCAATTAGGCCTAAATCCATTTAATAAATCAGTCATTGTGAATATGTCATTCAGTTTTAGCTATCAGCTAAGGTTGTGTTGGAATTAGATAGCTGTTCAAAAAATACCATGTGTTAAAATATTAGATATGCCCTATGCTTTTTTCTAAATTTTTCAGAATATTTTTCTCTGGGTGTCTAATCTCTATTTTATAGTATATCTTTGACGTGAATCATAAAGATATTATAGATTAGCCTATAAGAATACCAAGAAATAAAGGCATAATATTATTATAGTACATTCAAAAGTTAAGACATTTTTTAGAAGCTAGGTCCTAGACAAGCTTCAATAAAGATGACAAATGAAATTTTAACAGTGGAGAAACGTGCATTTCTAAAATGGGTGCCTGAAGCTGTAACACACAGCACATAGAACCAGACATACCTAAGTAACAGTATAATCATTTATACAGCTATGACCCATGTTCTTCTTTACCTTAATGTGGTATGCTGTATGCAAGATTGATCAGAAATTCTCTCACCTTTGGAGATAAAAAATAGGGTTTCAAATAAATTATTTTTTAACCAAAATTATCTACTTTTCATTAGTTGATTTATTATTATTTTTCACATAAGAAAACTTCCAAAAACTTAGGCAGACAGGGTTCTTTGGGTGAATCTGATATCTTTTATTAGACCAACTTAAATAGCTGGATAAACATTTTCTCAGCAGGCTTTCAGGTTTAAAAACCCTTTGTCAGGCTGAGGAATCATCTGCAGTTGGGGTGTGCTCTTCCTGGACAGAATGAATAGTAAAGGAGCCAGAGACTGGTATGCACATGGCCCCAGGCAGCCTGGAGAGAAGCTTCTGTATGTCAGTGGGGGCTGGGGGGAAAGAATATAGCCCCTGAAGGGAGGGAGGGAGAGAGTTGGACAGGGCTGAGACCTCAGAGGGGAGTGGGATAGGACTAGGGGAAGCTAATCGAAAGAGCAGGGTCCGGGCTCCCTGGCCATGCACCCCCATGCCCCGTGCATGGTAGTTTTGAGGGGCACAACCCCACACCACTACCCTCACTGCCCACACCCACCTGCAACCCTACCCACAGATGTGTGGAGCATGGGTCCCCCCACTGCCCCACCAGGAGTGCACACTGAGCCAGGGAGCTGGATGGGGCCCCTGCACTGCAGTTGGCAGCAGCAGGTAAGGAGCTGGGCCCCAGTCCACTGTAGTAGCCACTGCTTTCTGCCAGGGGAAGGGGGCTGCAGACCCAGGTCCCTGGCCCCATAGCCCTAACAGCTGGGGGCCCCCTCTGGCAGGGCTGGGGAGCCTGTGGGGGCAGAGTGAGAGGCATGAGCATAGCCAAGGGGCTGTGGGGGAGGAGCAAGTATCTGTGCTCTTAAAAAAACAGGTCTCCATTTAATGGAATCAGCTGGTTAATAGAATCAAATCACCATTTCCCAAAGTGATTCCAATAAGAAGAATCCACTGTATCTACAATGTGGTTATTGGGATACGGTTTCAATCTTTTGTACAAAGTAGCTTCAGCAAGATCAAACTTTAAAAACATTGGGGGCAGGTGGGAGGAAGGCTTGTAGCATTAGGCATCTGCAGAAATACTAAATTTAACATTTGGCATGAATCACTCCACAGTTCTACTGGGAGTTTAACACAGAAAACAAGTATCCTGCATTTTTTAATCAGGCTAATTTTGAGGTTGCAAACATAATAAAAATAGCAACTAATAAATAAATAAATAAATAAATCTGAATGGACAGATTGTCAAAAACCAAACTACTTTAGCATAAATATGTGCAGCCTCTTAACATACTAACAGTGTTAGGAATTATTCAAATATTTAAATCTACTTCCAAAATAGACCAGGCAAGACTAATATTTGCATATGAAAATCATTATATCCATAAGCCAGAGGTAGGCAATGTTTTTGGCTGGGGGTGGGGAGGTATGTCAGGACGCACTGCATATTAATAATCATAAGTGTTGGGTTGTATTTTTTATAGTAAATACCAGGCTTTCTAAAAATTCTAAACCTGGTGACAATAAATAAAACTTCATATACTACCTGTGTTGTTGTGTATTCTTTAAGCATATTGTCATGAGAAAGAGGAAAAAAAAGAAAAAGAAGGATGAGAAACAGAGAAGAGAGAGAAAAAAGGATGAGAGAAAAAAAGAAAGAGAAAAAAGAAAAAAGAAAAGATGAGAGAAAAAAAAGGAGAGAAAAACAAGAGAAAAGAAAATTTAAAAAGGAGAGAAAAAAAGATAAGAAAAAAGAGGGGGAAGATGAAGAGAGAAAAAGAGGAGAGAAAAAAGAAAGAGAAAGAGGGAAAGAAAAAAACGAAAAGGAACAAAGAGGAGACAAGAAAAAAGAGGGGAGAGAGAAAAATGAATAGAGAAAAGAAGAGAGAGAGAAGAAAAAAGAGAGAGAGAAAAAGAAGAAAAAGAAAGAAAAGAGAGAAAAGAAAGAAAAAGATACCAAATTCATGGAAGAAGTAGGCTGCATGGCAACACCTTTAATTTTGCAGGTTCCCCTGCACCCCCTGCCCCCAACACTGATTGGTGGAGGGGCTGCACTTGTGGTTCACTTCTGATCACCAGAGAGGCAAAAAGCAGTTTAAACTCGATGCCATTTTTGTTTCCCTGCCACTGATTGGCTGAGGGTCTCCCATACCTGCCTCCACTCAGACTCCCGTGCTGCAATGAACACCAGCTCCCCACACCAGGTGGCCCTCCCCCACTCCTCCCAGCCCCCATCACCTGGTGCCTGGGGTCAGTCTCCTCCAGGGCCTGCCCACCCTAGGGTGGCCATCATAGAAGACATTCCAGTTTTCTGCTACTGTACTCTGTCCTCTGTCCCCTATTGATACGAAACCCAACACCTTTATGAGAATGTCCTACCAGTGAACTAAGTCTATTCCTCTAAGTTAGACTTTTCTAGGTAGCCCATAAACTATGATCAAACAAACATACCTGACAAATATCTACAAACATTATAGTAACTATAGAGACAGTAGACAGCCAGAAAGTTCTGCCAATAAAACTGTCTTCTGAAAGATTTAATGCAGAGGTGTCTTCTTTATAGTACCCTGCAGTGGCCTGCTCTATTTTTCTCTTTCTTCATAGACTGTCCTCTATGATGGCCACCCTAGCCCACCCTGCTTACAGTTTGATTCATCAGGAATGTGTAAACTGCACTTTTAAACATGGCACTGTTTTTGCCCCTCCACTGCTCAACAGCAAGCAATGGGTCTGCTGGGGCCCCTCAGCCAATCAGTGGTGGCAAGGCAAAAACGGCGCCAAGTTTAAAACTGCAGTTTTCACCTCCCTGCCAATCAGGAGTGAGCCTCAAGCACAGCTCCTCCACTAATCAATGGTGGAGGGGTGCCCAGTGAACCAAATGCCAGAGCCAAGCCACCCCCCCTCCAGCAATGCAGGCATGTGGCCACGTGGTGTAGCCATCGGGTATGTAAGGCGGTGGCTGCCACCACTGCTGCTAGTTTCCCTTCCCCTCCCCTCCAGCACCACAGCAGGCACTGGGGGCGGGGGGCAGGAGAACACAGTCTGCATTCTGCTACCCCTAGCTCCATGTCCATGGTTGAGTTCATGAAGCGCTCAGCACCGCCATCGACACAGGGGCAGGGTCAGCAGAACACACTGCATCCCTGCTTGTGTTCTCTGCACCCCACCTACAGTGCCTGCGGTGGCACTGGGACCTGTGGCTGCTCCACAGAGCCCAGATCAGCACTTTAAAAAAAACATTTTTTTTTCAAATGTTTTCTTCAGCATACCTCCTGGCATGCCAAGGAAAATGTCTCTGCATGCCACTAATTGGCATGTGTGCCAGGTTGCCTATCCCTGCCATATTTGATGGTTTAACTGGCATACCAAGTGCACCCTTTTGAAGACTATACTTAGACTGTATGTTTGATTCCAGGTGTAAAGTTTGATGCATGGAAATCTTTCCTTCCTTCTAGTAGTTGTATGCTTAGAAGGATGACAATCCATAAAAAGGGCTTTATAGTCAGCAGTTTCAATGGTATTTAAGGTCTAATTGTGATCTTTTTTACACTGGTTTAAATCAGAATTAATAGCATTGGAAAAATAGTTGTCAGTGTAAAACCAATCAGCTGTAACCAGAATCTAGCTGATTACATCTGCATAAAAACTCACCTTTGTAACAGAGGACCTGGATTTTTCTGTTGGCCCAGCTTATTAACAATTGCTGTAACTCCACATGGAGGCATTAATTGAGCTCTGCGGACTCACTGTGGCAGGTGCATCTGGTTAACTGCTTGTGAATATAAACTGAGAGCAGCTCTCTGAGCATTAGAATTTACTGCACAGGCTCAGTAGTTGCAAAGGGGAAGCTGCTTAAGGTGTAGTTTATGCTGTTATAATGTTATTAGCAAAACATCAGAAGAGGGAAGAATTATGAGCCTATTCAGTGCCTGGAGCCTTTGGTTCAGTAGAGAATAGCACCCTCCCTCCTAATCTCAAAAAAGTAGTTACAAATAATTCCCACAGACAGACTCAGAAATGTAGGTTAGCATAAATGATATTTTATGGGCTAAAATTTAAATTATTATATGGTTTGCTTTAATTAATCTGCATATATATTTAAAACAGTTCAGTATGACTAGGTTCTTACAATAAAGAGTTGTTTTTAATTACATGCATTCGGTATATTATCTCACCTGTTAATTAGCTACAGAGTTCCAGACAAATATTTGGGACCTATGCAAACAAAAGATTAAATTGCAGTAGAGGAGTCATCTGTCTGGAAAGCACACCATCACCCTAATGAAGTTTACAGAGCACTAACCTTGCAGTCACAACTGGAGACTAAAAGGATGTACTAAAATTAAACTAGCACTTTTCCAGAATGAAAATAATAGGTGTCCACAACTATAAAAATGTACAGCTAGTGACAAAATATGAGGTTCATAAACAGAGTCAATGGATCTGTGTTTGTTTTACAAGTGATACATTATTTTTCAAAAGCCTTTTTTTCCTAGCAGTCCTTTGACTTCAAAACAACTACAATTAGGGACAGCAATGGGCCTGACCCCCTAATTGTACATACTTTGCCATAAGAATGACAAAGTTTTAAAAAAATGGAACATACGGGATATATCTTGCATTCTATGTGGACTAAGGTTCATTTCTGAGCAATGTTTATGGAGTTAATATCATGTTCTCCCCACAACATTCTTCGGTTTAGCAGGAATACCACAACATTATTCAGATTGCCCACGTGAGGATTTAATATACTTAATTCTCCATGAAGAAAACACTTGGAGCATTAAGTCCAGTCCCTTCCTAAAGCAGGCACCATGTCATACAATCTCTTCCATGTATTTATTGGGTAAATGATTACTTACAATTGCAGGAGATTAGAATCAATGGCTGGGCAGACCCTGCCTATTCCCATTTTGGATTTTAAATCCAGTGAGGAGTAGAAGAGGGAGTACCCCTACTACTTCCATTCTAGATCCTAATTTCTCTGATTGTTAGGACATTCTTCTAATCTTCAACTAACTTTCTTCATGGTTAGTTCATGAACATTCGTCCTTGTGTCACCATAGTTCTGTAGCTTGAACATTCTTCTCCCTCAAAATAAAGGCAAAATAAAGTCAGGATGGTACCATGTAGACTAACACATTCAGAGAAGCATGAGCTTTCAAAGGCTACAGCCAATTTTGGAGGATGCTATAATAAAGTTAATACTAAAGCTAGTACCAGTCATCAAGGACTATTTCATTCTTTGACTTAAATCCCCAATTTTATTCAAAATATTGTTACAGAAATGGGAGATAAATTCACCTGCTTTCAAATCCTTAAATACCCTGGGGTTTCAGATTAATTCAGTGTCAAATCCTGTGAGATATTTTAATTTGCCCTTCTTGAGAAAACTGGAGAAAGCAGTGATCGGTAAACATTGGTTTTTATTCCTTAATTTGAAAGAATGCCATAAGAAAATGTGGTAATTAAAGATATGAGCCAAGACTGGTTCCCTGGTGCTTAAATAACCTGATTGTTTTCTTAATTACTTGTCTTAAAAACAGTCTTGACTATGATTTTCCTTTAAATGGATTGACTTTTCCAATGAAAGCAGAGAGAGCTGATCTAAGTTGACAGCGCTTGACACTAAGATCAATCTTTTCTTATTAATCCATGCACATGTGTATGTATTGCTGCACAAACATGCACATTGTTTCCCTTGAACTTTTACAGATACACACAGAACTGTTGGCTTGCATTTGTAGTAGTCATGGAGATAGTGATTGGAAAAGGACAGAGAGCGAACCTATATAGCCTGGAGCAAAATGTTTATGAGAATGTCCTACCAGTGAACTAAGTCTATTCCTCTAAGTTAGGTTTTTCTAGGTAGCCCATAAACTGTGATCAAGCAAACATACCTGACAAATATCTACAAACATTATAGTAACTATAGAGACAGTAGACAGCCAGAAAGTTCTGCCAATAAAACTGTCTTCTGGAAGATTTAATGCAGAGGTGTCTTCTTTATAGTACTCTGCAGTAGCCCGCACATTTTTTTTTTAAGTCAACAGGGATACAGCACAACATCCCAAAATAGCAACACCCAATTCAAATCAAGAAAAAGCAATAATCACTTCCCCAAAAACTGTTGCCCTGTGGGGCCAGGCCAACCCTCAGGATCTCAATATTGCACTGTTACACAGGAGGTTGTGGTGTACAGTTGCACATGCACACACTCAAAAATCAATTGGGCGCATACACACACACACACACACACACTAGGTGCATATACACACTTTAGGTGCATGTACCCCCCCCCAGGCGTGCACACGCACACTACCAATCCAGGCACATACACATCCACAATTAACAGCCTAGGCAAATGCATACCTATCATCAATTCAAGCACCTACACACTATACAGCCCAAAAGAAATTAGACCAGAATCAATTATCAATTCCTGCACACCTAATACACATACACAGATCACTAATTCATGTAGACAGGTGAGTTCCTAACTTGGGTGTTGTGATGTGTATGTATGTATGCATGTATGTATGTGCTTGGTATACTTGGGATACCTGGGGAAAAGTTAAGGTAAGAAAGTGGAAATGTAGAGAGTGAAAGTTACCAGGAGCAGGATTAGAACCTGTAGACTGTAGAGAACTGGGCTGAAGAACTGAGGCTTGGGGATTACTTTAGGTTAATTGACCTTAACTGATTAGAGAACAATACCCAAATCCTGCAGAACAGGGGAGTGATGCCAGAGAGAAGTTGGCACAGAGGCTGGGACTGAAGCTGGAGCTACAGGGGAGCCAAAAGGTAAGCAAGGAGAGGGAAACTGGGACAGTGGATGCAGGGGAGCTAAATAGGGCGCAGAGGAAACTGGGGGCTGGCTCAAGGAACCAGGGGAGGGGCTGCTGGGTGCCGGGAGCTGGAGAAGGGCTCTGGCTTCCAGGAAACCTGCGGGGAAGTTGGTGGCAGGCCGGAGAACTGTGGGGGAGAATGAGCAGCTAGAGAGGGTGTGGGGGAAAGCTGAAGAACACAGAGGAAAGGGGGAAAGGGGCAGGAAAGGTTGGGAACAGAAGGAGGAGAAAGAGGAGATGGGGAGAGACAGCAGGAGGCAGAAATGAGTGGGGCTGAGAGGCTAAAAGTGGCAGGAAAAGCTGCAGAAAGACATGGGAAGGAGGCAGTGGACAGCAGAAACAGGGCCAGGAAGCTAGAAGTGGCAGAAATGGTGGGAAGGGCTGCAGAAAGATGTGGGAAGAAGGCAGTGGATGGCAGGAATGGGACTGAGAGATGGCAGAAAGCAACAGGACAAAAAGGCTGCAGCAGGGGAACAGAGAAGGGACAGAGGAGCTGAGAGGTGGCAGAAAAAGGTGGCAGGGTGGGGGGGAAGCTGAGAGAGAGAGAGAGACAGGAATTTAAGATGGGGAAGGTACCAGGGCTCAGTAACATACAACCCAAGTCGGGGTTACAAATGACAGTGGTTTTATTGAATAGGGAAGATGGTGACACAATATCTTATTGGTTCCTACACACACACACACACACACTGGCAGCAGGGGTTAAAGAGGCTTGATGCAGGGGCTGAAGTCTGGGAGGAAAGAGAGAGTCCAAATTGGAATAGGCAATGTGCAGGTGATCTCTACCTATCCCAGGCTGGAAGTTGGTCCTCAATGGCCAGTGTCTCCTTCAGCTTGGTGTTGTCCAGAACAGGTTGCTGGCAAGGCCTCTGAGGTGGGTAGGCAGCATGACATGGAGCTGGTCTGGTTCAGATAGAAATGAAATTCCCACTGGGTCTGTCTTCACTGCCCCTTTTTATAGGGGCAGACCATGTGTGACCCTAGTAACAGGAGGCATGCCCAGGCAAGGGTCAGTCCCTGGCGTACTGAGCATGTGTGCTCCATGCAGGGATGTGCAGTTTCGGGTGTCTGTAATGGTGAGAGTTGCTGGTTCTGCAGGGTCTTTTGACTTTCAAATGCTGGGTTCTTGTTTCTGTTCCTGGGTGAGGTCTGTGGTTCCTGGATGAATCAAAGCAAGGTGATGGCCTAGTCGTTACAGGCCATTCAGTTGAGGCCTACTACCATTGTATTTCAATCATTCCCAATCACTCTCATTCATCCAATTTACATCGGAGGGGTACATGAATCATACAGTTGCAACACAGGGGATGCCCGGGCAGAGGACACAAGATGGAGGCTTGACATACAAAATGGAAACTTGACATGACTTACGCTAACTTACATATATAGGCCTAAAACAGTAGTCACACAATATAAAAGCAGTACAAACATAATAATTATCACTTATAAAACAGTGGGTATTGATATCAAAATATCAGGGAACTTACTTGCAAAGAGGGGAGAGAAAAATAAAACTTACTACCCAAAATAAAATGTTAAAGCTTATCCTACATCTTAGCTTACTTATGCTTATCTATAGGGAATATAGAGGGAGAGAAAAAGTAAGAAATGGTTGGGGAAGGGGAGGGAATGCATTTTAAAATAAATACAAAAAAAGAAAAACTGGGGGTTTTGCTGCAAAACCACACAGTACTTTCACTAGACTACACATGGTTTAGGGAAGAGCAATTTATCAGTTTTTCCTAATGTACGTGCAATCTTGTCTGTAAATAAAATGATTTTTTTTGGAAGATAGAATGCAAAGAGATTCCAGAATGTGGAACTCAGATGGCTTTGAAATGCAATCTGGATCCAAATTTCTGAGCTTGGAATTGGAGCCATTCATCCTACTAGGAGTTAAATCCTGACTTCATTAAGCTCAGCTGGAAATCCCTTCCCTCCTGCAAATCTGTATATTTTCCCTTTCAATATGGGCATGGTTGGGATCTAGATGTGTGGCAGCAAGGTGCGCCCACAGGGGCCAAAATCCCAGGGACACACCCCACTCCTGGAGGAGGGCCCAGGGACCCCAGTGCCACAGAAAACTTACCCAGGAATCAGGCTGGGATGGAGAAGGAGCCACATGACATGAGTAAATTTAATCCAGCTACACCTAAAAAGTAATTATTGTGCAATTAACTAATTAATCTTGCTATAACAAACCTCAGCCCCTGGGATAGAGGCCCATGGTCGGCTGTCCCCCACAGGAGACGCGACCAGCCTAATCTACTCTGGCCCTGAGGTAGGCACGTTACACCCAGGGTCTGATGAAGCGAAGACTCCTCAGAGCATTTGATGAGCCAAAGCCAGGATTTGGCATGGCGGCAAGGCGATCCACATGGTTGGCATTTGGAAAGGGTGTGGGGGAGGTGGAGCCCCAGGAGCAACTGCAGTGAGCCAGTGAGTAATCCATCTTCAGGTCAGGGAGAGGAACACCACTGAACTCTTCCCTTCAGTTGAGGCAGGAGAGTCAGGGGCCCATACCAGGGAGTGAGAGTACACTTACAGTGCCAGCTGGGGGCACCACAATGTGCATCTGAGATTTTTTCTCTAGCCCACTGTGGGCTGAACATATGTTTTAAAAACTTTTAAAATTATCATCATGTTTTGTTATTCCAATAGTGTCTACAAGCCCAAACAGATCAGAGGTATTTTAAACCGCACTGGGTTTTGTACAGTAGCCAAGGGCAAATGAATAATGTAATAGGGTAGAAGAATGAGAAGACAAGAATTTACCCTAAGCCAGCTGCGCCATGCTAACTGCCAATGTGCACATGCTTACCCTGAAGTAACTAGTTCATCTGCTTGCATCCTAGCCTTTCTAGCTCAATTTGTTTCTTGAAATGTCCTGTTTTCTCTCAAAATGTTTTAAAGTATTGATTTGTACATTAATCAATCATCTCTTTATTTATATTCTTCGATTTTATTAAATAACATTTTTGCAGTGTGTTTTTGTAATATTTGTTACCTAGCAAATTTATCTCTACAATAGTTAGTTTTGCCCTACAACTTCCACCTTTACTAGGAATTGTTTACAATGTATCTTGCCCATTCTAACATTCTAAATCCTGAAGTCTGAGTAGAGATGTGTCATGTTTCCATATGACAAGTAAAGATTCATGTACATATATGACTCTAAGTTAAAAACAACAAAAATGGCCTGAACCTTAGTTTTACATCTCCTCCAAAAAGCATTGTGCCTCTAAGTTCACAGTACTCCCTTTCTGCAGCATAAGATTGATACTAAGTCAGAGGAAAGCGTGCTACATGGCAAATCACAAACAAAATTCCTATAGCAAGATGGGTTGCTGGTTGTAGCCATGTTGGTCTAAGGACATAAGCAGACAAGGCTGCTTGGGTAAATGTGGTATCTTCCATTAGACTGACTAAATCAGAGGCAGGCAATTATTTTAGGTGGAGATCTGCTTACCCAGTTTTGGCAAGCTGCCAAGGGCTACATGGGTAGCCCTGCCCCTTGACAGGTACCTCACCCCCTGGTCACCATCTTGGGACCATTGTTCCAGGCTCAGAGCAGGACACAGGCTGGCAGGGGTCTGTGAAGCTGAGCTTGGCTTCACCACCAGTGAGAGGGGGGAGCTGGCCCAGCTCCATAGAGCCCCTGCCAGCCAGGAGGACCCCTGTACTCCTGCTCTGGGTCCTGCCAGCGCTGACTCCAGGATAATGGTGTCAGCCCCATGCTCCCACTGGCTCCCGCACCTGGTCACTCTCAGTGCCCCTCTCAGCCCCACAGTACAGGCAGGGAGCAGTGCACAGCCCCAACCACGCGCTCACCGGCAGTAAACGAGCTGGTGCCAAGTGAAGGGAAAAGCAGCCCCTCCCCCACCCCATGGCCAGCACCCTATGCTGCAGCCACCCCACTATGGAGCAGAGGAGAGGCCACTTTTCCCTGCACTCAGCACCAGCTTGTTCCTTGCCCACAGTCCTCTCCTGCCCTTCCCCCCCAAAACGTACCTGAGTTTCCCACACCGGTGCAGCCGAGGAACCACATGGCCCCAGGCCAGAAGCCCCAGTAGGGGGTTGAGCACAGGGGGGCAGGGCCAGGCAGGCCCTGCTATTGCAGGAGCCTGCCAGGGCTTCCTCTGGGTCCTACTGCCCCTGTTTTCTGTCATCTTATACAGGAACCAAGGACAGATAAATATTAACTTTCTAAATTTTTTAGGGGCCCCACAGGCTGGATAGAATGGCCTAGTGGGCAGCATCCAGCCTGGACCGTATTTTGCCCACCCCTGAACTAAATAGTTGGAAAAATGTTCTTTTCAAGTTTTTGGGCACAAACACCCTTCTTCAGGCATAGGGAGAGTCTGCTGGTGTTGTGTGCGCTCTCCTGGGTGGAATAGAAGCCAAAATGCAGGTCTGTGAAAAGATGAATGTGTGGCAGTGAGGATCAGAGGGAATGAGAGAATAGGTGTGAGACATGTAGGTGAGAGGGGAAGTGGGGAATGTTGAACTGGTGATAGAATGCAGCTGGTAAAATGCAGACAGGTACTTTCTAGCTATTTAGTTGGTCTAATAAAAGATATCACATAGAACCTTGTCTACCTATAGCAAGATGATACTGTTTGCAGGACTCCCACCATAAATGCAGTGTTTCATATCAAAAGATAATATGGATGCAGATATAGGTCATTATAGTAATAAACTACAAACTGAATTTGAAAAATCCTTAAATACCTAGCAGTTCTGACTGTTCTCAGTAGGAGCTAGCTATAGGGTGCTGAACATTTGAAAATCTTGCCCTGTCTCTCTCTGCACTTCAACAACATTAGCCTAAAACTGCTCACGTTGAGGTCCATGGCAAGACCCTTACTAATTTCAGTGGCAATAGAATTAAGTCAATTCCAATCCTTTTTGAAATTCCAATCCAGTTTTTAATAACCATTGTATTTCATGGGGTGCATAAGGTAGTTTACATTCTTTATTAGCTTTAAAAACAAAATTTATTGATAAGGAAGTCATTGTTTTTCATTCCAGCTTCATTTCAACACTTGGTTTCTTATACCACTTCTAATTTTCTGGGCTAGTTATGCATTTTTAATTAGGCCTTTTTTAACCAACTTGCTTGTATTATTAATGACATTTTATTCCAATTAATTTGGTTGGTGAATCAGCTCTAATCCTGAGATAGTTTTCTTGAACACATTACCTTTCAAGCTTTTGTTTCCTCTGTAACCCCTTTTTTTTCCTTCACTGCTGCCTACACCTTTCTGCCAACATATTCCTGAAATAAAGTTTTAAATGGATGCTTTGTTCAGATCAGTAGAACATCAGGTCATGTACCTAAGTACTTTCAGTATCACACTGACATTTATTTTTCTTTCAGCTTGAGCTAATGATAATATAGTTCCTTTTTCTGATTTTCAAAAAGAAAAGAAAGAGAAGGAGAGAGACAGACAGACAGAGACTTTTTGACTTTTATTAACCTTTTATATAAAAGAAAAAGACTAAAAAAATCTAACCAGTTAAAAATCAATCAATTAAAAGCACAAAACCCCATATGGAGCTAGTCATGAAAACAAACAACAGCCAAAGAAGAACTATTCAAATAAAGTGCCTATGAGGAAAACTCTTGCACCTCTTGTATTCTCACACATTTGTGATTACACATTAAAGGACCAGACAGCCCTTTTACAGTAAATAGTGCCCCCTAGGGGATCAAACAAAGAGCAGAATTAGAGCACAAAACTGTTGACCTGATTTTAGGAATCAGCAGCCAATACTCAATTGTGGGTGGAGTGCAACAACCCTGAAATGACCAATCACAATGTATCTCATTGATAACTTGGATAACTTTAATCGATGTACAGTAGCAGCATATGACAATTAGCAGGCAAACAAAGGCTTACCACACACTGTGGCCCAGGAATGCACACAGGAAGATGGACATCTGGCCAGCATATGATCATCTTCTGTGGGTAGCTTGCTTCAGTTTGTGGTGCTCTCGCCTGGAGGAAGTTGCTGAGTGATGAACAGGGATCCTGGTTTTCTCTGATTTAAAAACACCTCCAATTTTCAGTTAAAAAAGAGTAACTCCACGTCTAAATTCTTCCACAATTAAAATGAAATATCATATATATACATACACATACACATGTATGGTGGTATTTCATTTAAATCACAGAAAAATGTGGATTTGGGGTTACTCTTTTTTTTTTCTTAACTGAAAATTGAGGATTTTTTAAAATAAAAGTAAATCAGGATCCCTGGTGATGAACACACCCTCTCTTTGGTTCCTCCCCAGTGTTATACCTTTAGTCCATTCATTGTATACATAGCTGGTACTCATTCATTGGTGGCCCAGCCCAATGTACTTGGGCCATTGGTGGCCCAAGCCAATGGGGATACTGTCCACATGCAATTCATGCACCAGGCATCTGGTAAGATGTGATCATATAATGGAAATTTTCCATCCCTAGTTAGGAATTTTAGATACCAGGACAGGTTAATTGCTGCAGTTGCACTTTTATCTTTTGCATACATGGGAGATGGGGCCACTTGTCTTCTGAAGGTTCATTAGACACTGACTATTCCCAGAAAAGATCTCTCTGGAATACCCCAAATTGCTCTGCCTTGTTACAGGGCTGCTCCCTTGCTAAGCCATGAGTGCCTGATTTTGTTTTCTAGCACACTGGTTATCCACACTTATATTGAATACGTTGAACAACAAGCACTAAAGCACTAAAATTCTACAAAAATGAAATTTTAGCCATCACAAACCAAAGGGAACAGCAAGGCAGTCTAGGATCAAATGTTGAACTGTTGCCCAGACCCTTCTTGTTCTGCATACAGAGGAACTGGTGGGTCAGCTGACCCCAGCCAGCCATTCCAGTGCCAGTTAATGGGCAGAGGGCTGGAGACCTCAGGACAGGCTTGACTTGCCTAGGTGACCAGCTGTAGGATGTCAGGCCATGATGAGAGGCCATGCTGGTCAGGCCAGAACCCCAGGCTTGGAGCCATGGCCTGACCTGGAAATAAGAAATTATGCTAAGTTGGATGCCAAGAGACATGGTTAGAGATACCCTGACAAAATAATTTTCCATCAGACTATGCTGTTCTATCAAAGTCATTTTTCCCCATAAAATTAGGTTGACATTGAAATAGTTTCCTTCTTAAAAATTAAAAAGCTTAAGATATTATCCATTTTAATATTTTGAAAATGAAATACGTAGAATTTTCAATTTAAAATTACTTTGCTTTGAAGCATTTATTTCATGTTATATTATTTTATATTGTATTATGTTTGCTATGTGTTTGAGAATTTTCATATTTCCTGTTTTTATTCTTATTCAAAGGGGAAGCATATTTTGAAATTTCAGAATCCTTCACTTAAAATAGAATTTTGTTCTTCCTTGACCTCTGTTGCTGAGTAATTTAAAACCTGACCCTGGGAGTTTTGATGGGGTTGTTCATACATCTAAAAAGATTTGCAGAAAAGAAATGAGTGAGATGGAATTTGAGAGTCAATAAATACTTCAGTGAGGGAAAAATAACCCTATAATTCAGTAAAACATGACTGGAATTAAATGAAAAAAAATATCTAGTTCTCACTGAGCAAAATTCTTGCCTTGCTCTGCAGAATTCATAGGAAATTATGCTTTGACATGTCATCAGTTACAAATTACTTTAATGATTTGTTTGCTAAATTTGACTCCTACCTACAAAAGTGGTTTAGTGCATTAATTTGCAGAATAGCTTAACATATAAACATCAAAGCTGTTTTAAGAGCTGTGAAAGTGCCATCTGGTATAGCACTTAAAAGCAAATTTAATTTGGGGGGAAAAGTAGAAAAAAAAATGTAATGGTTTTGATATTCAACTCTACAGAAAGGCAAAGTACTGAGTCATCCAAGGTGCATATTCAAAAGAACATAGTATTACTCTCTGTAAACTGCACCAACTGCTGTTAGATACTGATTTGGTGATAACAACTTAATCCAGGGTATGACAACTACTATTTCTCTAGAGGCATGGAAGCATCTATTACTCCATATTGAGAATAATGTAATCAGCCTATGGCACACTTCTCTCTCTTCACTACCTGCCTGCCACCTGTAGAAGAGCCCAACCCTTCAGAGATCTGAGGGAGGTGTTGAGCTTAAAGGATGGTCTTGAAGAAATAAAAAAACTGTGTAAGTGGTGCATGTCATTACTTCATCCAGCATAGTTGGACTCTGCAGAATAAGGTCAAGAGAGACCCAGATCATATTCCTTCTCTATATATGGCTTCACCAGGGACTCATGACAGTGAGCACTAACTACCTCACACAAAAAGGCAATCATTGGGGAAATAAGCTAAAGAGAAAAAAGAGTTGCTCCCAACTAACTCAAAACTTCCAGAAATATTTTGTTTTCTGTTTTCAAACAAATGGAAACATGCCCCTGTTCCCTCTCATCTCCTATGGATAGAATTATGCAAGGTGGATCACACTGTTTTATCTCCACCACTTATAATACTTCAAAATAATGGGAACAGAAATAGGAAGATAAGGTGCTAGGACTTATTCTACCTAACAGAACTGGTGACTATGTGTATTCTTGTCAATTTTATTTGCTCTTCTAAGCTAGGGACAGAAGTTACACATAACCTGGTTTAAGTGATCAGAAACTGGTTTAAACCTGTAACAGAACAGAAGTTCAGTGAACATACACCCGTTTCAAAATGGCTGAAACTGGTTTGAGATGAACTTGGTTGAATGTAGTATCATTATCATCATGTAGTATCTTAAATGATTTGGGTCAAACCAGTTTATGAAACTTCTGTCCCAGACCCTTTCCTGGTTCAAGTTAAATCAGAGTCTCCCATAGGCAGAGGGAGAAAAAATTATTTGGGGGGACAGAGCATGAGCATGCAAGTGCACCCCCCCCCCCCAGCAGATAAGTCTGTGGGGGAAGAAGTGGAGGGGAGGGGAAAGGGAGTGGGGCTGCAGCTGGGACTAGGGATGCCCAGCCGGGGTGGAGTAAGGCGCAGGACAGAGCTGCAAGCAGCTTGTCTTGGGGTGCACAGGGAGGGGGTGGCAGTTCCTGCTGCTATGTGTAACCCAAGGGGGGCATGGAGGGCTTGTGACTCTGAATCTGCACGTGGTGGGGTGGGCTGGGGCAGTGCTGGGCTCTTCTCAGCAGGGGCTGAGCCGTGCTGCACTTGGGGTTGGTAGCAGTGGTGATGGGAGGGGGTCTGGGGTGGGCTATGGTGAATTTTGGGGTGGCCACAGCCCCTCCCCCCCATAGCCCTCCTCCCAGTGCCATTGCCGCCCACCCCGAGCACAGTCCAACCCAGCCCCCCCTGCCACCAGGAAGAGCCTGGCACTTCTCCAGCCCCGGCCCCAACCCACAGTGAGCGGCAGCCCACTATGCCCCATGCAGATCTAAGGGCACATGCCCCCCTGCACCTCCCAGGGTGTGCATAGCAGCAGGAGCTGCACCACCTGGACAAGCTGCTCATGGCTGTCCTGCACTCCACCCCACCCTGCCTTACCCTGGGTCTACAGCACCTGCCTCAGGCCCAGCTCCACTCCCTTGCTCACTGTTGCATGTGCACCCCTACCTCCCCATCCCTGCTGCAGCCACCAGAAGCCTGTGGCTGGGCTGCCTTGTGGGCATCCCACTTCCCCACGTTTGGTGGGGATAAGCCCCATTAGCTCCCACCTATGCCCAACATCCCAGCATGCTCTGCGGCCCTGGGCTGGGCTGGGTTGTCTGTTTCTGAGAGCAGGGCTGGCCCCACCCCTCTGCTCCCTAGCTACAGCAGTGAGGGCCAGCTGACAACAGGGGGGCAAGCTGGGCTGGCGGTGCAGCGTAGTTTGCAGAGGGGGGACTGCCCCCACAGGCAAACCCCAGCTGGGGTCTAGGGCCAGGGAGGGGGGTTAAACACTCCTTCCCCTACTCAAACTTACTGCTGGCTGCCACTGTGGACTACAAATCCCAGAAGCACCTGGAAGCAGGAAGAGGAAGTGATGAGCAACCCTGCAGAGTCCTACTGCTGTAATTCTGAACTGCAAATCCCAGAGACTTGAGGCAGCAGGAATAGGAAGCAAACCCACAGCCAGAGAGCCATGCTCTAGCGCCCCTGGCTTATGGCCTGAGCCACTGCAGGCATGTGGTGACATTTTCTGAAACAAAGGTTAATGTCTGTTCACTTCTGTTTCAATTTAATCTATGCAGCTTAGAGTAGCCTGCAAAAACTGAAATGATTCATCCTCAGGCTTTTTGACTGTCTATACCTATCCCTAGAAATCAGTTCTCTGTTGGGGCATGGTGGCAGAACAGTTAAGGTGTCTTACCACAACTCCAGAAGCATTAGTTTGAGCCCTCTACTCCACACTTGTTTTTAAGGGCAGTCCAGTCATGCCAGCTATAAAGGACCCTGAATGGACCATTCAGGTTCTGGAGTCAAAGGCAGATGGATATTTGCGAGAGAAAGTGGAGTGCCTTAGCTACAATACCTGAATGGTCTGTTCAGCGTGGGCAGGCCTTTGATTTTCTGTCCAGTGTTTCTATCACCCTTTTTATGTCTGAGTTCCACTGGTCTGTATTGATGGGGAACAGGGAAACTGATATGTTCAAATGGAGAAGATAAACAGAGTCCTCAAGCTGTTTTGCCAAGATACATTGCAAAAAGCTAAAAGCAATTGGCAAACATAAGTAAAAGGTAGAGACTTGGCCAGTTAAATTCTTTTTGGTTTAATATTAGCTATAATTAAATTTACTGCTGGGAAAAGAAGGTCTGCAACAAAGATGACAGAAAGATATCATTAAATATCTAATAACAAAGTCAACAGTGATGGCTCCTGAAAGGGAGAAAGATCCCTAGTCTTGGGTCTGGTCATGTGTGGGAATTGATCTTGGAACATCATAGAGTAAAACATGAGTCTCAGCAGCTTGAACTGGGATTAACCACTGTCACTGGAAACTGAAGCAAAAGAATGACACAGCATGCACTGACCCACACATGGCACATGCAAGAAGGGAGCACATAGTACATCCTAGCCTGGAGGTTACATGCACATAGAATTTTGCACATGGATCCTTAGAGGCCATTCATCTGAGGTAGTTTTATGAGATTCACCCTGTAGCAGAGGGAGTAAAACAGGACTATCACTTCTGAGATGTGATGTCTGTTCTCAGCTCCCTCACATAAATTAGACGCAGGGGAATTTTCCAAGGAAATATATACTGCTGTCTCAGATGCTCTGAAAAAAATGGGGAAAATGTTCAAATGGAGGGTGAACAGTGCAACATTTCAGAAATGTGGGCTACTAAAGCCTTTGTGGCCCCACCTTTAACTATTTTCATGTTTAAATTCCTTCTCAGAAGAATTGAACTAAAACAGATTGAAGATGGATAACTTGAGATGAAAAACAGTGACCATGCCACCCACATCAAACAAGCATAGCTAAATGGGGCCAAACATGCACTGGCAGCCAGCTAACCCCAAGGTTCTAGGAAGGATTCAGAAGCAGCAGAGAGAGCCTGACATTGCTATGAATTTTGTTGGATATAAGGTAGGTGCTATATTTCCCATTGAGTCTCACAGACCTGCAGTCACCCATGCAAATAAGTAAAAATTGCAGAGATCGAGAAAGACAATGCACCTAAGCTAGATGAGGCAGCATGAATAGTATGCTTATTTGCTAAGTAGCATTACCCTGATGTCGTAGCCTTGATGGTCCAGGAATTATGCGAAAGGCATAGATTTGGGGGGGGGTTATAGCTGTCATTAGACCAACACAAACCCATTAAAAGGGGACCCCAGAGCCCTGTATTTCTTCCCACTATGCTGCTACTCACCCCAAAGAACAGCCTGAGGTTGTCCTGGGATACTTCTCTACCTCACCAAGCCTCTGCTTCATTGCCCTTCTATCAGACCCTGCAGCTACAGTGCAGGATTCTCTGCCAGCCTCAGGAAGTCATACCGTTAGGTACTTGAAAGAAACTATAGTCCTTCTTTCCATGGAAAGGGTAGCCTGGAGTATCACTCATCCAGAAATCACTCTTTCCACAGACAAAAAGAGGACGCAAAACAACAAAAGGATTTATTACACAGGACAGAACAAGTACAGAAGCCAAAATGACTATGGGTTTGGAGACAGAAAAGCAAAAGAAGTAAAGTTTCTTAGTCTCGTCTGGTTAGAGCTTAGCCCCTCCTGAGAAACCTGCCAACAGTCTTAGAAATCAGCCTTCCTGATGACTACCAGTCCTGGCAACTGAGGTCATTGAACACTCTGAGATTCAAAGATGTTGATTGTATCCTAGCTAGAACCTAAAAAGCCTCAGCCCCCAATCATTTCATTTCATTTTTTAAATGTAAACCTCATATTTTCCCAAGGAGGAAGCAACTATGACCACCTGAAACTTGAGATACTGCTCCTGCCTTTGTTCAAGTGAATTTGCATCATCACAAAGGGGTGACAGAACTTCACAAGAGAGGTGAACGACTCTTTAACAGCTAAGACCTGCCTGCCCAGAGGAATTTTCCATCTATTGACTCCTCTGTCAAATCCTATGAAATATTAATTTTCATTTCTACCCAGGAGAACTTTTATGGTCTTTTTTCCAATGCCTGATGAAGGGTGTTTGTGCCTAAAAGCTTGCAATTAAATAATTTTTTTTGCAAAAATCTTGTTGCTCTAATAAAACCATAAGCCCAGATTGCTCCAACCCCCCAATCAGCATTATTCTAATACTGAGTCATCAGAATCTTCCAGAAGCTGTTCTTATCTGGGATACCTGTGGCCCAATAGGCCATTACCGTCAGATGTGTTTGCTATAGAGGAGTTTGAGAGGATTGTAAAAGTTTAGGGTGTGTATGGAAGTTGCTTTTTTCACCATTTAAAATGCTTTATTGCTGTAATTTACCGGAAGTGCATGGCTTTACAGCACTTTAAAAATGGGTACAGTACTTTAGATTAACCCGTGTTAAATGAGGTATTAAAATTTGAAGCACTGTATTTTGCAGCACTTTAGCAACTGGCAGTACTTTAAATAACTCCTGTATGCTTGTCAAATTTCTGGCAATTCTGCCAGTATCCAATGGGATTTGGGAGCTGCTGCCAAGCCCCATGGCAGACATGGTGACCATTCCCAGCAAAAGGGGGGGGGGGCACAGTGAAAGGACAACAAATATACAGGGAGACTCTGCATGACTGGGGAGAGGGGGACCAGGTGCTTGGACATGCCATGAGTGAGGTACACACACAGACATGTGCACATGCACACACACACCTCCCCTGAGAACTTGCATGGCTGGGGACCAGATGTTTGAAGCCAGGCTCTCAGCCTCTGTGGGAGCTTCTGCCCAGACCTGTGGCACAATTGGTGCCTGCTCCTAGCATTTGGGTTGGGGGTAGGGGGGTAGAAGAGTAGGGGTAGGATATGAGGATGAGTGACAGCCTCTCTTCCTGGTTCTGCCTTCTCCACTAGTCTGCTGCTGTCCATGGTCTCCTGCAGTCCTAAGAAGCTGTGGACACCCTCTGTCTCCTAGCCTGGGAAGTGCAGGGAGGCTCAGAGCCTCCCCCACCCAAACACTGCACTTCTGTCATGTTTAAGAGTGTTGTAACTTTATAGTGCTATAAAAAGTGCTCTAAATTACAGTGCTGTAAAACATGCAAAGATCACTTCTGTACACACCCTTAAAGGGTTAATAGGGTAAACAGTAGAGATGGGTGGAGTTTATGAGAGAGCCAAACAAGGTGTCTCATGGCTGAAGTTTGTTAAAGTAGCTCCTGACTCAGTGAACTGGACCTACCGCACAACAGAGTTGATTTCCCCATTATAGGTTATTATACCCCCATTATTATACCCAACTCCTGTCTGTCTCTGGGAGGGGAGTGAGAAGGGGGATAACTGTGCTTTGAAAGCAAAGCATATATCTTCACGTCTGAGGGAAGCGAGCACAGTGATATTTAAGAACAGAGGGGTAGAGCTGTGAAATTGGAGGAGGGTAGGGTAAGAAATTCCCAGGGTTAGCATAAAAACAATTAGTAAAAGAAAGGAAGCTTGATTACTAGCATATCAAGATCTATCAAGAAGAAAGAGGGTCATTACCACCTGTAGTGTGCAGGAAGACTTTCAAGAATCAAATATATTAGTGTCAGAAAATTGATATCAGAGTTGAGTCCTTGATTCCTAATGTCCAGCCAGTTTATGAGCTTTTGTTCCCAAGCTTGTCTTTTAAAGGTGTTAAGTAGATTTCCCATGAGCATGAGGATAGTGAGGTCAGAGAGGGAGTGGTCATTCTGTGGAAAAATGTGCTCCTACTGGTGTGCATGTCTGTCTTTGATATTTCTTCTGCAAGAGCTCATCCTCATGCATAGTTGCCTTTTGCTATTTGGTTTCACTCCGTGAGGGCATTTGGCACATTGGATTATTTCATAAGGCATTTCTGGTTCTTAGTTACATTAGTAATTCATCCCTTACCCTACCATAATCACCAGTGAATGTCTACCCCAAATGCTGTAGTTTTTAAATGCACAATTCTTACATTTACAGGTCTCAGTGGCTTTCAAAAGTCTTAAACTAGGCCAGATCAAAAGCAGGTTTGAGAATACTTGAAAGGAGTTTGAGGAGTGCTCCTTTGCCAGGTTTTACCTTTCTTCACCATATCGGTTTGTTAAAGCTCCTCAGAACAATGTAGCGGTGCTGCAAAATAAGTGTTTCCTCATTTTAAATAGCAGGAAAATATAATTCCCCTGTCACCCTCCTCATTCTCCCAACAACTAGATTATTTGTATTCCAACACTGAAACCTCCCTCAGGCCTCGCACATGCATGTGGAGATCAAGCCCAAAGCTATTTCATCCTGCCAGGTGAACATTACCCAAGTATGAGTGACTGACTGGAAACAGAGTATTAGAAAGAAAATGACTGAGCATCCTTAAGTATAAATATCTGCTCTCCCTCCCCCTGACTATAATTGGAAGGGATTAAAGGGAGAGAAATTTAAACAGAGAGTGAGGGGGATTTCCACTGTCAGTCCAAGTCTTTGATATAATAGGTTTGTTGAACTGAAAAATGAAGACCTGCAGGTATAGAAGAAAAGCATGGTTGTGCAACTCTGAATCTTCACCAGCTCAGAAAGGTAAAATAAATCTCCACCTGTGCCGGGGAGGCAGGAAAGGAACTTCTGATATAACAGAGCAATAAACACCCCTGGTTTCTGTATATCATGTGCGTCTTCTTGAAGAGGATTTTTTCTAAGACACATATTGCAAGTACTGGACAGCCTCCTATACTCAATCACTGCTTTGTGATACCATCAGACAGGTTTTGAACATTAGCAGAGACTGTAATTTTCCTTGCAATGCCCCAAAAATGTGGATTTTGAAGAAAAAAGGTAGGTATAAAAAAAGAGAGAGACAATGCCTGACATTGCAGACAGACATGATAACATGCTAGAAAAAAAGTCCAAACAGTTCATCTTTCTGAACATGTTGTGTAATCCCTATAACGTAGTCATAGCCAGTAGGATTTATGGCTAGAGGCTGGGCAATGGACCACAGCACAGAGAATAGCTAAACTTGCGTACTCAGTCAGCTTTTTCAGAGGATTTCCAGATAAGGCACTGAGCACAGCACGCTGCTTAATGCTTTAATTTAAAAAAAAAAAAAAAAAAAAAAAAAAAAAACACCCCACCTTAGGCACTACCAATGGCATTCTCTTATCTTTAGTTGCACTTAAGTTCTTCCTTAATATTGAGCATGTGGTTAAATGCTGTTGAATCAGGTTCTAGAGCCCAATTTACAGCTTTTCCCTTCTTAATTAGCTCGTTATTGAAATGCAACACTCTTGCAAGCATGCTAGCCATCAGGTAAGCACCAGTACAATTTCATCATGAAAAGATGAAATACACACCAGAAGCTGAAGAGAACATCTCAGTCTTACAGTGGGATCATATTGCTTGGGAACTGGGGTGCCATGAAACAAAGAGAAACCAGTAGAGGCTTCTACAATCCAAAATGCACCCAAACAGAAAAGAAATTAATGCAATATCTGAGAGAGTAGCAGGAAGGTGTCAGCAACAGCATACCCTGATGTTGCAACTGAGTGGTGCTGCTTTGGTGTGTAAAAACAGCCATGATCTCAAACCACCTCCACACACACAACACAGAGCACACAGACATATTTGCATCTGTTCATCACTGTCACCAGACATGAACAAGGGAGAGCAAACACCAGCATTAGGTTTTGTGTAGTGTACGCTGATAACATGTTGCAGATTAACCTAAATTATTTCCTACAAACATCTTGGCTAGGGACATAAATTGCACATAAACCAGTACAAGTGATCAGAAACTGGTTCAAATCTGTAACACAACATAAGTTCAGTGTACATAAACCGCTTTCAAAATGGCCAAAACCAGTTTAAGATAAACCTGTATAGATGTAGTATCAGACTTCATTGATTTAAGTTAAATCAATTTATTGAATTTCTGTCCCAGATCCCCTCCAGATTCAAGTTAACTCAGTCCCCCAAAAATCCCAAGATGCTTTGCACCTCCCCCACAACACCACTGCCCCCCTTGCTGGGTGGGTGGGCTAGCCTTGGCCCAAGCTGCCTGCTCTAGCTGAGCAGGAAGGTGTGCTCTAGCACCCCTCAGCTTCTGGCCTGCACCACTGCAGGCATGTGGCTGCATTTCTAGAATTCAAAGTGAATGTCTGTTCACTTGCTGATTGGTTCAAGCTACTCAGTTCAGACTAACCTGAAAAGATTGTATTAATTAAGCCTCTGGCTTTTTAACTGTCTATACTTAGACCTTGTGTCCACAAATAGTTTTTGTTGCTGTGCCTTATCTGAACTTTGAACATTTTTTAATGAGTTTGCTAAAATGTAGATAAACTCATCCATGAAGTAGACAGGGGAGGGTTCCTCCTTCCAAACCAACAGTTAAACATCTGCTAGGTCTTCCCACAGGTATCATACTGTTTTTCTGGTTAAATGGATCCATCTGTTTACATACATGCCCTCTGCTATTCTGGGGTCATCCCAACAGTGTGCTTTGGGCACTGCCCTTACAGTCTATAGTTCCTTTCCACTCTTACATCAATTCTCGTGGTGCCATCATGGGTTAAAAAGAAGATAAGCATGACTTTCCTTCAACCTATTACTGCAGCAGATGGTTTGCCCACTGGCTCTTTGCAAAAATGCCTCAGGGTAACATATTCCAAAGTAAGAGCAGTGTCCTGAAGTGCATATATAATTACTAGCCTGCATCTACTTCCATACAACCACAGGCCACATGGTGCCTGCAAAGGTACCCTAGTATTTATTAACCCTTTTCACAAATTGTTATAGCTACCCACCATCAGTAGCCCAGGGGTCCTACATAGATGAGTAAGAAATTTTCACAATCTTACCATCTCAAAGTTCACATAAGACTGGGAAAGTCTATGGAAACAGAATTGCTAAAATCAGGATGCAAGGGGAGTGGAAATAAAACTCTTCATTGTTAAAGTGGAGACTAAAATTTGGGGAAACGCTAACTGGAGCCTACCCGGGGACCAATATACAAGAAAGCTCCATTGACAATGAAACCAAGCAAGCCACTCTTACAGGAGCTGAGAAAACAGCTCTCCTTCAATGTGACAGGTGGCCAGTGACCCCAGTAGAAGGACTTAGGTGCCTGTACACCAATGCCAGAAACATGGGGAACAAGCAGGAGGAACTAGTCCTCCTGCTTTCCACTGGGCACTATGATCTAGTAGAGATCACAGAGACCTGGTAGGACTCCTCTCATGACTGGAGCATAGCCATAAAGGGCTACGTCCTTCACAGAAGGGATGAGGTAGGGAAGAGAGGTGGGGGGTGTTGCCCTCTATGTGAAGGAGCAGTACACCTCCCTACAGGCCGATGTTGGCTCCAAAGAAGAACAGCTTGAAACCCTCTGGGTCAAGCTCCAGGGGAGGTGCGGCAAGAAAGACCCGACTGTAGGTGTATACTACAGGCTGCCTAACCAAGGGGAGGAACTTGATCTAGCACTCACCCGTGAACTAACAGAGGCCACGCGTGCATGGGACATAGTTGTCATGGGTGACTTCAACTACCCAGATATCGCCTGGGAGGAATGCTCAGCCATCTCAGATCAATCACAATCCTTCCTGACCAGCACGAAGAGCTTATTTTGACTCAGGAGGTGCACAGGCCAACTAGAGGCAATGCCGTTCTTGACCTGGTCCTGGCCAAAGGGGATGACCTGGTGACCAACTTAAACATACAGCCTAGGCAATAGTGACCATAAAATCATTACATCCACAGTCCATCACAAGGCTAATAAATCAGATACAAAGCTCAAAATCTTAGACTTCAAAAACGCAAATTTTAGTAAGCTCAGGTCACTAGTAGAGAATGCCCTGAGAGACCAAGGACCACAGGTAAAGGGAACACAAGAAGAATGGTTGTTCCTTAAGGATACAATCCTTAAGGCTCAGAGAAAATCCATTCCTTTATTGAGAAAAAGTAGCAGAAGGGTCAAAAAACCCTCTTTGCTAAGCAGAGATGTTGCAGCCCTCCTACAAAAAAAGGAAGAGGCATACAAACAATGGAAGCTTGGGACAGCATCTAAGGAAGCCTACTTGACAATGGCCCGCACTTGTAGAAACCAGATTAGGCATGCTAAGGCAGAAACTGAACTAAAACAAGCAACAAGAATCAAGGACAACAAGAATCAAGGACAACTCTTTAACTACATAGGGAGTAAAAGGAAAACTAATGGGAGTGTGGGGCCGCTACTCAATGCCTCAGGAAAAAACAGAACTCCTAAATGACTACTTTGCCTTGGTCTTTCACAAGACCAAGGGGAAAAACATTCCTGCCACTGGTGGAAATATTTGAACACTCATGGCACATGGGCCAGGTCCTGGAGGAGTAGAAAAGGGCCAATGTGGTCCCCATTTTCAAGAAGGGGAGGAAGGAGGACCCAGGCAACTATAGGCTAGTCAGTCTCACCTCCATCCTTGGCAAAGTCTTTGAAAATTTTATCAAGGCTCACATTTGCAAGAGCCCAGCAAGAAAAATTATGCTGAGGGGAATCCAGCACGGGTTCATAGCAGGTAGATTATGCCTGACTAATCTAGTCTCCTTTTATGACCAGGTTACAAAATACCTGGATGAAGGAGTAGGGGTTGACGTCATTTACTTAGACTTCAGGAAGGCTTTCGATACGGTATCCCACCCCATACTGGTGAACAAGTTAAGAGGCTGTGACGTGGATGACTACACAGTCCGGTGGGTGGCGGATTGGCTAGAGGGTCATACCCAGAGAGTCATAGTGGATGGGTCGGTATCGACCTGGAAGGGTGTGGGCAGTGGGGTCCTGCAGGCCTCGGTCCTTGGACCAATACTCTTCAATGTCTTCATCAGCGACTTGGACGAGGGAGTGAAGTGTACTCTGTCCAAGTTTGCAGATGACACAAAACTGTGGGGAGAAGTGGACACACCGGGGGGGTAGGAAACAACTACAAGCAGACCTGGACAGGTTGGACATATGGGCGGAAAACAACAGAATGCAATTCAACAAGGAGAAATGCAAAGTGCTGCACCTAGGGAGGAAAAATGTCCAGCATACCTACTGCCTAGGAAATGACCTGCTTGGAGGCACAGAAGCAGAAAGGGATCTTGGAGTCCTAGTGGACTCCAAGATGAACATGAGTTGTCAGTGTGACAGTCATAAGAAAAGCTAATGGCACTTTATCATGTATCAGCAGATGCATGACGAACAGAACCAAGGAGGTGATACTTCCCCTCTATCGGGCACTGGTCAGACCGCAGTTGGAATACTGCGTGCAATTTTGGGCGCCGCACTTCAAGAGGGATGTGAATAACCTGGAGAGGGTCCAGAGAAGGGCCACTCGTATGGTTAAGGGCTTGCAGGCCAAGCCCTATGAGGAGAGACTGGGGCACCTGGACCTCTTCAGCCTCCACAAGAGAAGGTTGAGAGGCGACCTTGTGGCTGCCTATAAGTTCATCATGGGAGCACAGAAGGGAATTGGTGAGGCTTTACTCACCAAGGTTCCCCTGGGGGTTACAAGAAATAATGGCTGTAAGTTAGCAGAGAGCAGATTTAGACTGGACATTAGGAAGAACTTCTTCACAGTTCGAGTGGCCAAAGTCTGGAATGGGTGGTGCTCTCCCCTACCCTGGGGGTCTTCAAGAGGAGGTTAGATAGGCATCTAGCTGGGGTCATCTGAAACCAGCACTTTTTCCTGCCTATGCAGGGGGTCAGACTCGATGATCTATTGAGGTCCCTTCCGACCCTAACACCTATGAATCTATGAACATGCCAGGTAGGGCACAGAACAAGCCTGGTGCAATTGACACCATTCCCACCATTGTCATAGAACTGGTGTATGATCAATTAAAGAAATTAGATGTATATAAAATCAGCAGGACCAGATGAACTCTACCCAAGAGTGCTGCGAGAGTTGGCCGAAGTAATTGCAGAACCCCTGGCAAAGGTCTGTCAAAAATCACGGGCCTCTGAAGGATTCCCAGAGGACTTGAAGAGGGTCAATGTTGTGCCCAGCTTCAAGAAGGGGAAGCATGAAGACCTGGGAAACTACAGGCCAATTAGCTTAACTTCTATTCCAGGGAAAATCCTAGAAACATTCGAAGAGCCTTTCTGTGACAAACTTGCAGAAGGCATGATACTGAATGACAGCCAGCATGGCTTCATCATGGGCAAGTCTTGTCTGACTAACCTCATTTCTTTCTATGATCAGGTGACTCAGCACCTGGATGAGAGAAAAGCGGTTAGCACCATATACCTTGACTTCCAGAAAGCCTTTGACCTGGTATCCCATGAGGTACTGATCAGAAAACTGGAAGCTATATCAGGCTCAACTACAGGAAACTGGTTGCAGGGTAGGATGCAGAGAGTCCAAATGAATGGATCAGTGTCGTCCTGGTGAGATGTGGGCAGTGGCGTACCCCAGGGGTCAGTACTTGGCCCACTGCTGCTCAATATCTTCATCAGCGACCTGGGTGAGGGGGTGAAAAGCCCATTGGCCCAGTTTGCAGATGACACCAAGATATGGGGTTGTGTGGACATGCCTGCAGATACAAGCAGACCTAGACAGGCTGGCATGTTGGGCAGAATGGAACCAGATGAATTTCAACGTAGAGAAATGCAAACTGCTGCATCTGGGAAGGAAGAAGCCCCAGCACACCTACAGGCTGAGCATCGCTAACCTGACCAGCACTACAGATGAAAGGGATCTGGGGGTAACAATAGACCCCAGCATGAATATGAGCCCACAGTGCAATGCAGTAGCCACTAGGGCCAATAAAACTCTGGCATGCATCAATCAATGCATCTCCAGTAAATCCAAAGAAGTGATTCTCCCACTTTACTCAACATTGGTGCAGCTGCAGCTGGAGTATTACATCCAGTTCTGGGTGCCGCACTTCAAGAAGGATGTGCTAAATGTCAAGAGGGTCCAGAGAAGGGCCACCTGCATGATCATGGATTTGCATGGCAAGCCCTATGAGGAGAGGCTGAGGGATCTCAGACTCTTCAGCCTAAAGAAAAGAAGGCTGAGAGGGGACCTGATTGTGGCTTACCGCTGTATCAGAGGCATGCATCAGGGGCTTGGTGAACAACTGTTCACCAGGGCACCCTGGGGAAAAACTAGAAACAATGGCCACAAACTCCTGGAAGATAGTTTCAGGCTGAATGTTAGGAAAAACTTCAGACTATGGAACAAGCTCCCCACAGAGGTGGTACAATCATCTACCATAGAGGTCTTCAAGAGAAGACTAGACAGTCACTTGGCTGGGGTCATCTGACCCTAGATGCCTTTGCTACTCATGCAGGGGGCTACACCCGACGATTCTTTGGGGTCCCTTCCATTTTCATAGAATCATAGATCTATGATTCTATGAAAATGGAGACTAACATTTGGACAATAACAAGTTGTACATCTTGCCAATCTACATCAAAGAAAAAAGGAGCACAAGATAGGGAATATTCAAACAACTCACATCTCAACAGAAAGTTAAAACAGTGAAGAGGAGAGATGGGAGGACAGGTAAATGGCTAGTATGTCATAGACATAGCTGCTGGGGTTAATGCAGAAGCATACAACCCTCCTGGGACAGTACTACAGCTCTTTCCATCCCAGGCTGCAGCCAATATCAAGGTTCCAGCCTCCTCAGTAGAAGAGGAGTAAAGCAGTAAGTCGGACAAGCAGAATTATGCTTTTACCTGAAGGAGTTTAAAAAATAAGTAGAGTGTTATTTTACCTTAGAAGTAGACCAAAAGCCCAGGACCAATATCTTGTTATAAAAAGCTGGGATGGGAAAAGTTTCAGGGGTAAAATGACACCATGGTGTTCTTTAGCTTGCTTTGAAAAAACAAAACACCAAACCAAAAAAAAAAAAGAGAGAGAGAAAAACAGCCACCCTTGAACTCAACCCCTCAATATATTTTCTTCTGCACTCAGTGGAAGAGCTAAAGGACAAAAGATAAATCCACTAGCTGTGACACATTCACTTATCTTGAATCAATAATCATGACACCAGCAGGACCAAACTCTTCCTAATATGTAATAAATAGCAGAAGAAGGGAACACACAGCTTTTATCCCCAAAGGTGCTACATATCACTGTTCTTTAAGCCATTTCCTCGGGTGGGATATTGTTTTTATACTCAGCAGGGGGAGGAATGCCACATGGTTATTCTAAATATTTCCTGCTAATACTTGTTTTCTCTTTTGCTCTACTGGCGCAATCCATAATATTAGGTACCACCATTACAACCTTCAACATAAGATCTCAGTGCATTCTGTACATGTCAGTTAAGGCTTAGATCACTGAGGCAAACTGCACCACAGAGAAGACTAGGCATTTGAAATGCAGTATGGCCCTGTAGATCAAACACTAGACTACAACTCAGAAGGCCTGGTACTGGCTGCTGTGTGACCTTGGGTGAGTCACTTCATCTCCCCAATGGTAAAATGGAGATGAAAGTACTTTTCTACTCATCTCCTTCACAAAATATGTTGAGATAAAAAACACTTTAGAAGAGCAAGGCATTATTACTGCTCTTTTAGATTATGATTATTTATTATTTTGAAATGACTTCAGCTGCCTAGGGGGAAAAAAAACAGCTCCCTGATCCAGCCAACAAATCACACCACATCTCTATAAACACTGTGCAGAGTACTAATTCCTATCTACCTTCATGCCTACTGCAATGCCAAAACTCTATTCAATGCTTTCATTAATGACTTGGATGATGGAATAGAGAATGATCTTATAAAATCTGCAAACACTTTTGAGGACAGGATCAGAATTCAAAATTATCTTGACAAATTGAAGAGAGGGTCTGAAATCAACAAGATGAAATTCAATAAAGCCAAGTGCAAAGCACTACATTTAGGATGGAGAAATCAAATGTACAAATACAAAATGGGGAATATCTGAGTAGGCATTAGATATAAACAGGAGCAAACTTATAAACAGTAGCATTGCCCCTCCCTAATTTGTAGTTTGTTATAATGGATCAGAAAGCAACGATCAGTCAACAATGTGATGCAACAAGAATAGGAGAGTTTAAAAATACCATCTATGAGGAAATATTACAGGTAGGCTTGCTTTCTCAAGCCTTTTATATAGGTATGCTCAACCCTGGTTTATGGGAGTGTTTACCCACTCCAGACCCTTTTCTGTTTGTTCCCTGTCTAAATTGTAAGCTTGTCAAAATGAACCATTTGTTTAATACCATTTTAAAAATGCTACCACATTGCTCAGGGATATATTTGGTAGCCATGTTGGTCTGAGACAAAAAGAAATGCAAAACTCTAGAACTCTTGCTTGGAAAAAGTAAAAAGTGCATTCAAGTTAATCTTTATTTATCATATGAATCCTCCAAGTTCTAGCAATGTCTTCCATTTCAACCTGGCTTGAACAGCTAAACCAGGGGGCTCATTCTGAAAGGAAACTAAAGAGAACACACAGCTCATGTGCCAGCTTCTAAAGACTCCTGAAGACACGTTAATATGCCTTAGGGATTTATTAGTACTACTGAAAGTTACACATGTGTATCCAGGGAACAAAAATCCCCTTTACATACATAATGCAAAAGGTAATAGAGGTTTTAAAAGATAACTAGATGCAATCATTAACAAAAAAAAATCTTTCCTTCATTTTTTATTTTATTAAAGCATTCAACTGCCTTGTACTCTTTATAAAGAGGCCCTTACAGTTTATGCAGTTCTTAAAGCAGTTTTGTTTAAATGATTTCAATTTAAACAAGTACTTTAAGCCTTGTCCTCCATCCATTTGGGTGCACTTGGTACATGTGAAAGGCAAAATTAAACTCTAGGGGTGTCTATACATGTGGTCCGGGGGACGGGGGGTGCACTTTAATTAGAGTTGCTCCAAGAGCACCTGCAGCATCTTGTGCATTTAAGCACCTGGAGCACCTCATGCATCAGCATTCCCGCACTTCAAAATGGTGTCGGGTCAGCTTCATCTAAAGCTCATTCAACAAGCTTTAGATAAAGCACCCTGCCACCATTTTGACGTGCAGGGATGCTGATACACGAGACATGGAGGCTGGCTGGAGCACGGTAATTACCACACTCCAGCAGAATCAATTAATCGAGGCCCACTAGCTGCCAAAGTATAGGCACCCTAGCTACCTACATTAGCTGTATAGGCACCTTAGTTGCCTAAGTGGGTTATGCATAGGCTATAAGCACAGTCTGGGGGGGTATGCACCTTGGAAAACATCCCCGAAATTAACAAGATGAACATGCTACTTCTGTTGGAGATTTCATGTATTTGATTGGGTACTTGACTGAAAGTCTACAGCATGGCTCCTTGAACATAGCACTATGGTGCTGCTGACTGAAAATTCTTCAGGAACTACTGAAAAAAAAAAAAATAGGCCTGAGAAATGCCTCCAAATCCCTTGAACAGCAGAGATTTCCTATGCCTGAAAGAGGATGATTGCACCCAAAAGTTTGCCAATAACTTTTTTCCAACTACTCAGTTGGTGTAATAAAAGATACCATATCTACTCAAAGAACCTTGCTTGTCCAAATCCCTTCTTATTCTCTGACCCCACAGCTCAGTAGATTTCCTAATGCCTTCCTCCACAGCTCTGAGGAAGCTGAACAAAGCAATGCTCTTTCAAACAAAGCTGAAGAACAGCTTTGAAGTGAAGCACTCGCTATGGATGATATTCCTAAAACAAGGGACTTCCTCCAAAAAGCAAGGTTTCAGAATGAATTCCTGCTTTTTGGGATGGAAGAAAGAAATGAGTCAGCTTATAGCAGGGGTATTTTCTTTGGAATGACAACGAAGGTAACAATTTAAGACAACACACTAGGCATTCATACTCTTCCAAAAAAGTTAGTTAATTGCCACTATTAAATCCTCTGCCCTAATCTGCCTTTTCCCTCAGACCCAGATAACGCAGCATGACAATTGGGACTTCTTCCTCATTACCAACTACAAATAAAATAAGCTTGAATTCCTTTTGGGATTCCTTTCCTAAACCATTAAATTTTAATTAACAATTCTTCCTACTGTTTAATAAACTTATCTGTACAGCTAGACATGCCTACTAACATCATGCTGCTCAGCCAGAATGTCACAGCTAAATCCCTAAGGCTGATGGTTTCCTCTTATATGGAGAGACTAATAGATCAACTATAGGCATTTCTTTTGTCCTATATTGTCATGGACATCATGATCCAGAAAGGTGGAAATCCTCTTGCCTTGCAAGGTACTTTGAGGCCAGATATAGACTTTATACTTTTACCAGTATAAGTGATCAGAAATCAGTCTATACCCTAACAGAACAGAAGTTCAGCACAGAGATGGATTTTAAAATGGCAGACCCCATCTAAGATTTCCCCCCCTTCCCCACCAAAGGGCAAATGTGTGTTTTGTTCACTACCAATATAAACTACATTGCTTACAGAAAACGGTGCAACTTGAATAGATTCCACATCAGGCTTTTTTAATGTCTGTACCTCGCCTGAAAGAACTTGTGACAGAAAGGTTGCCATGGAGACCCCCTTCTGTAATTGGCTAATAGAGCCCTGCAGTTAAGTCCAATACAAATGTTAATGTTGGTTGTCCCTTCCACCCTCCTGCATACATAGCTAATTATGTCACTTGTCTAAGCAAACATCAAGTTTACCTTTTTTCCCCTTCTTTGCTTGCAGAAATAGAATGGTCTAAGAAGACCTTTAATGACATGCCCATTTAAGCCCACTAAATTGAAATGCAAGAACATCCTTCTTGCAGGAAGTTAATGTATTGTACAAGTTGTTAACATGTAGAATAGACTGCTGGAGCTCTGCTAACAAGAATATAAATCTCCATGTATATGTGGATTTACTTCCATAAGACATTACAAAGTGTCACTACAGTGTGAAAGTGCTTCTGGGTACTGTTGCTTTCACCAAGCAATATTTAGGGTTTGTTTATTTACTTATTGAGATGTACAGATACTGTTATAGCCAAGAAAAGACAAGTCTCATCCAGTAAAAATTATGCTTTCTTAGGGTACATATACCGTAGGGCTGTGTAAAATTTTGCCAGCTGTTTCATTTCGATGCTATGTCGACTCGTTTCAAGCTCGAAACAGTGAAATCAAAACGAAGGGTTTCAAAAGCCTCGAAAGGGCAGTCGAAATGCTTCAAAAGTTTTAAAATGTTTCAAGTTTTGAAGCTGAAACTGGGCTTGCCTTCAGGGGAACAGAAAGTAAGGAGAGAGAGGTGAAAGGGGAGGAACAAGTGCTCTAATATTGACTGTGACAGTTTGGCTGCCTGAGATGCTGCTGGTGCTACTGTGCTGCTTACTAAGTTATTACCTGCTGTCATTTGAAGTGGACTGGACTGAGGCTGTTGGGGAGGAAGAGACCTCGTTGGGGCATACTACCATTGTCATGTAGAGGCCCCAGCACCAGTGAAAGCACACCTTAACACACTCACACATCACAAGTTTTGTTTGTTAGCAGCTTGAGGTGCAGTTTCCCAGAAACCCCTGCATCTATCTCCTTGAAAGCCAGTAGGCTTCATGGCCTCAGAAGGGAGTACCATCCCTGCAAGTTTCATCTGAATCAGGCAAGATATGACAAAGTTATATGTAGTTTTGTGCTTCCTCATTATAGCTTCAATAAAGAGCTTCAACAAAACAAAATTGAACAGTGGTTTCAAAACGAAACAAAATGAAACTCAAAACAAGACACTGTCCTGTCAAAACATCAAAACACAAGTCAAAACAAACCAAAACTGTTTTGCACAGTCCTAATATACAGTGTATTGCCAGCACTTCTGGGGACAGCTACTTTTGAGCATGACCTGCCCACCATTGATGATGTATGCCAAAACCTGGAACTGGGCATTCCAGGGGAACCATTCCTGCCCCCGCCCCTCCCCACACACACACACGACAGCTATCAAGCACAAGAGACTTTGAAAGTGGCTACCTAGGGGGGCTTCAACACCACACTTCCAGGTTTAACCGAGTGATCCAGGGCAGGGTGTGCTTAAAAAACACCCTTCTGGAGAGTCTCAGTGACATGATATGGGTATATACTTACTCAGGAGTGGCAATCTGTGGCACATGTGTCGCAAGTGGCATGGGCAGCCTCTGTGTGTGGAACTTGGCAGATTGGGGATAGGGCAGTTAGCACAGTGACAGATAGGGAACAGAACAGAAAACAGCAGGAGATTGGGCAGGAGGAGAGGATCAGTGTGGCACTCAGGGAGGGCATGAGGCTAAATTTGTGGCACGCCTGCCAAAAAGGTTGGTCCCCCATCATCCATACTTAGATTTGTCCCTTGATTATTCCAAGTCATATCTGCTAATTTGAGTGACAAGATGTACAGATATTTTCAATTTTTTTCCTTTTACGTTCTACAAACACAACTAGGAGAGAATGAGCTTCATCATCTGCAGAACTGTTTGTCTCCATCTATATACAAGTTGGTGTGAAAAACACTGGATGAAAGCGTGGGTAGGGGGGAGGAAATCGCTCTAACTCTCCCTATAAAATTTCTAGGTCTTTTGATGTTGTAGTGATTTTAAGTTTGCTATTATGAATTAGGCTTATTATTATATATAGAACAATGAGGGTTTCTTTGTGATACTTGGACTGTATGGATGAATGAGTCTAGAGTGACTGGAAAAGTTTGGTAGGCTGTGTGTTAATAAACATGTTACCAAATGGTGGACTATGCTAAGAAAAGGCTGAAGATGCAATTCCAAATCCAGTCTGTACCAGGCAAGGAATGCGATAAGCAGAAGAAACAAGACTGAAGACGCTATCTGCAACTCTTCAAGGATTAAGGCCCCATCTACACCTGACACAGCCTGCCCCAGTGATAACGGAGGAATGTGGTAAACAGAGTGCTTAAGGATCAGTACCTGGGCCAGTGGTGCGTGAGCCTGACCACTCATCAGGATAGAAAAGTACTGAGATTCAAGCAAAGAAGGCACAGAGTCAGGAAAGGCAGAACCGGTCACCCAATACCACCTTAATGCCCCCCCCATAAAGGGAAGAGACTTAGCATCAAGAAATTGGGTAACACTCCGCATACTGGAGCACAGACACATGTCTGAAGAGGCCCTGCTCCTCACCTCACACTCCTAGGCTGGCCATCTAGCGTAGTACTGAGCAACGGACTTTGATAACTATAACATCTGAGAGTAATTGGGAGTGAGTATGTATGTGAATGTATAGGTAGACAAGGTTCTTTGGGTGAATCTGATATCTTTTATTAGACCAACTTAAATAGTTGGTTTGAACCCAAAAGCTTGCTTAATATGTGTTTTCCAACTATACAAGTTGGTTGGTATACTTGAAGATATCCCCTGCTTACTCATCTAACAGATCCTGGGTATGAGCAGGGAGAATCTGTGTAAAGCCTCTCCATATATTTGAACTGAAGATGCTTCCTTGAGGTATTCAGGTGGTGTGGATGTCAGTTACCCCATAGATATACTCTATTATATCCTGCTGGGTTAGGCTGCCTCCTGATGCTCTGAGAGTCAGGAAAAACACTGCAGGACTTTAAGATGCAAGGATGAACTTACAGGTGTGCCAACTAGGAAAAAAACAAGTTTATGAAGATTAATGCACAGCTGGCATAGAAGTCTTTGAGAGACCAATATTAAAACCCTTAATGGAATTTCTGGAGTCACTTTTCCTAGTAGAAACATGATTGCCAGAGGCTGGACTTTGAGTCATTTGTTACTTACCCATATTCTCAGAAAATATCTGCATATGAACATGTTTCCAATATTTATAAAATGTTACTATTTACTGTAAAATAGTCCTATAAGACCTTAGTTCTGGAATACTTCCTTCTTTATTCAGTTGAATTTTACTAGCACAGCATAGCTGTATCTTTCATAGTTGTAATTATTCATGAGAGATGTTCCAGTTTGTGTTTACAAATGTATTTACCTATATGAAGTAATTTATATATTCTATATATGTTATTCCCTCTTGGAATATCAAAAGAATATCTTGTATTGTGGGTGTTTTAGACAATCAAGTTAAAAATTCACTAAGGGAAATAAAGATAGATGAAAAAGGGTTTCTGATAATTTGTTTGGGCTTGAAAATCAGCATTGCTCACCTGATTTCAGTAAAAGGCTAAGGTTATTATTCATGTGTGAAAAAATGAAAGTAGAATAATATTCTCTTAAAACAGAATTACCTTTTCTTAATATCAAATGTAATCTGCTTTTAACTGTAATCTGCTCTTAACAGCACAGCACCTTAAGGCAGGTAGTGAAGAATGCTTAATTAGTTGAAGCTACAAGAGGAGTGGTGGGTAGCCAGAATGTAATTACCCAACTTAGAATTTATCCTGAAAACTATGATTAACTCTTGTAAAAAAAAATCCCAGGCATTTTAAAGACAGTCATCAGAATCCAACTTTACATCTCATCTAAAAGATGGTCCATATCATAGCCAGTGCCGTAACAAGGGGGTGGGCAAATGGGGCGACTGCCCCAGGCACCAAAGCAAAGCGGTACCAACAGGCACTGCCCAGCTAGGGTGGAGTGCAGGACAGAGCCGCGAGAGGCTTGTTTATGGGGGCATGGGGACAGGGGAAGGGTGGCTCCTGCCACTGCGTTCACTCCTGGCCAAGCATGGAGGGGGCATGTGCACCAGATGAGGGTGAGCTGCTGCTGAGGGCTTTGCCCCTAATGCCAAACTTCATTGCTACAGCACTAATCTTAGCATAGTACCTCCTAAACCCTTCTAAGAAGCATACAATACATATTCACATACAGACACAGAGGAAAATCTGACATTTACTAACCAATGAATAGCACTGAAGCATTTCTTGAAGTCTTGCATTGAAGTACTAATCCAGTATTACTCTACTTAGCTCTTGAGAGATGATGCGAGCACAGCTTGAGATGGTGAGACTATACATAAACATTTCTAATGGCAATTAACACATTTCTGTAAGGAAATTGACCCTTTATGCATATTACCCACTACCTGCTGCCTGTACCATATTTCTATTATAATTAGACAAATGTCTAGGTCCTTTCAAATCTTAATGAACAAGAATGCCATTTATTCATTAAAAAGTAATGAATATTCAGAATCCAGCTGAAGAAATTGACCCTAAGATTTCTCCCTATCTACATGCCATTCACACTGGTATGTATCAATGTCATTCATGAAGGTACATCTGTCTTACAACACAGGACAGTGAAATAGCTTACCATCTCCCTCCTCCTATTGTGTCTTGCCCCCACAATTACAGACTTTTGCAGTATCAGGCACATAATATGGTCTAGTCTGTAGCCCTAGCAAGGTCTTCCATAGTACACAGCTCCTCCAACAGATGGCATACCAAACAATGTTTCATGACTGGTGTTTCAACCCAGTCACTTGCATCTGACTTCCTAGAGTAATCCCACTTCCATCTTTCACTCTGCCAACTCTTGTTCAAAGGTGATTTAAACTTCTTCAGGTCAACCAAAACTCTGTGTCTACAGTCTGCTGACATCCTCATTAAGTGTGTTGAATCACATATAGTACATTTCCAATGTGATTTTTAAGTGGATCCTTTGTAGCTAGGAAACTTTTCCAGGACACCAGGCAGCTAACAGCTGCAGCATGGTGATACAGTGGACATTTGGTATTTTCATCCTATCATGATGCTTCCATTTTGCTTGATGACCATTCTTCTAATGTCCAGTGAAGTTGTTCACATTCACTGTTTTTCAGACATCCTGTAATTCAACAAAAGCTATCATTCAGCCCAAGGTCAAGCTTCTTTGCATGAGTCATTCTTTCCTGCATCAGACGTCCATATTTGGCTGCTAGGTACCAAAAGACAGTGCAAGTGCAAAAGCTTTTAGTTCTGCTGTGTTGGCTCCTTTATTTGAGATTACGGAGTATCATTCCTGAGTATGCTGTTCTGAGCACTATCTTTGCCTTTTGATTTCCTCAAGTGTGCCTTGAAGGTAGTGTGCAGTCTAGTGTCAGTTCAAAATAGTTACAAGTCCAACAATGGGCAAGTGATACCCCATTCCAGAACATGCTAATTTGCCTATTGACTTCATATTTCCAGAGATGGGAAAGACTCCCCTGTGGTACGCCATTCCTCTGTTACCCCCATGAGCTCCATTTTCCATATAGTTCAATGTAAAATCATCTTTTCACTAGTAGAGATGTCTCATTCGCACAAAATGGTGACCTTTCACCATGTCTCACATTTTGGTGAGAATTCTTGGATGGTTCACTGTATTGTATGCAACTGGTAGGTCAATAAATAAGGAGTTTCTTATCAGACCCTTTTCAAAACTGTCTTCAATATAAAGAGTAAAGCTCAGTGCATGACCTGTGCATTACTTACCTGGATAACATCCAACTTACTATGGGGTTACATGCATATTAATGAATTAGTTTAAATAAGACCCTCTTACACCTTGTAAAAATGACAGGTGTGATATGGACTAGAACCTTCTCAATTCTGAGTTATCCTCCCTAGCTTCAGATCCTACATACACGTTCAGTAGGGCTGTGTGAAGCTTCGGTCACTGATTTGATTCAGCCCAATTTAGCCAACTGATATGGAGAGATTTGATGATTCAGACATAGACACAGCTTTATATGTTTTTTCTACTTACCTCAAGGTAACAAGCAGCTCATGAACACTGAGATGGTGGAGCAGATGGAGCATCCCACAGAAGCGCACTCAGCAGCAGACCCAGAAGTGGACCAGAAGCACAGGGGACCCCCGCCTGGCTCAGTGACTAGTGCCTCCTGGGTCTGGGAGGGCACCTGGGGTCCCCCTGCAGCTGATCGCCAAGATGGTGGCCGCAAGGGAGTCCCCCACACACTCAGTGGCAGACCTGGAAGTTGACCGGAACTACTTCCAGTTCACTTCTGGGTCCACTACCAAGCATGCGGGGTGAGGGAGCACTCTTGTGGGACACTCAATCTGCCCCACCAACTCAGCATTCACGAGCCGCACCTGGTACCTCGAGATATGTAGGAAAAACTTTTAAAGCTGTGTCTATGGCCGAATCGCTGATTCTCCAAATCAGAATAGAATCCTCAGATTCGGATTCAGCCGAATCGAATCAGGACAATAATCCAAATCAACAAATCGAATCACTGTCCCCCAAATAGGGCCAAATCCAAATCTGAATCAAATACAGCCTGCTTCACACACCCCTAATGTTCAGTCTTGTACAAAGTATTAAACAGGATTTTCCATATAGGTTTGAGGAAGGGGTAATATGCCATAGCCAGTGGTGTGCGAATCGTGAGGGTTTTCCTTCAAAGGGAATTTACAAAACACTTTTCACAGATGAGCCTATGAACTTCATTTCATCAGCCTCCTGGATACAAAAAATCATGGACTAAATATAGACATTGGGTTTATGACAAAGGATAAGTGTCGCCAGGGAAGTGTGGAGCTCGCAGAGGCAAGCAGCTTTCCTGCATGGCCCTGCTGTGCTGGGTTGCACACACTGTGTTGTGGAGACCCCAGGGGAGGGCAGCAGGATGGGGAGCATAAGCCCACAGCATGCACCCACCCTGCCCCCACCCCGCACACAGATCTGGGGGCACAGGTCCCCCCACCCCACCCCCTGGGAGTGCGCACTGTGGCGCGGAGCCAGCCCCAGCCCTCTGCCCCCAAACAAGCTACCCACTGCCTCATCCTGCTCCCCACCAGGGCTCTGAGGCCACACATTGTGGCCCTGGGCCCCAAGCCCCACACACTGCTCAGCAGGGCAGAAGCCCCAGCCCCAGCCCTAGCTCTGTACAACTCCATCCCTATGGTCCCTCAATCCCACCTTCACTTACCTGCAGGAACTGCTGTCTAGGCTGCCTGGGGACATGTACATGCACATGGTGCCCCCTGCCTGACTGGCCTCCTCCTACTCCCTCCCAGCCCCATCGCTCCCTTGTCAAAGCCTCGGCTTTCTCAGCCTCTGATCCTTTTGTCCTGCTGAGCCCCCTAGCTCAGGTCCACTGTGCTGGACCAGGTTTCTGGGCTCCAGCCTTTGTCTCACCTTTTTTCGGTTCTAGGCTTCTTGCCCTGCAACTGTCCCCCTGGCCCCATTTCTGCCCTTCCTAGGTTCTGGACCACCTGGCCTTGTCTGGCTTCTGCCTATATTAAGCTTCCACTACTCACTCTGCAATTGATCCCCCTGCCCCTGGTAGGGCTCAAAACAGTCACATGCCCCTTGGACACTACTAGGACCTCCAAACTTACCTGATAGTCTCTGACCCAAATGACCAATTAAAATTAAAACAAAAGCATAAGCCCTCTGGCTATAGTAAAATTCTAAGCCCACTGGCTGTATACCAACTCTTATTCATCTAGGTCCTAGTCCCCTGCCAGTCCCCAGTGCTTCACTTGCTGTTTCCTGGTGTAGTAGGGTCTCAGCCAGTCACATAGCAGCAGGAAATACAGGACTACACTACTCAGTCTACAATTGAAACCAAAACAAGTATAACTTTATTGGAATATGCTTTAATTTGCTATATTGTATATTTTATATAAAAACACAAAAAACTTGGCAAAAGCGAAACAGCTAAATTGAAACAAAACGAAGGGCTTCAAGATGACCCCAAAATGAAATGAGGGCAGTCTAAACATTTCAGAAGTTTCAAAATGTTTTGAGTTTCAAAGCTGAAGCTGGGATTGCCTTCAGGGAAACAGTAAATAAGGAGAGGGAGGAGAAAGAGGGGGGAAGGACTGCTCTGATATTGACTATGACTGTTTGGCTGCCTGAGATGCTGCTAGTGTTACTGTGCTAGTGCTCACTAAGTTATTTTATTACCTGTTGTCATTTAAAGTGGTGGACCAGGACGAGGCCATAGGGGAGGCCTCATTGAGGCACACTACCATATCATGTAGAGGCCCCAGCACCAGTGAGAGCGGGCCTTAACACACACAGATCACAAGTTTTGCTTCTCAGCAGCTTGAGGTGGAGTTGCCCAGAACCCCTGCACCTATCTCCTTGAAACTTAGCAAGTTTCATGCCCTCAGAAGGGTCTACCATCCTTGCTGTATTCATCCAAGTCTGCCACAAAATGACAAAATTATAGGCAATTTCATGCTTCCCCATTATAGCCTATGGGTGAAATATCAAAACAGCATAACAGTTCCAATGAAATGAAACAGAATAGTGGTTTTGAAATGAAACGAGACTCAAAATGAAACACTGTCCTGTTGAAACAGCAAAATGGAAGTAAAAATGAAATGGTGCTATTTTGTACAGCCCTACTGCCCAGACCATCCATTCCCCCTTTAGGCCACTGAGACAGAATCCAAAGGTCAGGCCGAGTCCAAACGTTTGGGGACTCCATGACTATTTTATAAGCATCCAGAATTTGCACCAGGGTCTCATGTGAGGCAAACAAGGATTCTACCACTTAACTACAGGGGACTCAGAGTCATTAGACTTAAATATACCATATTCACTCAAATATAAGATGTCCCCGCATATAAAATGACCCCCTGCAATAATTAGATTCCATATATGGAAAATGTATATATTTGTTATATTTTTCCAGCTACAGAATCTAATTATTGGAGCTTTTCCCTTAATTTGTCCCTTTCCCACTACTGCAGCAGAAAAAATAAATCTGGGGATCAGGCAGTCCTCTTGCCTTCTGCCTCTTCCCGCTACAGCTCCTTCCCCATCTCCTTATTGTCAGACTCTGCTCTCCCTCAGCATATGGAAGTGAGGAACACATTTGAAAACAATAACTTTGAAATAAACATACCTGTAGTAATAGGCATATAGACAAGTTGCTATGGGTACCCATAAACTCTGTTCCTCCGAAATTGATGCGTTTGACTTTTTTTGAAACTGCTACAAGTTTTAGTGTAGGTACTCCATAAACACATTTTTCATCAACTCTTCAGCATCTACTTACACATAGTATAAACTATACATTATATTAGTTCAAAGACAAAAGACTTTTGACTTACTATATGGTTTATTGGAATGGCCTCCACCAGAGTCAACAGCGTTTCAAGCCAGGGTAACCCCCTACCTCAGCACAGCTTAGTATGTGTATGTACTGCAAATACTCTCCACAAAGGATCCACGTACTAGTTAGCACCCCCATTCATGACTGGAACCAGGTATCCTTGTCACAAATCCTGGAATCCTCTAAAATTTTATATGCAAATGAGACCCACCTCCACTTCATGAAGCGTTGGGCTACACTAATCATATACAACAGGCTGAGAGATGGGGGCAACAGAGGGATTCTCAGTGAACTGTCTGGGGCCCCTTTTCATGATGTTTTCAGACATTTAAGGCCAGTAAAGAAATAAAAATCATTGAAAATAAGAAAGAAAGGCACATCTCAGCTGTGGGAGTGAAGGGGAAATTGAAATGTGGCAATGCGACTTGAATGGCAGTGTAGGCTCACCATGACTTGAAAAAAAGAGTAGGTGTTAATGGGGACTGTATGCAATGACTTTATCATATATCTTATTCAGCTAGGCCCCATTAACCTATTCTTGTTGTAGGTTTCCATCAGTATGTTTACCTGATATGGTGTACACCACCCAGGGTGTCAGCACAGTGTACCCACTTTTTGGGACTTCTTCCTATGAACCTCCCAAGTCCTGCAGGTTCTCCCCATCTGTACTCTTGCCTTCCATGACTCAATGGAACACATAGGCAAGGAAAAGCCTCTCACAGATGAGGAGACCCACAGGTGTCAGGTGCATGTCTGGGTTGGGGCTGTGCCTACTAGCCCAGAGCCTGCTAGTCAGGGCCATGAGTTTCAAGTGCAGTGGGTGCATTGTGGACTTGAGGGTCTGCCAACGCATGTCCTGCCATGACCTTTCAATCCCCTCCAGCTTCTCAGTCTCTGTCCTCTGCCTTCCCAATCACACTGAGGTTTGCAGTACTTCATGAGCATCACTTTTCTGTGGCCTTTTCTCCTTTACAGTCACTACCTAGACCACTGGGGTGAGGAGCACCTACAATCCTTGTTGTTACCTTGCCTCAAAACCAAAATGGTCTGCTTTGAGTTTCTCTCACCCTGGAGCAGCACTCTCCAAGACAAAACGAAAGAACAAAAATTTTCCAAAACTTATCTGGTTCCCAACATGATATCACTGGTCTTCTCCACCTGACTGCCACCCAGAGATGCTTCTCCCCAGCTCTGAGTTCAATTCCTCTGCCTCTTCACAGGGAGTTCCTTCCCCTGAGGGATCCTACAGCCAGACTGCCTCTCTGGCCTGAGGCTTGTATTTAAAGGGTGATGCAGGTCACCTGACTCTCTTATTTCCACCCAGAGGTCATCAGGGGCTGACTGCACCTGGACCCAGTGGCCATCTTGTTGCAAACTCCTCAGCATCCTAGCAAATTACAGTAGCTCCTAGAAAAAGTGAGCAACAATGACCAAAGTAACATAGGCAATGAAGGGTGATGGTGTAAGGAGTGGCAATGACAGCATGAGGACAAGGAAGGGTTGAGGGAAGGGGAAGTGAACTACACCCAAGGTAGCCAGGGGGCATTGCAAAGGGAAGGGATGACCCGGCAGGCCCAAGAGAGAGTATGGGGAGGAGGCTGGGGGAAGTCAAAGAAAGTAGCAAGGCAGGGGAGGAAAGCCCAAAATTCCCTTGCTTCTTGAGTAACAGGGTAGTGCTCCTGTTATATGTGGGTCATGTGTTTTATATAGGCATGCTCAGTGTTGCCTGCATTTAATCAACTTCATAGTTGGCTTCCGCTACTGAGCACATACTGATTTTGCCAGCAGTTTAATGATAGATAATGTATTTAATGAAGTGTCCTTGTATGCAAATGTAAGATGAGAAGCTTCCCCCCCATGTTGACTGGAGGGGGGGGTGCTATCTCATCTTGTATTCAAGTAAATACTAATGATTCAAGTAAATACCAATCTGATTTTTGTCATCAACACAACATCTAGCTCGATAATGATGACTTTGAAACTCTGATTATAGATACTGATGGCTTCTCCACCATGTCTGTTAAAGCCATCAGATAAACAGTTCAAGTTTGCTAGCCCAGATTGTTTTTAATGCTAGCCAAAAACATTAACTGAAGTGTAAAAACATTACTTCAGGTGTAGAAACAACTTTCAGTAAAGCAACCTTTCTTTTTTTCAGATTTATAAAACAAAATCAAGCCTTCTTAAGAATCTTGATAGTGCATCCAATTTGGGTGCACTATCAAGAAACTGGGTAGAGCAGGAATCAAAGTGGAGCACTGCTGCACCACTGGATCCACCCTTGTCAGGTGGTATGCATCTGACCATGCTTCAACTAGCTCACCATTTACATCAGTTATGCTATATCCCCAGTTGACATTGCAGCTGGTAAAGTGGCCATTGATCAGCCATGTTATTTATAGATAGATAGATAGATAGATAGATAGATAGATAGATAGATAGATAGATAGATAGATAGATAGATAGATAGATAGATAGATAGATAGAGTCAGGAAGGAGCTCAACAGATCATTGAGTCTGATACCCTGCCCTGGGCAGGAAAGAGTGCTGGGGCAGATGACCCCAGCCAGATGACTATCCAGCCTTCTCTTAAAGACCCCCAAAGTAGGGGAGAGCACCACCTCCCTTGGAAGTCCATTCCAAATTTTGGCCACCATCACCATGAAGAAGTTTTTCCTGATGTCTAGCCTAAATCCGCTCTCTGTCAGTTTCAGACCATTACTCCTTGTTACCCCAAGAGGTGCCCTGGTGAACAGAGCATCTCCAATCCTTTGCTGCATCCCCCTAATGAATTTGTAGGTGGCCACAAGATCACCTCTCAGCCTTCTCTGAGCGGAGGCTGAAGAAGTCCAGATCCCTTAGTCTCTTTCCTCATAGGGCTTGGCCTGTAAACCCTTAACCATGGTCAAGATGTCATGGTCAAGATTACATGGGCTAGCAAACTTAAACTGTTTATCTGATGGTGTTCATGTCTGAACAGACATGGTGGAGATGCCATCAGTATCTATAATCAGAATTTCAAAGTCATCATTATTAGTCTAGATGCTGTGTTGATGACAGAAATCAGATCTGAAAGTAGTGCTGCCACAGTGCTCATGTAGGCTTTTGATGGTCACGTTTATCATAAATTTTGGGAGGAGGGGATTGTTAATCTCTCCATGTATCTCAAGGAAACACAGGCAGACAAGTTTTTGGGTAAATCTGATATCTTTTATTGGTACTTTAAGTCAGGAAATGATTTGTCAGTAAGGTCTTGTTTAGCACCTGAGGCCCCTTGAACATTTGCTAATATAATTATTCATGCTGGCCTCGATGGGGCACCCTGGACAATCACCAATGACATCATCAGCTTTCAGGTATAACTGGTTGATGACTACATTGATCTGTAGCTATAGACATGTTCTGGGATTGAAGTGGTAGGCATTCAGCAGGATTGGCAGATTGAGACTCTGACAGGAGATACAACATGGAAGATGGCTCTTATAGTCTATTGTAAATACAAGTATCTGAGCTGGTTAACTCTATTTAGATCCACAAAAGCTTTCAAAGACAGTTTCTTGATTAAGTCTGGTCACAATGCATTAGAAACTACTTAAAACCTATGTATCAGAATTAGCAGGTATTGTCTCTGGACAATTATTAGCAGGAATGCAAACATTTAGTAGTTCACAGCAAATAAACAGAAATGTATACACATAAGGGAGAGGTACAGGCTTGTATGTATACAGATGAGGTCAGTTTTTGCACATAGATATGGCATTGTGCCATGAAATGGATGAGAAATATTATCACCATCTCAGGAGAGTGACAGGAACATAAGGTTTTAACTTCCTTTTTGCTGGCTGCAGTAGCTCAGAAGCCACTTTTTTGTCCAACAGACTATGCATATCCCTTTCACAAAGGCAGAATTCAGACTATATTTTCTTTTGCACATCAGCAAGACTGCTGTTGACTTAATTATATGCTTATTAGAGTTTTATTTTTTTCAATGTATTAATTAGTACATTTGTATTCTAATTGATATTTTTCCATTTCATCCATAAGAGAAGCTCTGAACTTTCAAATATTTCAACCTCTCGAGTGGTAGCATTTCTTTAGGAGTAGCTAAACTCAACTGAGCTATGTACTGTCAACCAAGAGCCCTGCAGGCATATTGTTGGTAAAGGTTTTTGTTGCTGAGCTGTTAAATAATTAGAAGGTAAAAGCCAAGTGGAAATTAACTTCAGTTCAATCGGCCATTATCATCCTGAAGTTGTATCTAGAACATTGTCACATGTTGATTAACCAGAGCTGTTTAGAATTCTGTTTTGATGAGGTAGTCAGAACTTGGGGAAAGCTAAAAAAAAAGTAATTGAATTCTTTTGTTAAGGGGAAAAAAGCTAAAAGCTGCTAATATGAGATTTTTTTTTTTGACATATGCCTTTTAAAATTAATGAGAACCATCACCAGTAAAGTATGTGATCAAAGTATAATAAGCCAGCTTGTCAACAGCAAAAATGGAAAAACAGAAGTTATTTCACGTCTTACATAGGCAACATTACATTTTCACAATATATGCTTGATCATGTTCATTTCCTCTGGTTTTTTCTATACCTGTAATAGAGAGGGAAGGAGCCTTCATCTCAGATGATGGTGCACAATTTCCTTAAATCAGTAAAAGCCAAGTGGATAATCAAAGCAATTTAGAGGGTGATACATTCATATTTGAATGTTAATATGAGAAATAGATAGGGCACACTGAAGAATGATGGAGTTAGCTTGAGCATTTATTTTAAACTAAAGCAATTAAATGTTGTAGCTATTTTCTCTGGCTAACTGTTTTTTTCAAGGTTCTAAATATCAGTTATGTTTTGTCCTATGTAAGATACAAAGGGCTGTTTATACACAACTCATAGCTGTAAATTCTACTGGAAAACCCTTCCTTCCTTTGCCTTCTTTGCTGGCAAAAACTGCAAAGTGTGGAGCAAATCAAAAATATAAATATTAAATACATATACTTCTGCTAACCAAACACAGGTAACAAATCTGATGAATTGGAGCTATAAGGAAAAATGAGTAGCAATATATAATTTGAGTAACTAAAGAAACGGTATGTGCCAGGGTAGGATTTGGCAAAACAAATCAGCAAAAATTTCATTCTGCAGTTGTTTCATAGATTTAGTTGACAGAATAGAGATTGCAGAGACTATTTTGACTGGTGGAAAGGATAAAGAAAAAAAGGAAAGATGTAATTACAGACATACTGATCAATGTCAGAGAGCAGATTACAGATGGAGTTTTTTAGATAAGAAAACTATACAGTAGTCATAGAGATTTTGTCTCTCATGATAGTAAACAGGAAAACAAAGTAAAGAGATATGTTCATAAAGGGTGTAACGTGATCCGAAGAGCAAAAAAGAGAGAAGTAAGCCTGAAGCTAAGAAATGGAAATGAACCAAGGCAGTTAAATAAGGTCAAAACTAGAAAGTGCCTGGGATTCAGACTTGATAACACTGGCCTAGAATGTTAATGAGAATAAAAGGAAGAGCAATAAATATAGATACTGGACTATATAAAAGCAGATGCAGTTAGATTGTAACAATACAGGGAAACCAAAAGCATGTCTTTAAAATACATGGTTAATTTAAAATAAATCCATCCCACTTCATCCTATAAATACAAAATGGATCAATCCTAGAATGGCAAGAGGTTTCAAGCAAGAATCTGTTTCAGGTATGGTGATGTTTAAGATTTTTATTAATGATTTAGATGAACAAGCAGAGAACTCACTGATCATATTTGCAGATGACACACACTTGGGACAGGTTGTAAATACTTTGGAGAATTAGATTAGAATTCAAAAGGGCATTGGTAAGATTGAGAATTTTTGGCTACAGGCAAAAAAAGGAATTCAAAGGCATTATTACGGGGGGGGAAATCAGATGCAGATTAAGGAAAATTGACTAGGTTTGTAGCCCTGCTGAGAAGGATCTGGGGGCTGTGGTGGATCACAAGCCCAACTTGAATTAACAATGGATGCAGTCACAAAGTAAATGCAATTTAGCATTTGCATTAAGAAAAGTATTGCACACAAAACATGGGAGGCAATACTATCCAACAGTCAAACAAACAGTGAGTAGTAACAGACAACTGACCAAGGACAAAATGTGTAAGTGTTTCTACACAAATGCCAGAAGCTTAAAAAAAAATAAGATGGGTGAACTAGAATGCCTTGTTTTAAATAGTAGCTTCGACAAAATAGGCATCTCAGACTTGGTGGAAGGACAATAATCAATGGGATACTATTCCAACTAGTTACCAACTACATAGGAACAAAAGTAGGACATGTACGTGGAGGACTGGGGACTGTATGTTAAGGATAGTATAGAAAGTAACAGCATAAAAATCTTACATAAAGGAAAACCACCACAGAATCCCTGTGAGTAGAAAGTCCACTTAAGAATGGCCACTTAAGGGGGCCATTCAAAGCAAAAAGGCATCTTTCAACATCTTTCAAAAAACAGAAGGTATGCCCCAGGTTAAGTATAAAAACAAAATAAGGCAGGCCCAAAAAGCATTTGAAGAGTCTAGCAAAAGATGCTAACATTTATCATTAAAACTTTGTTTTTTAAATATATCAAAAGCAGGAAGCCAGCTAGAGAAGTAGGAAGCCATTATATGACCAAGGTATAAGAAGTGCCTTTGAGAATGATAAGGCCATAGAGAAGCTAAACAGATTATTTGCATCAGTGTTTACTGCAGAAGATACTGGGGAAATTCTGATGCCAGATCAAACCTTTCTAGTAGACATGTCGAAACAGCTGGACCACATTGAAAGAGACAACAGAGGACATCTCATAACAAATCAATAAGTCACCAGCACTGAAGGAACTCAAAGGTGAAATTGCAGCACTGCTGGCAATAGTATGTAACCTGTCATTACAAATGGCCCCTATGCTAGAGGACCGAAGGGTTGCCAACATAATATCCATCTTCAAAAAAGGCTCCAGAAGTGATCCTGGCAACAACAAATGAGTGAATTTCACTTCTATCCCTGGCAAGATGTTAGTCTCTATAATGGAGAATAAAATCGGCAGTCACATGCATAAATCTGGTCTGCTGGGGTAGAGTCAACGTGGCTTTTTGTAATGGGAAATCCTGCCTCACCAATCTGCTGGAATTCTTTGAGGGTGTCAACAAGGACATGGACAAAGAGAATCCAGTTGACATAATGTATTTGGACTTTTAAAAACCATTTGATGAGGTCCCCTCACCAAAGGCTTTTTTTAAAAAACTGTGTTTTCACAGGATTAGAGGAAAGGTTCTTCTGTGGATTGAGAGCTGGTTAAAAGATAGGGAAGCAAAAGGTAGGGCTAAATGGTCACTGTTCAGGATGGAAGGACATCCAGAGAGGGGTCCTGCAAGGATCTGTGCTGGGCTCAGTTTTGTTCAACATTTTCATCAGTGACCTGGAAATGGGGGTGCACAGTGAAATCTCCAAGTTTGCAAATGATACCAAATTCTTTTGGGTAGTTAAGGCTGAAATTGATGAAAAAGACCTGCAGAAAGATCTCACCAAGCTAAGTCAGTGGGCAAAAAAAAGGCAGGTGAACTTCTATGTCAACAAGTGCAAAGTAATGCACCTGGGGTAAAATGACCTCAACTATACACATAGAATGCTGGGTTCTGACCTAGCTGTTACAACTCATAAAAGAGACCTTGAAGACATCATAGATAGTTCTTTAAAAACATCAGCTCAGTATGCAGCAGTGACAAAAAAGCCAATAAAATGTTGGACATCATTATGAAGAGAATTGAAAATAAAACTGAACATTATTATGTCATTATACAAAGCTATGTTGTGCCCACATATTGAATACTGTGTGCAGTTCTGGTCCCCACATCTCAAAACGAATGTAGTAGAATTGGAAATGGTACAGAGAGGGTAAGTAAAATGATCAGGGACTTGAAGCAGTTGCCATACTAGGAAACTAAAAAGGCTAGGGCTCTTGAGTTGGAAAGGAGAAGGCCAAGGGGAAAATATATAGAGGTCTATACAATCACGAAGGGTGTGGACCTAGTGAACAGGGAACTGCTGTTCACCAAGTCCCAGAATACTAGAACTAAAGGACACCCACTGAAATTAGTAGCTGACAGGTTTAAAACTAACAAGAGAAAATACATCTTTATGCAACACATACTTAATTTGTGGAACTGACTGCCACAAGAGGTAGTGAAGACAGGTAGCATAGCCAGATTTAAATGCATGGATGAATAAATTCATGCATGATAGACCTATTAATGGCTACTGAACAGAATGGTTGGAGATGTTTCCTCTGGCCTCTCTAAATGAATTATGGTGGATTCCAGGAAGGGTACTGAATGGCAGATAGGTCACTAGATATATTCAGTGCTTTCCCTCTATAACATCCACTCCTGCCACTGTCAGAGATAGGATACTGGGCTAGATGAACTGCTAATCTGACCCAGTATGGCACTTCTTATGCTCTTATTCTGCCCAGCCTCAGATGAAACACTCTGAGCAATTCAATGTTTTCCATTTTAAAGAAGGATGTAATGAAACTTGAGAGGATTCAAAAGGTGAATAATGAAGATGAAAAAGGACTTAGAATGCAAGCTGTGTAAGAAAAGGTTCAGGAAATTAAGTGTTTCATTTGGAGAAAAGGATATGGAAGAGGGACATGATAGCAATTTTCAAATATTTGAAAGGCTGCTGTAAAGAAAAGGAAAAACAGTTGTTTTCCCTTGTGATAGAGGCCAAATCAAAGTTAGGCATTTTAACCACAGCAAAGCAGGTCTAGATAAAGCAGGTCTAGATTAAACCTCAGACAAAAATATTCCTAACTGCTAGAACAGTATGACAATGGAATAAGCTGCCTAGATAAATTGTGAAATTTAGTTCACTGGAAATTCAGGAAGGGACTATCTAGGCATTTATTTTATCTGGGATTGGCTAGGAATGGTATGTCTTACATTTATGCAGTGGATCGGACCAGATCACCTTTGAGATCCCATCCAATCTTACAGTTTTGTGAACTATGCAATAATCATATCATTATAATTAGTACATATTAATATTTGTGGCCCAGATGTGACTAAACTTTATTTTTTTATAAAACAGGGTGGGGTGGGGTGTAGTGGGTGGCCAACTACCTTGGCTCAGATCAGTCCTTGAGCCCTTTAATCTGGTCCGACCAACACAGTCTTTCTCTGGGCTCAGAAAGAGTGTGGCAAGTAGCCAGTTAGCCCAGCTCAAATCAGTCCTTAAATCCTTTAATCTTTTCCCAGCTATGTAGTCTTTCTGGGGGCTCAAAAACTCAGGCTGTAATACCCTGGGTTCTTCTGCTTCCCACAGCTCAGCCAAAATCAAAAACAATCCAAATGAACACACCCTTAACATGTATTAGCCTATACCCTGGGTTAATCTACACCACAGGGCTCCCTTGAAAACATAAGACATTCCAAAATAAACACTCCCAGTATGATGAGGTTAGCCCTCACCCTGTAGTCTTCCTTTGCTTTGCAGAGTCCTCCCACTCCATGCAGACATCTCCCATTCTTGGTCCTCCCCCGCCTTCTTCTTCCTGTCCTTTTATATTCAGTCAACTTCCCCTCGTTACTGAAGATTGCCTGCCAGCTGAGGCCCCTTACATGAGGGGCTTGTTGCAGGCTGGCTAATTGAATCACGCTGTCAAACTGAAGCCTGTTACAGGGGGTTCTATGTTTTTCCTTCATAGTTTCAGTATGGGTACAGTAACCATATGATCCCATGTATTGACACATTTATATGTCAACCTTTGGGTTTCCCAGACTTTTGCTTGTTTGGGGGAATAATTCTTTTAGTTTCTTTAGCTCAAATTTCTAATGTGTGTTAGAACATTAACATTCACTTCATCTTTATATAGTTTTTTCCTTGAAATTCTCCTTTTTTAATGTTCAAAATGTTAACATGAATATTAAACAAGAATCTAAACAAGACATTTATGACAAAGTTTTAGAGCTATATTGACCAATAGACTTATGCTGTTGTATGCTACTACAATGTAAATTATTCTAAACCCCACACCATTTATTTTGAAAAACTTCCTGTGCACCAAACCTACTTAAAATTCCCCTTCCTGCTGCCCCCAAAACACCTTTTTGTGCAGACAGACAATATCTGAACTCAGCTTGACACTAGAGCATTTATAAGAATTGGATAGTTCTCAGTAAATTTGCCTTAGCTACAACCTATTTTCTTCTAATGTAACTGTAACAGCATCCCTGTTAGGAGCTCTGTTACTTGGGAAAAATCCCAGACAGCTGGGGGAAGAATCCCTGCAAAGTCGGCCAATGGGAGACCACCTCCAGGAATAAAAGAAAGGGGAAGTCCGGAAGAAAAAGCCTTTGGGCACCAGAAGAAGAGGTGAGGAGTGACAAAGTTCTGGAGAGAACAGGAGGACTTACCAGAGACCTGGACGGACCCTGGGAAGGAATGAAGCCCTATGGTACACGACAGACATGGGGCAGAGGGGATTACCCTCCCGGGAATCCTATGGTATCAGCAAGTGTGAGAGAGAGAAGGAGAACAGAGACGCCACGTGGCAGATCCGAGGGAAGCAGCAGGGCAACTGCAAGGGAGATTATACTGCCGGTAAACTCAAGCAGTGCTGGGGAGAGTGGGGAGAAGCAGAGACGCCAGGTGGCAGATCCACTGGGACTTTCAAGTAAAAGGGATCAGAATCCTTAGTGAGGAAAAGGGGCCAAGTCTGAAGCCCAGTGAGACTGGGGAAACTGGAAACAAAGAAACTGGTCATGAGGGGAAGTAGCTAGAGGTTCCTCCCAGGGTTGTGCACCCATGAAGAATGAGGAACATAGAGAGTGCTTGCCGCTAATGAGGCAATTAGTGGCAATAAGCAGAGACACGGGCGGGGAAACTCCTTATTCCCCTCCCCCTCTTGTGACCCAAAAGCGACTGAGCCAGGATTGTGAGTAATTACCCTGTACTAATGGAAACAGCTGGGGACGTCCTCTACTCAAGTAGCCGGTGCAGAACAAAAGCTGCCAGATGTGCAGACTACTAACAAGGCAATTAACCACGTGAGAGACTGGCCGGCACTTACCTTGAAGATTTCACAGCCGGAGATCCCTTCTTGAACCCAACGGTGATCCAGGGAGCAGCTCAAACAGGCTGCCGCCTCCAATCTGGGCCACTGTAAGAGAAAAGATAAGAAAAAGAAATAAAATACCTAGAATAACATAACAGGTCAGGAGTGGTCATTCTGCAGGTACCAATTAACATCTCATCAATCTCTTTCCTCCCCTCATAATATTCAAGTCGTGGCAGGCGAGAACCAGGGGAACAGGCGGTGCCCCGCTAACCTGATAACAGTAACCACTGCACAAGATTATAGTGCCTTTAGCTAGAGAGAAAAACTGAAGAGTTTGCACATACAACAAAAATAAGCTGACATTAGATATAAAATTTCTTCAGAGAGCGATTTTGTCATTTTTTACTCAAAGTAATAAAAAGAATAACTTTGAATTTCTCAGACAGTTCATTTCTTTGTTAAAAGAATAAATGCTTCAGATTAGGCGGAGATTTATATTCTTCATCTATAACAACATGGCTGGATTCCTAATACAAGTGAAAAAAACAAACACAGCATTAACCAAGGAGCTATATCCACTGCATCCCAAATAAATAAGCATAAATACCACATGGGGAATTTCAATTTCAGAAGATTGCACTTAGTTTAAATAATTCTCTATGCATTTTTTTTAATTTAACTTGTTTGTTTTCTCAGGGAAGTGTTTTTAAGATACAGTTGAATGCTACTTCCCTTGTTATCTCAGTCTAATGCATAATACAAGCTTGTTTACTCTTACAGCAGAAGGCAGGGGCACTCAGGGTGCTCATGCCTGGGGCAGGCACTGGTGTCCTGCACATGGCAGTGAGGGGTGCTGCCCCCACCAAGCCATCTCTATTGCTGGCACTCCCTGCCATGCATGCACAGCCCCCACATTCACGTGGCATGGGAGGGAAACCCCAATGCTGGAGCTGACTTCCTTTCCCACTTCTGGCCCTTTGCAGCAGGGGGCAGGGAAGGCAGCCGGTTCCAGCGTGCAGGGCTTCTTTTCTATGCCACATTAGTGCAGGGGCTGCCCATGTGTGGTGGGGAGTGTCAGCGATAGAGATGGCCTGGAAGGGGCTGCACCCCTCACTGTGATGTGTAGTGCTGGCTGGAGCTGTGCACCACTGGGCACAAGTGCCTGAGCATCCCTGCCTGATGCTGCACCATGGGGAAAGTGTCAGGGGGGGTCCCCACATCTCCACAACCTCCCTCACACCCCACAAATGCCACACACCCACACCCTGCCCCCACAATATATCAGATAAGGCATTAAGGGTGATGCTTGTTGAAATTATCACAAAATAAAATCTTAGAATGCTTAATAGGTGGACTGGAAAGGATAAACCTTTGGCATTCACCATTGTTACAACTAAAAGAGCAAGTATGAGAGACAATATACCAACAGAACCATATGTGCCATAAGCATAAATCACCTGAAATCCTGCCACATGCAGAGAGTGATCACTTCCCCCTCTCTCTAAAAAGTTCATTAGAATTTTATGAGGAGACTTCCCCATTTACTATACAACTAACCCTTAGATTAGAAGTTCTTAATAAGAAAATTTAATGGAATGATGAGTTAGGAGAGAAATGTGTTGCTGTATTCAAAGATACTCTCTCACACCACTCACCTCAAATTCTTTAAAAAAACAACCTCAAAAACTCATTCCTCAATATGAAGCTGATGTGCAACAGATGAAAAATTATCTCACAAAAGAGAGCAACTTTCTAGGGAATATTTGCCGATGGCATAAACCATGGTTTGATGAAGACTCCTCTAAAGCTATGGACTTTAATAGAAGCCTTGGATGAATAAAAGTCCAAAAATGACTGTGCGAGTTTCCAACAGATAAAGATTAAAATCCAACAGATGAAGATTAAGACTGTTAAAAAAAAACAGTAAAAAGAAACAGACTCAAATGAGAGAGGAACTCGTAAAATCAGGGAAAATAGAAAATGGATGTTTTTGGCAGATTATAGTCAAAATGACAAAGGACAAACAATTTTAACATAGTTCCCGATATGCATATTCCTGAAGAAACAAGTTATGTAAAAAAAAAAAAAAAAAAAAACCATGAATGGAAATGCCCCTGGCCATGATTATTTTCTCAGAAATTTTCAAAGAAGTCATCAGCTGGTATTGCTCAGTGTTGAGAAAATATTTAATACAACTATTTTAGAAGGTATTTACCCTAAGCATTGGATTGAAAACATAATAGTCCCCATTTTAAAATATGATGATAAAAGAGATCTTGCAGCATATCGTCCTATTAGTCTTATGTACATTCCTGCCAATACATGGGAAACTCTCATGTACAAACAATTTCTGAAAATAACGTTCTGGAAGAAGAGCAGGCTGGTTCAAGAAAAGGCTATTCTTGTACGGACCACTGTTTTGTGTTGCACTGTTTGGCATCCAAACATGTAAAAAAAAATCTAAAAGCATAAATATGTAAAAAGACAACATTTTTATATGTAACCTTCATAGATCTAAAGGGAGCTTTTGACTCCATTGGCCAATTAAAATTAGGGAAGAAACTTGTAGGGACATAAGTGAATAAAGCTTTCCTACAATAAATTGTTGCTCACTACTCAAATACTGCATCTAGGGTGCATTATGAGATCAGTGATGTCCTCTCTAGTACTTTTCTAAAACAGGATAATGACAAGAATGCCTGCCTGCTCCACTACTTAGTCTACTTCTGAATTATTTAGAACATGTGCTAACAGGGACTTAATTCTACACACCTATGCTATTGAATGGTTCTCTCTCTCTCTCATTTTATGCAGGTGAAATGCTAATAATGTCACAATCCCAGATAGGCCTCCAAAGGTTATTAGGTGCTTTTCATCAGTATTGGCCACGTCTATCAAGATGCTGACGGCGCAGTAGCTTGTTACTACTGCACAGTAGCATTGTGTGGCACAAAGCATGACACAATACTACTGTGCAGTATTAAGGAGCTACTGAGCAGCCAGCATCACCAGAAAGCCATTCAGCAGTGCTACTGCACGCTAACTCCAGTTACTGCACAGTCATTTCGTACTTGGGTATGCAAGTATTAAATGACTGTGCAGCAACAACTGTGCAGTCAGCGTCTCGTGTAGGTGCAGCCACCATCTCAAATAGCTTGGAAATCAATACTGCTAAATCCAAGGTAGTGTTTTTGGGAGTGAAAGAAGGAAACAAGCATAGTTTTTACAGAAAAGGAAATTGGAGGTAGTCTCCTCATTTAAAAATCTTGGAATATATGTATTTTAATAAAAATCTGTGCCAGAATAAACACATTGAAAATGTAATCATTAAAGCAGAACAAGCTTTGGTTGGAGTTTGAGCCTTTTATAATAAGACAGGCAGTACTGGCAGCACTAAAGGTCTATTGATCTAAGGTAGAGTCCATTTTATTGTATGGAGGGGAAATATGGGATGCAGCCCCCATGGCTGATTCAAAAATAGTTTAAAAATGATATTATTTATTCTGTTACTTTTTCAGGCAGCTTTGATTTCTACCATATTCTGTGATGGAGGGCTCATGTGATCTGAAACAGGGTTGCTTATTGTGAGAACTTTAGATCAATTAAGAATTCTAAATTACACTATAAACATTAGAGCCTATACCCCTATCAGATATTATAAAAGTATGTTTCAGAAGCCCATCCTATCTTCCAAACAACCACTTGTTTGGATGGTGAAATAACATTTATATTCTTCTCCAGACAAATGGCCTAAGAAAGCTGCTGACAGTCGCTGTGCTCCCCCCTCCACTCTCACCAAGTCTGGGGAAGGCATGAGGAGTCTTACTTTACCACTTTACTAGCCCTGGGGACCAGGAGGAGTGGAGGAACCACTGCTTCCTAGGGATCCCTGAAGAATAGTGATGGTCTGGGGAAGGTACAGGGAGCTGGAGAGAGATATCAGTGCAGGCTGAACCACTGGATTGCCTGCTCTTGTGGAAAGATTGCTAGAAATAAACACCTGTTAATACCCTAAATCCAAGTGCCCTATTTCACATAAGTGTTACTCTAGCCTTGAAAGTATCACCAGACTCACCATTGCCATCCTAGCCTGTGCATCCCTATAACTGTATCCCTTACTCTAGTCCAGTGACCTTTTTTGTAGGTAAGGTGACCTGTAGTGGTCTTCATCTTTAACTGCAGCCAAAGGAGCCCTTGAAACAGTGAAAACAAGACATCACCACAGAAGAACAAGTTCTCTGTGGCTCTCAGCCAGAGGACTGGTGCCTTAGGAAATGAAAACAAGAAAAAATATGACTGTAATTTGTTCACTGGTTTAATAGAATGTGTTATACCAGACAACAATATCGTGGGTCTATCAAGTCAGGAAATTTGCTTCTGCCAGAGGACCACATATGAAGCTTCACAGGAAAACACAAAATTCCCAAGGTAAGCTATTACATGCCTAGCCAATGGTGCAGTGCTTCATGTGGAGGGGTGTGATATTTATTACAAACCTATTTCTAGAGCCCCCTCAGAGCCCCACGTTTTTCCCCCACTGTGCTGCCACTGCCCCAAGAAACAGACCAAGGTTGCCCTGGGATAATTCCTTAACCCAGCAAACATCAGCTCTACTGCCCTTATACCAACCCCTGAACCTGCAGTGAGGGATTCTCTTCCAGCCTCAGGTGGCACTCCATTTTTGGGTTGAGAAGAAATTATAGGTCCTTCTTTCCATGGAAAGGGTAACTTGAAATACCACTCACTCAGAAAATCACTCATTCCATAGGCGGCATGTAAGGACACAATCAGCAAAACAGACACCGTAGATTTGAAGACAGAACAGCAAAACAAGCACAATTGCTTTACCCTCTCATCCGGCTACCCCTAGCCTTCCATGCCAGAGTTCTTAGAGATCAACCTTTATACTGAATCTACCAGCCCTGTCTTGCTGGGCATCTTGAAACTGCTGGGATTCAAGGACACTCGTTCTGTCTTAGATAGACACTAAAAAGCCTCCAAGGCCAGCCCCCCTCATCAGCATTACCATTAGCATTACTCTAATGCTGATGAGTAATAGGAATCTTCCATAGGTTTCTGGCCTCAATGGCTACCCAGCATACCTCTGGCCTGGTGGCCAGATATCTTTTCTGTAAAGAAGCTGAATTCCCCATTGCAAGCAGACAATACCTTGGGACCCAACTTCTGTCTGTGTCTGAGCCAGGGGGATGTACTTGTCTTTAAGTATGTGTGCCTTGGTTCCCTGGCTGAACCATATAACAAATTATAAAGATGTACATAGACAAACAGCATAACATAATATACACAGTGATAATAGTAACATAACTAGATACAGCCTAGAATTGGCTTTCCAATGAGACCACACATGGCGCAGCAATACGACAAACCACAAGAAAACATCCATGAAATCCCATAAACCTCCAAAACGTAACAGGATTTGTGACGATACTTATTCATGATTCTGGTTTCCCATATTGGGGAAAAGGACTAGGGAGCATTCAGCTTAGAAAATCTAGGAACTACAAATGAACAGTGTGCCTTGTATTATTAGACTGAAATAAGTCTCTCACTAATTCAGGATGGCAACAAAATGGAGGCCATCTACAGGGCAGTTCCAAGAAACATTGCCCTGGTAAGTTAGGTTACCTGCCCCTATGGAGGTAGCTGACTGGGCTTCCTGATTGCAAGGACTAAGATTTGATATGCAACTTTCTCCTCCTCCATACAGTTGCCCTAAATTTCTGTACTTTGGAGCTTTGAAAGATTGGAGTATATGCATTGCGATAGGTAATGATCCACATTTTCAAAAACTGTTTTAGTGACCAAATGACCTTTTGTGAAGGTAATTTGGCACCTAAGAAAAGTTGAGGAGAACCTTAGCTAGAAACAATATGAGAACTCTTTTGCTCTAGTAAATTTTATTGTCAATGAATGTAAAGACTTAAATATGCACAAGTTCCACTGAATTAACAAAATCAGTGATATAACCCTTATGTATGGACATTCTTAATCTGATTGGAAAGGTGTCAAGATTGAAAAGGTGTCAAGGTACTCAAGAAGGTTGTAATTAGTTAAATTGCTTTTGAAAAAATATTAAATTGGTGCAACTTTTGTGTTTAGACAAGACTTTTTAATGGTTTCAGTCCTGTCTTATCTAGAGAAAGCTGTCTTAGAAAATGGGGTGGGACCATTTAGCTTGTCATTCATTCAGGAAAATCATACCTGGAGGTAAAATTGAAATATTAACCTTCAAGAATGGCTGTCTTTATATACAGAATTTGGAAATTGCCTGAAGGGAAAAAGTTTGGAAATTAAATCCATGGACTCATGGAGACTCCTAATGTCTATTTTATTAGCATCACAGAAGATATAGTCTGCATATGCCAGAACCTAAAAAGAAAGGAAAAAAGCAGGAAGAGAACCTCCTAGAGTGTACTTAAAAGATAAGATACAATAGTTTACTCAGGCCAAAAATTATCCTTTAAAAATACAATTTTAGTCCAATTAATTCTAATAAAATTAAAGAGATGTTTGCAGATAATAGAATCTAAATGAGAATGTGAAGAACTAATAGTCAAAGATATAAAAACAAAGAATGGATTAATAAAATAATCAGCAGTAACCTGCCAGTGAGAGACCGTTACAGTATTCCATGGACAACAAAGAGGGGTCAGAGATTGCAAGGCAGTTTATTTGTGTGTTTTCTTCATAAGCTAAAGTTCCTTTTCCTTCTAAATTTAAGAAGAGGATAAGCAACAGCTCCCAGAAAAGATCTAATGTTCAGGTACTGCTGTAAGATCTGAATTCAAGTCCAGATGGGAGCTTTTAAGCAAGAGAAATTGTGTCTAGAGCTTAGTCTTTGATTGACACGAAGCAAAATATACACCGTCTATCATGAGTAGTGAGAACTACCTACTCTTCACTTAGATGGTAGTAGCCTGACCCTGATAGTAGGGATGCAATAACTCTCAGAACTTGTTGTTGTTTCTTTCTCAGATTATACCAGCAGTGATGAAATCTTAGAGGCAGATCCAACCGCTGATTGGATTTTTGCCCACTCCAGACAATGTACCTATTTAAGTACAGATAGTGTACTTACAGCAGTGTATTTACAGTGCTCACTAAAGCAATACAGTAAAATCAGCAATATAATTACATATAATATAATAATAAAATTATATAAATGATGGTTATTGGTAAAAGCATACAATATGATTACATACTATACTAAAATTAAAATAGTATAATATATGATGTTACAGAAAACAGATACACTGAAACATTATACAGTAGTAGAATAAAAAATATATAATTTTATTTGATTTTTTTACCTTATTCTTTGCAAATAATCCTAATTCAACTCAGGAATATACGGCACATTATAAATTATTCGAGAGGAGCCGAATTGTTTTTTTCCTCATTAGTCCAGTATTTAAAAGTTCCTATCAATGAAGAGATACATTTTTCTCTTATTTCTTCAAAGAATGAGCAAGACCACAAATAATGATTTAAACAAATCTCATTCTTCCCACAAGAACATGTCCTGTCTGTAAGAGATCTGACGTCATCCACCCATAAGGATTTCAGATCTCATTTGAGTGAATCTCAGACTAGTAATGACCTCTTTTTGATTTGTTTTGTACTTCAGACAGGTAGGTTTCTAGGCCAAAAGAGTTTTATTAATCTAAAAAAAAAGATAAATCCAAGAAAATCTCACTGTCTACATCTATGCAGGTGACTTATAAGTACTTGCGTCAAAACCCACAACCCTAGGAATTGACACAGGGAGCCAGCAAGGGAAGTTCTCACTTTTATACAAGAGATGCTGGGGATTAGGGTCACAAGCGATGGGCTAGAAAGAAAGGGACAAGCACAGGTAAACAAACATTAACATTAAGGTACATACACTTAGGATTCAGGTAACAGGTCATAAACAGTGACACTATGATGAAGTCACTCAAAAACAGGTAACATGTAGGGAACACTAATATTGTGCTATATACACTTCTAGGAGTCCATCCCACAATTCAGTCAGGACTCCCAACTAGCCTCTGGTCCCAAACAAGTTTAATTGCTGTCTTCCAGGACTCCTACATCTAAGCCCCACTGCTGCAACTCACAGTCTTAGCACTGCTGCTCCTTCTGAGTCTCTGGCCATGCATCTCTCTCATCTGTGGAATCCTGCACTCTGTTGCTGCTTTTCTGCTTCCTCCTGTCCCCTATAGCCTTTTGGGAATTGTACTGCATGTTATAGTTCACTCCTCCAGTCCCCTGGAGGCTTCTTTATCCTGGTTTGTGGGAGCTGTAGTTCATGTTACAACATTACAGTCCACGACATTCAACACTACAGTCCATTACACCATGTTGTCCATTTACATATTTATCAATATGTCTCTAAAAATTAGTTTTAAATATCTAGTGTTCAGATTTCTTGTTTAATATTCATGTCAGCCTATCTGTCTATATGCTGTCATCCTTAATTCTTAAATTTATATCATTTTGAAAATAAAGGGACTGGGGCTGACAGTCACTTGGGGAACAGGTAAGGAGCCACAGGGAGCTGCTCCTCCCCTTCCTTCCCTGTTTCTGGGAGGTGGAGAAGCAGCAGAACAATTCCCTGTTCCCCAGACTGAAGTATCTTTTTAAAGGGTTGGGATACCAGGAGCCTGACACCAGGGAGCCTTTCTCTGATGTCGGGCTCTCAATGCCCCAGACCTTTAAAAAAAATTGTGCAACTGGGTGCCCTGGCTAAACAACCAGTCACTTTTTGAAGTTCTCTTAATACCTAGAGGAGCTCCCCCAACCTCAGCTGTATGTGTCAGGCTCCTCTTTAACATTTGCATGTCTATGTAAAGATTGAGGGGAGGATTTTGGGAAGGGATGGAGCAGTAAAGCAGTGCTCCCCACACCCTCTCCAGACTGGGGTATCCTGGTCTCAGGAAGGCTCAGGGAGAGGTGCAGGGGCAGCAGCAGCTCAACAAGTCTGTGATCAGTTCAGAAATGCCCCTCTGCCTACTCCTCCCAGATCAGTCCCCCCAGTCTGACAAAAGAACAGGGAAAACCTCTGTTCAGCTACTCTGATCATGGAGGAGTCAAGTGTATAGGTGCTCATTCTATCAAGAGAAACTCTCTTGCAGGGGAGATCTTAAAGGTGTCAAATAGTAAGATCTTTCTAGGGAATGAGAAATGTTTCCTCTGGGCAAAAGTGAATGAATGTCTGCACACTGGCAATTTATACCTTGAGACCAGTGATTCTCTCAGTAGAAATGTAATGCCTGTGTGTGGCAAGAGCCCGAGAACCAGACTGCCCCATTTTCTAATCCTAGTATTAGAATTAGCTAGAAACGAGCTAGCATTTGGATTAGGGCTAGATGGGCCTACACAGTCCAGATTTGGGCTGCAAGGTCTCCCAAGTCTATTGTAACAGTTGGAACAGACATGACTTCCTAGCTTAGAGCTAGGATTGGTACAGATAGGGCACCCAATGCTACGTTTATGATACAAGGTGGTAGGACTTTCCAAATTAAGATTAAATACAGGCCAGAAATTGTATGCAACCCCTGAGGCATATAGAGATGGGGCCTGTAGGGCTGTAACTGTCTTTGAGTTGGTATAATGAGACACAAGCTATAGCTGGGTTAGAGAGTGTACCTGTATACACACATAGATAGAGCTGTGGAAAGTGAGGTTCCTGTGTCTGAGATTAGAATTACAAGATATAGACCTAGAGTTACAGTTTGAGGGAGGTAGTGCTCCTTAGTCAGGGTGAGGATGAGAGTATGTAGCATTCCATAGGCTAGGACTCTCTGTTCAAGGCACATGAAGTTCTCCCACCTATCATTAGGCTTGCAAAGTACAACTCCCATGCTAAAGAACAGGATTGTGCTAGTATGGTTCCCCAGACTAGGACTGTAGTTCAGAGTGGTAAAGCACTCCAGAATAGCATTAGGATTACAGGGTATAAAGATCCAAAAAATAGGATTAAATTTGGAACCAGTAGGGTTCTTTATATTAGTTTATATAAATTGGGCTCCCTGACCTGAGGAATGATTCAGGCAGATACAGTAAAGTGGGCAGAGTGCCAAAGGCTGAAATTAGGATGGGGCCAGAAGGGCTCTGTAGGCTACGCTGAGGATTATGCAATGTTGTGCTCTGTGGGTAAGGGTTAGAGTATGAAAATACAGGACATCCCAGGCTGTAGTGAGGATTGGACCAGACAGGGACTCTTAGAGTACAGTTGGGACCGAAAATTAATGTTAGGATTAACTCTTGCAAGGTTCTCCAGGTAAGATTAGGGTTACAGTCTCTGGAATTCCTTTAACTAACTGATTTATGGTTAAGACAAGTAAGGGGTACTTGAACTAAGGTTAAGGCAGACAAGGTTCTCCACAAGGTACTACTAGGTTTGCAGTGTGCAGGAAGGAGTAGGGTTGGGATAGGAAAGACTCCTATAGATAAGAGTTAGAAATGGAGCTGATAGGGCCCCCCAGACTAAGACAGGTCAAGTAGGATTCCAAGTCTAGGGTTAGGAGTAGGCTTCCAAGGCTAGCTTAAGGTTATAGTGTATGGATCCATGGACTCCAGAAGTACTTGGGGCAGCTGGTGTAAGGGCAGGACTGGATGGCTTTTTAAACTAGAGTGGCTTACTATCAGGCTCAAAAAAGGATTGGTGGGGAGACTGGTCTACAGGTCTCTATGGGATAGGGTTAAAGCAAAGGCAGCTCCCAAGCACAGGGTTAGGAATATAAATATTATGATTTCCAGAGTAAGAGACAGTTCTAGGGGGAGTGCAGTTAATTCCAGCCTGGAGAGACCCGATATTAGAGTCAACAGCTGGCAGATATTAAGGAAGTAAAGGACCCCAGTCTAAAGTTAGGTTTATAATATGCAGGGATCCCCAAGATAGATGGAGAAATGGGGCAGTGTAGTATAGCTACTGGTGTTAGCATGGTGCAACTGCTTTTATGGGAGAAGCTGGGTGCAGCCGAAGGGCACAGTAGCGCCCTCTGGTGACCACTGGACTCCTGCCTGCCTGGTTGCTGGGCCATTCCCTCTGTTTCATCTGCCACACCTTTGATGTTCCTTGGGGGGAAAAAAGTGTTGGGAGGCTGCCCAGGACCCCAGGGAACCACTCACCTAGGCTCTACCACTCTCTCAATTTACCTCACTCCTCAGTGCCTTACGGGCTGCAGCCATGGCCTCTGACCACCCCTACATCCATGCCCAGGCCTTGTAGGTGTTACCATTAATTTACTCAGCCCTGGTTGGGACCAGGCTTTACTAGACTTCATCCTGCCCCTCAGAATCTTAGCTACTTCAGCCGTGCTCAGGGTACTAACTCTGCCCTGCTCCGGGCTCTGCTGGGATCTTTACCTCCCCATTAGTCCCAACCTAAACCACCAGTAGTACAACAAAACATAAAATTAGGCTAGTGACAACTAAACACACCCCGCCCCAGGTACTATCCCTAAAACTGAAGGATATACTGTCACTTTAACACAAGCAGTCCTGGTCAGACAATCATATGGCAGAAAAAAAATGGACTTGTTTTTACCCAGCTAAATTTTCCCAATTGGAGTACATGAACCTCCCTTTGGGCAGCCCCATCCTGGGTCTCTCACTGCTCTTCTCCCAAGGGCCCAGTTCCCCTGCTGGGGTTTCCCAACACTCAGTCTCTTTCCCCATGGGAGTGATTCAGCTTTCCACAGGGTTTCTTCCAGCTGCTGCTCTGCTGACCGAACTTTGCTCCCTAGCTGCTGCTCAAGCTTCTGAGTATGCCCTTATCTAGCTCCTCTCATTATCACCTGCATCCAGTGACTCACCCACCCCAGGTATTAGTCTCTCATTTGGGTTCATTGGTTGCCCTCCCTCCTGAGACTGCCTACTCTCAGACTAGATGTCTTTATCTTAGCTGTTTGTTTGCTCACACACTGGCCATTCTGACAAGTTTGCTTCTGCTACATAACAGGAGTCTCTGGCTCCCTGCTACAATGGGCCTCTACCCGCTAGTCTCCTCAGGGTCTCTCCCCCTGTCCTTTGTATTCTCGCCTGCTATACCTTGATGTAACAAGCTGACAGGGAGGCTGCCCTAAGCATAGAGAGAGCTTTCAGTAGTGGGCCCTTGTCTGGACCACAGCTCCCTTGGCCTCATCCCACTTTTACTCTGTCTGCACACTCTAGCTTGAAGTCCACTGTCCACTGAGGGCCACAAACTTCTGGCTCAGCTTGAGTCATACCCTTGTAACTTCAAGTTCTAGACCCCACGGGGCCCTTACACAACCCCCAGGGCCATGGGTCCTGCTTTCATGTATTCCTACCCTGCCTCTTAGTCTCTGGCAAGCTTTCCCCCTCACAGGCTCCATACTTATCCCCAGTATCTATTTTCCTTCCTCTTAACACTGAGTCTGAGATTCAGAGTGTCCCCAGGCACCCCTTTCAATGGCCCCTGCCTCCCCTACAGCCAAAATCTAGTCCTCCAGATGAAATAAAAACCACAAAACATGGGCACCTCCTGTGGCTCAAACAACTACCCTGCCTAGGTTAGCCTCACCCTACAGCGGTACTTACAAAGCAGAACAGAAGAAGACCTGGAGTAGTTATCTCAATCCCACTAAGGATTCTTAGGTTCCTTTTACCCTGGATGTCCTTCTGAGACCTTATTTAATGGCCCTGGTTCAGCCCCAGGCTCCTCCATCTGGAGCTTTACTCCCTGTAGCTCCTATGGCTAGACTGCCTCTCTGCCCTGAGGCTTAGGTTTATTGGGCATTGTTACACATACCTTTTCATCACACAATAAACCAGAGATCTGGTGGGTTGGAGCAGACTCAATTAATAGAGTCTGCCCCATACATGAGCTGATGCACATTGTGTTGCATCACATGCAGTTGTGTAAATGGCAAAATGCACATCAGCGTGCAGAAAATGGTGGCGGTGCACTTTTGAACTAAAACACCTTAGAAGTGTTTAATTCAAAAGTGCGCCACAATTTTCTCAGTGCTGACATGCATTTCCCCATTTATACAACTTCATGCAACAAGAGCCTGGCACTGCTATGTAACCATGTGTACAAATGCCCATAAAGCCTCTTCTGGATCACTTTCACCCCTGGGCCATGAGGCACTGCTTGCACCTGAGCTTGGCAGCCACCTTGGCTCAGGCTTCTCTGCCTGTTAGTTTGGCTCTGGCAACACAAAGGAAGCATGAGTAAAAAGGAAGAAAAATGGGGGGAGGAGAAGAGACAAAAAAAAAAGGGAAGACAACAAAGAAAAGGAATGAACTGGTACAGGAAGACAGGACCTGGCACCCCTAGACCATTTCCCTCTCTAGTAATGGGGTACAGGCCCCATTCCAGGCAGGTAGTTCTCCCAGGCTAGTTTTTTATTATAGTGTATTGGCACTTATTGTAGTATATATAGATTATACATTTTAGGGGATTATATGGTATAGATTATAGTATGGTGTATATAGATTAGTGTCAATGCCTCCTCTGGTTAGAGCAAGGGTTGGAGATGACAAAGGTGGCTTGGCCTGAGTTTAGGGTTTCCACATGTCCAGCTCATCCATCAATCAAGAGCCAGATTTTCACATAATAAAGCTACCTGGGCCGGGGAAATTGGGAGCAATACCTATTGCCCTGCTTATACTTCATTAAAAGATAGGACTCTACACTGAATTGTTCCCCAAGATTACTTTTTTATGTGAGCAGCTGCTGTGGTTCTACATATATACCATATTTACTCAATTCTAAGATGGAATATACACGTATATATGGGGCAAACAAAGCCATAATCTTAGAATCACGTATTGTAACTGAAAGCTGTTAGAAATCTACCACTAGATAAGTAATGCCTAGGTTTAGTATGGACCCTAAACCTGCCACCTTTCTTGGCATTTTCTAACTGGAATGAAGAAAGAACTGCACTCTGGATTAGAATTGAAACATATTGGTGAGGCGCTCCAGTGGATGTTGTAATGGACAGCTCTGTTGTCCCTTATTTTTCATAAGGACTTAGAAGTAGAAAGGAAAAAAAACCTGAAATGCTCCAGCTGCGTTACTGTGCACAGAGCCAAGCTGGGGCAGGGACAACATCAACTAGCCACCTGGACACAAGAGAGCAAGTTGACATTGTATACCTTGACTTCTAAAAGACCATTAACCTAGTATCCCACAATGCCCTTGTGAGAAAATTGGAGGATTGTGGGCTTAACGCGGAGACAGTCAGGTGGGTAAGAAACTGGATGCAGGATAGAACCCAGGGAGTCATAGTGAATGGATCTGTGTCATCCTGGAGAGAAGTGGGAAGCGGTGTCCCACAGGGGTCGGTGCTCGGTCCAGTACTTTTCAACATTTTTATTAATGATTTGAATGTGGGGGTGAAGAGCTCACTGGCCAAGTTTGCAGATGACTGCAAGTGTGGTCACGCTTGAAGATAGGCTACAGATATTGGCAGACCTAGGCAGGCTAGCAAGTTGTACAGATCAAAATCTGATTAAATTCAACATCAAGAAATGTAAAGTGTTCCGCCTCAGGACTAGCAACTCCCAACACATCTATTGGCTTGGTGGCACCAAACTGACTAGCACCACGAATGAAAGGAACCTGGGGTGTAATAACAAACCACAGTATGAATATGAGCTGTCATATGAGCTGTATCCAGTATGGCAAACAATACTCTGGCATGCATCAATCGATGCATCTCCAGCAAAACTAAGGAGGTGATTCTTCCACTCTACTCAGCATTGGTGAGACTGCAACTGGAGTACTGCATCCAGTTCAGGGCACCACACTTTAACAAGAACATGGACAAGCTTGAGAGAGTCCAAAGAAGAGCCACCCGTATGATCAGTCTTACATGGCAAGCCATATGAGGAAAGGCTGAGTGATCTGGGACTCTTCAGCCTGAAGAAAAGAAGGCTGAGAGGAAACCCGGTAGCAGCTTACCACTACACTCGGGGAGTATGTCAAGGGCTCAGCGAACAACTGTTCACCAGAGCACCCAAGGGGAAAACTAGGAGTAATGGCCACAAACTCCTGGAAGATCAGTTCAGGCTCAACATTGGGAAAAACTTCTTTACAGTCAAGGTGTCCAGACTGTGGAATAAGCTCCCGCCAGAGGTGGTGCAATCACCTACCCTGGAAATCTTCAAGAGGAGACTAGACAGTCACCTTGCTGGGGTCACCTGACCCCCAGTTATCTTTCCTACTTGGTGCAGGGGGCTAGACCCAATGATCTTCCAGGGTCTCTTCTGGCCTTACAATCTATGAATCTAGGAACAGAATGCAGCAACAGCTTTGCTCTCTGCCCAGATTCCCTCTTCCCTTGCTAGCAGGGACCCAGGCAGGGAAGGAGGAGTCTCCACACTGCTGCTACTTTGGTCTCCAGCCTTCCCCAGATTTCTGCAGCTGTGCTTGGGGCCTGGCTTGGCATCATGCAGATTTCTCTTTCCATGCCTTGCTCCCTTCCCCCTCTCCTTTCTCCTGTCTCTGCACACCTGCTTTCTGTAGCATGGGTCAGAAGCAGCTCTGGCGCTCCACTTGTGTCCAGATCAGTGGGGAAAGCAGCAGAAGGAGGAGGTCAATGCTGGGGTGGCAGTCACGAGAAGGGGCAAGGGATGAGGGGCTGGATCCCTGCTCCTCTGCCTCTGCTTTTTCCCACCACTACTTTACTCCTGCCTTGGCTTTTCCCTCCACCTGCTCCTGCTTTTCCTGCCTCCTGCACCTCACCCCTGCTTTCACCACTGCTTATCCTCAACCTTTGCTTCCCCACATCTGCCCCCTTGATTCTGCATTTCCCATTGCCTTCCCCCTCCTGCTGTTTTCCTGCCACAAGAGTGGGGGGACAAATTTAAGATGCCTCAATAATTAGATTCTAGACACAGAAAATTATAACAAATGTCTTAAATTTGAAGTTATCTTAGGATTGAGTAAATGTGGTACTGTGTTATCACAAATGGAAGCAAAAAGGTCTATGCAGTTAGGAATGGAAGAGGATGTTATTTGCAAGGTTGTCACCTTTAAAATATGTCCACACTTTCAAAGGGTTTGAGAATATCTGTCTCTTAGAATAAAAACAGTATCTGAGCCTATAGATTTTCCTTAAACTCAGAGTTTTAGAGCTCACTAGTTATTTGGCTCTCATTTTCACTCTTGCTATATCTAAGAAGTAATTGGAAAATAGCCTTAAAGCATAAAAAAACAAAAAAGTATATGACACCAAGCTGAATAGTGTTCCAGAATAGAAATACTAAATGTAAGATAAAAAAGGAAAAGTTCGATATGATGCCTAAGTTTTGAAATCATTGAATTAAATGCATAAATTGAAGCAATCATCCTAGGAATTTAGTCTAAACTGGTAGGTATAATACACCCTAAAACATGAATGTATTCAGGTTTCCTTAGTCACTGTAGCATAACTCAAGCACAAAGGGTACAGAATTCAGATGAATTGTGCATGGAGCATTTGGAGTCAGGATTACTGTTACTTATTATGTGATATAAGAACCCAGTAGGCTGTAAACAAACTGAAAATTATTACTATTTCCATAGGTGAATCTATGGAAGACAAAAGACACAGTTTTCAGTGCTCTGTGACAGAAGTGCACTCATACAATTTTTAAACAGCTCCCTTGAAATGTCTACAAGCTTCACTGCTGCCTTTGAAATTAGAATTGTTGAAGGCATTTTGCTCATTGTATTGTACACACTGGAGAAAGATAAAGGAAGAAAGGGGAGGCTTCTTTACTCAGGAGACAAGATTAGACTCTTCTTCTAATAAGAAATACATGTTTACCTTTTTTTTTAATTAAATGACTCCAAAGCACAATATTTTTATTTACCACCTTCAGAGTTTGCTTTAAGTAAAAAATGTTCCTAGTATAGGGATCTTGTTTCCTTGTAATAAACCTGAAGTCAGTCCTCTGCACCGACTCCACAAGCCACATGTCTCCTAGGAAATCTATTCTAATCTAGGCTTCCCTGCCCTTACATTTAAAGATTTTTTTTTAAATGTTAAACCTAAATCCCCCTTGCTGTAATTTAACTCTGTTATTTTTTGTCCCATCACCAATGGGCACAGAAAAGTCTCATTGCTTCCTTCTATGCGGTTGAACTCAAGAACAAAGGGTGCAGGAAGAGGTAGATGAAGGAAGGGATGCAGGAAAGATTCCCATAGTTAAGAGTTGATAGTGCCCACGGACTGAGATGGGTCAAGTGGGACTCTGAAGCCTAGGGTTAGGGATAAAGTTCCAAGGCCCGCATAGGGTTATGGTCTTGGTCTCTATACATTTTATAAAATTGAAGACTTTTAATGGATCTCCTCAGATTACTCTAAACTAAACAAATGCAGTTCTTTCTGCTTTGTTGTTCCTTCTGCTTTGCTGGTGGTTTCTGTCCAGAGTATAGAGACTAATGATGCAGAACATTCTCAGAAACAGGTTTAAGATATGTGCAGTTCAATGAACCTGTGAAAGTTAAAAAGTTTAGTTTAAGTGGTTGGAAACCCAATCAGTAGAGGAAAGTAGAAGCATTCAAAAGCCAACTGCATGCTCTGCAGACAAACTGTGCTGCAGAGGGCACTCCGCAAGGGGGGGGGGGGGGGCAGAGTACCCACCCCATCATGCTTTTCAGGCTCCCCAGACTGCCTGGAAATAGGATGTAGGTCAGCACTGATTGGCTGGCAGCCGCAGGGGACCATGTTCCCCCTCCTCACCCCCTCCCTCTCTTTTAACTGTCAGGCTGTCTGACAGCACACCTAGAGCAGGAACACAGTGGTTTCAAGCTGGGCTCTGGCCATGGAGGAGAACTTTGCATGTGGCGTTTCCTGGGACTTGCATGAGGCTGAAGATGCTGGCTTTGATGTGGCCCGGGGAGGAGATTCTCCTTCCCCATGTAATGTTTTAAAGGTAGCACCTGCAGCCCTGAGCAGAACTGCAGGTCTATGAAATAATTCACAAGGTGGGGAGGAGAGCATCTCCCCCACAAGGCACATCAAAGTGAGTGCCTGCAGTCCCCTCAAAAGCAGAGGGAACAGGAAACAAAGCCCCCAGCCTGTTCCCCTGATCAGGTAGTTCCTGGTCTGGGTAAAAGAGGTAGGGAGCAGGAAGGCAGCTGCTACTCCCCAAACCCATTCCAGGAAGCAGGCAGACTACAACAGCAAAGCAAACCCCTTTCTCACTTGTCCCACCAAGGACTCCAGTCTGGGAAGTGGGTGACAGCACCTTTCCTACCCTGGTTCCCAGCCCCTGGGTTTTAAGGGCACCTATACATGTGATGGAGCTCTGCTCCGATGTGTGCTAATTAGCATGCATTGGAAAAGACTTGATTAACTGAATCTGCTGCAAGTCTGCTGGAGCATGTTAATTAGCTCATTAGCACACTCCAGCAGCCTCCCTGTCACATGTATCCAGCATCCCTGCTTTTCAAAATAGTAGCAGAGGTGCTTTAACTGAAGCTCGTTGAACCTGCTTTAGTTAAAGCACCCCAACACCATTTTGAAGTGTGGGAAGCTGAATACACGTGATGCTGCAGGAGCTTTAATTAGAGCAGCTCTCAGAACCCTCCACTCTGGAACACATGTATACATGGCTTAAATGCTGCCCCATTGCCCAGCTGGGCAGCAGGGACAGAATTAAAACCCAAGGCCAGTCAGGGTAGTGGGGGTAGAGATTGTCAGCTGCACAGCCTAAGAGCTGGGTAAAGGGGCTGTGCTTTCCCAACCCCTGCGATGACAGAGGGAGTGGTTTGCTCTGTCACTCTGCCAGAGTGGGGAAGTCCAGCCAAGTCACAGACTGTCCCTCTTTGGAAACAATGGTGTGGTGAAGCAAGGCAAGCTAGGATGCCAGAGGACATCAGGGGAGTTTCTATCGATAGGATAACTCTGGGGTTCTCAACCTTTTTTAACAAGCATAGACTCCTTCTGTCTCAAAGTTTCAGCTCACATATCCCTTTATATTTTTTTCTTGTTTTTAAGGGGGGATAGCAGATTGAGGCCCCATGGTGAGGGAGTGGGGAAGGGGCAGGGTGCAGAAAGGAGCCATGAGCAGCTCATCTGGGGGAGTGTGGGGGGGGGCTCCCACCACTGTGAACACCCCAGGAGGGCAAGGGGGGCATGTGCCCCCAGGTCTGCACACAGGGCAAGGGCAGGCTGCTGTTGCAGGCTGCTGTGCTGGGCTTTTCCTGGCAGGGGGGCTGAGCTGGACTGTGCTTGGGGCAGGCAGCAATAGCATTGGGAGGAGGGTTGGGGGGTTACAGTGAATTCGGGAGTGGCTGCAGACCCTTCCGGAACCCCGCCCCTATAGGCCCCCACAGTGAGAAAGGGAGTAAGGCTAGGACTGAGGCTGAGGCTGCCCAGCCAGGGCACAGCGTAGGACACAGCCACAAGCAGCTCATCCAGGGGGCACAGTGGGTGGAGGCTCCCACCACTGCACACAGCCCAGGAGGGCATGGTGGGGGCACGTGCCTTCAGATCTGCACACGGGGTGCAGGCAGGCTGGGGCTGTGCTGGGCTGTTCCCAGTGGGGGCTGGGCCCGGCTGTGCATGGGGTGGGTGGCAGCAGTACTGGGAGAGGCCTATGGGAGGGGCTGCAGCCACCCCAGAATATGCCATAGCCCCCCCCCCAGCACAGCCTGGCCCAACACCTCCACCAGGAACAACCTGGCACTGCCCCGGCCCCAGCCCGCAGTGGCTCACAGCCCACTGCACCCCATGTGCAGATCCGGGGGCACACCCCCCCCCGTGCCCTCCCAGGGTGTGTGCTGTGGCAAAAACCACCCACAGCTCTGTCATGCACTCCACCCCAGCTGGGCAATTCATAGATTTAATAGACATTAGGGCTGGAAGGGACCTCAGAAGATCTCTGAGTCCAGCCCCCTGACCAAGGGAGAGGAAGTAAGCAGGGGTCATAGAATCCCACCAAGATAAACATCCAAATTTCTCTTGAAGGCAAAGTAGGTGCCTGAACCACCTGTGGCAGCAATCTATTCCAGACCTTGGGGGCTCGGACAGTAAAGAAGTTCTTCCTTATGTCCAGCCTAGAGGAGTTTGCAACCATTTGACCTTGTCATCCCTAGGGGTGCTCTGGTGAACAGACATTCCCCCAGATCCTGGTAAGCACCCCTGATAAACTTATAGGCAGCCACCAAATCACCCCTGAGCCTGAGCTTGTCCAGGCTGAAGAGTCCCATGGCTCTCAGCCTCTCATCATAAGGTCTGTTTTCCTGACCTCTGATCATGCACGTGGCTCTCCTCTGGACTCTCTCAAGCTTCTCCACATCCTTTTTGAATTATGGAGCTCAAAACTGGACACAGTACTCCAGCTGCAGCCTCACCAATGCTGAGTACAATGGGAGAATGAGGTCCTGGGATTTGCCTGAGAAGCATCTGCGGATGCAAGCCAGCATTTTGCTTGCTTTACTAGCTGCAGCATCACATTGATGGCTCATGTTCATCTTGTGGTCAGTCATGACCCCCGAGTCCCTTTTGTCCATAGTGCTAGCCAGCGTAGCACTGCCGAACCTATAAGTATGCTGTGGGTTTTTCTTCCCAAGGTGGAGAACCTTGCATTTTTCAGTGTTAAACACCATCAGGTTCTCATGCGCCCATTTGCTGAGCCTGTCAAGGTCTGCCTGGATCACCCTCCTGTCCTCAGGTGTGGACGCTTTACCTCAAAGTGTGGTGTTGTCGGCAAACTTGGCCAGTCCACTTCTGACTCCAATGTCCACATCATTAATGAAGATGTTGAATAATATAGGCCCAAAGACATAGACTTGAGGAACCCCACTGGTCACAGTACACCACAACCATTGACTTCTGTCAACCACCACCCTCTGGGCCCATGCCTGCTCCAGCCCCAACCCCAGCCCCAGCCCCACTCCCTCCCTCACTGCAGGGCCCTACAGGAGCCATGCTATGGTAGGCTGCAGCCACTGCAGAATTCATTGTAGCCGCCGCCCTGCCCAATCTCCCTCCCAGCACTGCTGCCACCCACCCCAAGTGCAGCCCAGCCCAGTCCCCTTCCGGAAAGAGCCCAGCACAACCCCAGCCTGCCCTGCCCTGTGTGCAGATCCAGGGGCACATGCCCCCATGCCCTTCTAGGGTGTGCGTAGCAGCAGGAGCCATCCCTCCACGTGGCTTAGTCCCATGCCCCACCCCAGCTGGGCAGCTCCTGCCCCAGCCCCAGCCCTACTCCCTCCTCCCACAACAAACTTACCAGCCAAACCACATGACCAGGCTGTGCTCCTGGCCACCTGCATGCTGCACTGCAGCTGTGTGCATGCACGCAGAGTTCTGTGTACACCCTACAAGCCTTTTAAGTACCCCTAGGGGTAGACATACCCCCAGTTGGCAACCACTGGGATAAGTGTACAAACATTTGTTAACACAGTAAAACTCCCATCAGACTAGGCTTCTACTTCATCAGCAAGGTTGATGTTTCTACTGATCCTACAATTTTTGGTAGGTAGAAACCATTTGAACATTTGTACACTTAGACTTTCTGTTGGCAAAACTGTGATTCTACCACTAGATAAATAATGCCTGTATGGACCCTGTCACCTTTCTTGGCATTTTCTAACTGGCATGAAGAAAGAACTGCACTCTGGATCAGAATAGAAGCATATTGGTGAGGCACTCCAATGGAGGCTGTAATGGACAGCTCTGTTGTCCCTTGTTTTTCATAAGGACTTAGAAGTAGAAAGAAAAAAAATACCCGAAATGCTCCAGTCATGTTACTTAACAATTTTGAGATGATCACTCAATGTTCTGCCTCTCTCAGAGTAAAGCTGCACTCATGCTCAGAAAGACTGGAGTACTGCAGTATATACATTCAATTCTTCCAGTTGTCTTCAAGTTAGCTTGAGCTCCAGAAGTACTTGTGAAAACCTAAATGTACAGGGAAAAATATGCGTCTTTAAACAACTATAACTGCACTTGGGAATCTTCAGGGGTTTGTAAAAGCAGCAATTAAGGACATCAAACTAATAAATAGCTCTGCCTTAATCAGCATGCAATGCTTCATGACATTTCTGTTGTTACATATACAAAATGACATAAAAATAAACTGATTTGGCTAAATTTATGTCTAGGTATTAGAACTGTAAATTTATATAAGACAATAATGACTGAATCTTACACCAGTAAATACAAGCACAAAATAGAAGGCATCAATGGATATTACATCTCTTTAGCTGCCTGATCCTTTGCTACTGGCATCAATGCAATTTTATTAACATCAATAGAAGCAGTTTTATTTTGTTTTATTTTTGTTAACATCAATAGAAGCAGAAACAGGCTTATTTCAAAGGATGAATCCGGCTCACAATTGGTATCTAATCTTTAGACTTTGTTTCATGAAGTGCTGCTGAAAAGAAAAGTGCATAGCTCAGAATGAATATTCACTATAAAAATATATGGCGAGAAAGATAGAAACCAACCAAGGCTATTTTTACTGAACTCTAAGCCCCAACTCAAACCAGAAAGGTAGAAAAATATGACTTTTCTAAGAGCACCATACCATCCAGCCTGCATCCAGGTTAAAATAAGCAAGTACAACTATGATATAAATCTGTTAGATTCAACTGTGATGTAAACAGTGGGGTAAAGTAATATGCTGGGGGTATGTTGGTCAGAAAATAAGTGCAAATAGGAACAGAAAAACTAAGGAAACAAAGCAAGGACAGATGTAGCTAAGGACGGATTTACCTTAAATATTTATTTTTACTTCTAAACTCTCTCCACTAACAAATATTAGCTTTTAATGCCTACAAAATATCAAATGGATACAACTTAATACAGGTGATCTTTTGAAGAGACAAGTTATATATACACAAGAATTAACCTGAAAGTTCCTGAAATTAGTTTAGTTACCCTGGATTTATGCTCATGTAGATTAGAGAATTTGGTCAAAAATGTAGGTTGTACCATTTTTCACTGAATATGGTAAATGGCAAATGCTGAATATAGCCAATGACCTTAGCAAAATCCTATTCCAGGATACACTAGTCAGTGGAGTTAAACTCCACAATTCTTATAGAGTTCAATGGGGCAAGGATTTCACTCCCTCTGTGTGCTTTGGAAAGCAACTTTTTGGTATGCATTTCATCATGCAAATAAAATATATGTACTACATACCTACCTACCTATGCCTTTAAAAAAAAAAAAAAGGTAAATTATCAGCCATAAGCAAAGAATAGGAGTCAAACACTTTGGCATTACCGGGAAACCTGTGTATCTGAAACCCAACATGACCTTCCTAGAACTTGTAAAGCTTAAACAGTTCAGTAAGGAAAGAAACTACTGCTGAGAAAATTACCACTTCCATGTTCACTGGCAAAGGCTTTCAATAATTGCACTGCAAATTTTCTAAACAAACAAATTAATTGAGTTAAGCTCCTATCATCCTAATTAAACAGCAATATGGGGCAGTTAATACATTTACAAAGGATACATGAAAGACAGGGCTGGGACCTCCTTCCAGCATTCCAGACGGGTATTTTCTTAATGTTAGCATTACTATAGAAGTGCAGGATGCATATTAATCACTTTAAGTTCACAAGCTCATGATGCCAGATGGTCATGCCAACTTCTTCCTCCAGTCAGTTTTTAAAAAGCACAGAATAGCTGAGTTGGTTCAACAAGGTTACAATGAGCACTCATAGCCAAATGAACTTTCCCAACTGTTTTAATAAAATTTAAACAGGGATTTTTTTTTTCTCCATCTGCCTATGTGGGTGAGCAAAATTGAATGCACATTAACTTGTAGCTACATTTTGCCAGTGTAAACTCCTGCACATAAAAGATGCATGTGTCAGACCTACGACTGGGAAGCAGGCAGTCACCAAGCTATGCCATGATCCAGGAGCTGGTAAAGCAGTCTGAAGCAGAGGCATTAAGAAGCTGCTAAAGTAGCTTGGAGCAGAGGGGTCAAGGCTAGAGTCTGGAAAGAGGAGTCAAAAGGAATGAACCGGGAAGCAACTAAGAACAAGGATGAAGCCAGAAAGCCAACAAGCAGGACCCAGGGAACTGGAAACCAGGCACAACAAGCAGGATTTGACACTAAGGCCAGAATCATGGGATTATCAGAAGATAAGTACCCAAGGTCAAATCCAGATATCAGTCCAGCTACCAGGTTATTGAGCTGAGGGTCAAAATGAGGTCATGGTCGGGCCAAACGGTTGATCAAGGCTGGAAGGCCAAAGACAGGAATAAGAGTAATTAGGAACAAGCAAGAGGGACCAAGAGAGCAACACCCAACAATGCTGTTGCTAGAACAAGGCCCTACAGGATCTAGGAGGGTTTTCAGCCCACCCATTTGGGGCTTGTGGCTCTTATTGGTTCACCCAGGTCATCTGTTCTCCCATTGGTTGGAGGACCCAAGTGGTGGAGCTGCAGCCTACTCTCAAAAATATAGATCAAGATTCACTGGGTTAAGACTGAAAAATTTAAACCTGACCTAGATAAACATGGTCAGTTTGTTTTGTTTTCTTTTTTCAATTCTCCTCTCAGGAAATACAATTATTTCAGTATTCAAGTTACCTGTAAGATTTTATTTTTAAAATTCTGATTGAGAAACTATAAATAAAAATATTGTATAATTGATTTCTGCAACAATTGATTTCTGCACCAGATCTAGAATCATGCCGGTCAAGTGTTTCTCTAATCTGCTCTTAAAAACTACTAAGCATAGAGATTCTACAGCCTCTTTAAGTAGCCTATTCCAATGCTTAACCACTTCCATAGGGAGAAAGTTCTTCTTAATCTCCAACCTAAATTTAACTTGCTATAATTTGAGACTACTGTTCCTTGTCCTGTCCCCCTCAGCCACATGATAGTTTATCATTATCCTCTTTATAATCACCTTTCAGATATTTAAGGTATTATCAAATCCCCACTGTCTTCTCTTGTCCAGACTAAATAGTCTTAGTTCCTTCAGCCTTTCCTTGTAAATTACTGTATTCAAGTAGATTCTAAGAAAAAGTTTCGTATCCGTTCCCCACTCCCCACCATTTAACAAATGCTGTGGCTTGGGCTCCAGTCCCTACCCAGGTATGGGGTCATAGCCACAGCTGCTGCCTGCCCTAGCATTGCCACCTCTGCACCCCACAAGCTACTTTTGCTCCCCTACCTGTCCCTCTCCTTCCCCACTTACCCTTGCTCTGTGCTGGCAGGCTCTGTTCACACTGCAGCCTAGGGCAGTGAGCATGGCCCCAGACACATAGCAGCAGTGCACAGCCCACACAACTGCTACAGGGAACCAGACTATGGCTGTGCTCAGTGCCTCAGACTAGAACAGGGCCAGAGCCTGCTAGAATGGAGCACAGGTAAGGGAGGGGGAAGTGTGGAGCAGAGGCTGGGGGAGAGCAGGGGGAAGGGGGAAGCAGAGGCTGGAGGGGTCATCTTAAATTCAGCTTATGGTTAGGCCTGTGCGAGTCAGCAGCGATCCACTCTGGCTTTGGATCCAGCCATTTTGGATGCCAGCAATCCGATCCAGAGCTCCGGACTGGGTTTCCGCCTCAATCCTGCCGAAGCGGCTCCAAAGCTTCGGAGCTGCCTCGGAGATCTTGCCATAGGGTATAATGGGGAATAAATTAAATATCTATAACTTTGTTGAGCAGGGATGGTGGCCCCTGCTCAGCAGCTAGGAGCAAAAGGCCACAGAACCCCCCTGCACCAATCTCCTTGACAGCTGGCAGGCTTCGTTGCCACAGCAGGGGCTACCATCCCTGCAGCTTTCACCCCGCTGTGCCTTAACACGCACAGGGTCACCCATGGCATGAGTTTTGCTTGTCTGCAGCTAGAGGGGTAGTTGCCCCCAAACCCCTGCATGGATCTTCTTGAAACATGGCATGATTTGTGGCCTCAGGAAGAGCTATCAGCCCTGCAGTTTTGACCCCCCCTGTGTTGTAACACCTAGACGTGACATGAGTTTTGCTTTCAAGAATTTGGGGTGCAGTTCACCCAAACCCCCTGCACTGATCTTCTTGAAACTTGGCAGGCTTCATGGTCTCCACAGAGTCTACCATCCCTTAAAAATTTCATCCAAATTGGACAAAAAACAACAAAGTTATATAATTTTTTTATTGTTTCTCCATTTTACCCTATGGCTGGATCTCCAAGGCAACTCTGAGGCAGCTCCGAAGCACTTTCAGAAGCTCCAAACCACTTCAGGAAACCTAATGAAGCCAGTGCTTTGACCCGGATGTGCTGCTTCGGACCCTGAAGCATCTGAAGCTTCTCTGGATCTGAATCTCTGTCCAAAGCCTCGCACAGCCCTACTTATGGTCTAATAATACATTCCAGGTCCTTTTCTTTAGTACTGCAGCCTAGGCAGTCATTGCCCAGTCTGTATTTGTGCATGTTATTGTTCTGTCCTTATTGAATTTCATTTGATTCATTTCAGATCATTTCTCCAGTATTATCACGGTCATTCTGAATTTTTACCCTATGTTCCAGCATGCCTGCACTCCACCCAACTTGGTGTCAGCTGCATATTTGCTGTCTGCATTCAATCCTACCTTCCAAATCATTAATGAAGATATTAACTAGGCCTAGGACAGACCCCTGGAGATCCCCACTCAATACCTCATCTCAACTAGACAATGAACCAATGATGACTTGTTGAACACAATGACTGAATCAGTAATATACACACTTTACACTACTTTCATCTAGACTGTATAACCTTAGGTTATCAATGAGAATGTCATGGAAAAACATGTCAAAAGCCTCATTTAAGTCAAGGTATATCACACCCCAGGTTCTCCTACTATCCATGGAGCCCATCATGTTGTTTTGGAAGGCAATCAAGTTGGTCAGGCATGAATCCAAGCTGGCTGTTCCTGATTACCTTGTCCCCCAGGTGCTTAGAAATGGATTTTTTAATGGCCCGCTCCATGTTCTTTCTAGATATCGTCAGCTGCACTTGCCATCTGATAGCTGAACTTATTCATGAAGACTGAAGTTAAAGAGGCATTACTTTACCTGTCTCCTGCATTATCATTACTACTCCTGATTTTTTTCTCTGCATACCCACTCTCCCCTAGTAATATAGACAAGCTGGTACTTTTTGTAGGCATTTGTTCCTCTTTGAGTTGCAACTCATTGAAGAATTTGCTCTTTAGCCAGGCTGGTCTTCTGATGTACTCCTTTTCCTTTCTCTTCATCAGAATAGCTTACTCTTGTACCCTAAGCAATCCCGGCCTCCTTGCCTCTTTAGGCTTGCCTCACAGGGGATCCTGCATGCTAGTTCCCTGAGTTTGTTCAAATCTGGTTTTCTGAAGCCGTGTTTTCCTTCCTTCCTTCCGCTTTGGACACTTCGGACCAGGCTCGCTTGGAGCTGCGTGGGGCGATCCCGAGCGTAAGACTCCCCAGCTTCCTATCTCTTTTCTTTCCTCACTCCCACCTGTCTAAAGGTCTCTAGCTTCTGTTTATTTTGCTTTCTGACTCCTGCTTTTTTGTAGCTTTTTTCCCCCACTTTTCTCTCCTCTCTCTTCCCTCCCCCTCTGCTTCCGGTTTCTTTTTCTGTAAGTCACTTCTCGCAGCCTTCTTTTTTACTGACTCTTTCCCTTTTTTTCTCTCTTTTCTGTTTGCTTGTTGCGGGGAGTTACCTTTTCCATTAGCCTGCCTTCTAGAGGTGCTCTTAATTGCCCCTTCTTCCCCCCCCACCCCTTTGTTTTCCTTTTTCTTTTCTTTTCGCTGTTCTAACCCCCCCCACCTCCCCCTGCCGCTTTTTTTCCCCTCCACTCGTCTCCCCCTCCGAGGGGAGGTCTCTTATCATTTGCCACTCAAGGGGTGTTTTTTTCTTCCCCCCCCCCCTTACTTTGCTCTATCCATGCTTTTCTTTCACCCCCCGATACCCTTCCCCCCTTCGGCTGCTTATCTTCACTTTCTGTTTTGGCCGCATTCCTGGGAGCTTGGCCTTGAGCTCCTGTGTTTAAGGGTTTTTTTTGTTCCCTTAGTTTTTTGCTTTGCACTTAACCCTGTCCTAGTGAAGAATGGCTGCTCCTACACCTGGCAGCTGGAATGAGGATGTCTCTCGGGACCTCCCGCTGACTCATGGCCTGAGGGTTCATACCCCTCCCCATGTGGGGCTCGAGGTTTGCGTAGAGGCTCTAGCTGCGCTCCTGGGATGGCGTACCATCCGCTATGCAGGTCGTGTGAACACGGTCCCGATGATTTACTTGAGCACGCCCACCTTGGTTGACAGGGTGTGTGCAGATGGCCTAGACTTTGCGGGCATCCACTACCCTGTCAAGCCCCTAGAGACTCAGGCAGTGAGGGTGGTGATCTCCAACATCCCACCACACATTTCTGACCAGGAGCTGGCCAGGGGACTCAAGGCCTATGGAGTTCCTACAAGTCCTTTTCGCTTACTGCTGAAGGGAAGCAGGGACCCTCACCTGAAGCACGTCCTGTCCTTTCAGAGGCAGGTCTTCATGCTCCTCAAGGAGGGCCCCCAGTCTCTACCTCGCTGCCTGAGCTTCACACTCGAGGGTTGGAGGTTTATAATCCATTTGTCTGTGGGAGAGACCATGTGTTTCAAGTGCAGTGGCTCTTCCCACCTGGCTGCTCAGTGCCCTCAGAGGAAGGCGGCCGGACCATTGCTGCCTGCAGCAGCGCCGAAGGACAGCGCGTCGACTTCTGGGGCATGCGCCCGGCCCAGTGAGGCAGGGAGCTCTTCCTCCCAACCTCCTTCCACCCCTATTCCATCTCAGGGGACTGGGGTCTCTGGTGTGAAACCACCATCCAGTGGAGGGGCTGGTGTTAATACCCAGGCCCCACCGCCACCTCCCCCATCTGCAGCACCCCCTGCCCTCAGTGCGAGAGCCCCACCGGGTGGAGGGGCAGATGCATCCCTTTGCCCCCTGCCTACCGCGGCCGAAGTGGCTGGGGTGGCCAGGAACTGCAGCACTGGAGCCTCATCGGATAATGTGGCTCGGGCCTCCTCCCAGCCACCCGCTAATGTGGTGCTGCCTGAGGCAGCTGGCCCTGCTGGGGCGGGCCAAGAGCAGTCTGACCCATCCCTGGCACAAGGTGAGCTGCCCACCACCACCAAGAAGAAGAACAAAGACAGGAGGATGAAGGGGGCCTCTCAGGACATCTCATCCCTGTCAGGACCCTCCTTGGCCAGTGCCGAGGGACCCCCCACTAGAGACCCTGACCCCACTCCGGCTGCCATACCACCTGCCCCATTGCAAGTAGCCATCAACGGGGCGGATTTGCATGGGGGGAGGGAGCTGCGGGGGTCCCCCCCCTCGCCTGTCCCCCAGCCTTTAGAGTCAGGCAGCAGCGGGGATAGTGGTGAATGCCTCTCTTCTGGTGGCCTGGCCCCAGGGGTGGCAGGAGAACCTGCTACCCCCTTGGTCACGCCCCAGCCTAGCAGATTGGATGGGGAAGTTAGCGAGATGGAGATCCAGCTCTCTGAGTCTCGCAAGAGACGTCATGAGCGAGATGGCCTCTCCCCACCCAAGAAGACAGGGAATGCCCTCGTGGAGATGGTCCTTGACTCGGACGACGAGAGGCGGCTGATGTGTCTAGACATCGAGGGTGTCGACGCTGCAGTTGCGGGTGAGCTCCCGCTGGGGGTGCGGCCTCGCTGCTCTTCCATAGGCAACATCCACCCCAAGTTGGCGGACCCCCCTGGGTCCCTCCTGACTATGGGGGGCTCCTGTCCTTGTTGAAGCTGACTAAGGGGCAGAAGAACATAGCAGGACACAGACCCCAAGGTGCACAGACCCCAAGGTGTTTGTCACGGCTGCCAGGGCATGAGCCAAGCTCATGAAGCAGGATCTGGGCACCCGGCAGATGGCTTACCATTTGGAGAAGCTTGCCCAGAGGGTGAGAGTTGAGTGGGGCCTGGGCGGGTCCCTCAAGTAGAGTAGGGCACAGTAGGCCTTCCTTGACCTGTCTCTACTGCCTTGCTCTGCTCTTGGGTGCTCACTCTTCCACCCATGCCTTGCTTCGCTCTTCCTCTCCCACACCCACATCCATGGCAACCACAACCATTGGCACCTTTAACGTCAACAGCTGTCGAGACTCAGTGAAGCGCGAGGCCGTTCTGGAGCTCCTGCGACAGAAGAGGCTGGCCGTCGCCTTCCTTCAAGAGACACACTCTGATAGATTCAACCAGACGGCCTGGCAGGCTGCCTGGCGAGGCCAGGTGTTCCTGAGCCACGGCACCAACCTCAGCACTGCGGTCGCTACTCTGTTATCACCACAGCTGCAGCTTGACACGGCGGTGCTGCAGGAGGTCATCCCCGGCCACCTGCTGACTGTCCGTGTCACACTCGCACAACACCGCCTGCTGCTCGCCAATGTCTATGCGCCCTCCGATGGCCAGGAGAGGGTCGTTTTCTTCAAGACCTTGGCTGCCCTCCTGTGTGATGCTAGTGAGGATGATGACCTGCTCCTCCTTGGTGGGGATTTCAACTGCACCACTGCCCCCCCGGCTCAACTGCACAGGGCCTGAGCCCCACCTGCCCTCTGCTCGCAAGCTGCAATCTGCCCTGGAGGGGGCAGACCTCATGGACGTTTGGCAAGCCCTGCATCCTGATGCGCGCCAGTACACCTGGGCCAGGATGGGTGCCGGTGGTCTCACCATGGCTGGTGGTCTCACCATGGCTGACCGCCTTTATGTCACCAGGCACCACCTGCCACTCCTGCGCAGCAGCCGCATCGCTCCTTCGGGTCTGTCAGATCATGGCCTAGCCTTCTGTGAACTGAGCCTGCCAGGGAGAGCCTGCACACAGGCACCGTATTGGTGTTTCAATGTCAGCCTGCTTCGGCACTCCTATTTCCGGGACTGCTTTGCCCAATTTTGGCGGAGGTGGGAGGCTGCGAGACTGAGCCACTCCTCCTGGAAGCTGTGGTGGGACGTGGGCAAGGTACAGATCCGAGCCTTTTGCCAGCAGTACACCCAGCTGGCCACGAACGAGACGCGCCGACATATCCGAGAGTTGGAGGAGGATGTGCGGAGCTCGAGGCTGCTCTGCTGGCAGCGACGCAGCACTGAGCGAGAGCCTCCGGTTCCACAGGAAATGCCTGCGTGATTTGACGGAGAGCATGGCCCGTGGCGCGAGAATCCACGCCTGCTGCCAGGAGCTGGTGGAAAATGATGCCCCGACCCACTTCTTTTTCAACCTGGAGCGGCGGAGGGCAGCGAGGAAAGTCTTGGATCATCTCAAGACTCCTGAGGGCCAGGTAATTACAGAGCCAGGCGAAATACGCGAACATGCCGTCGCCTTCTATTGTGACCTGTTTGCGGCTGAGCCATCGTGCCCTGAGGCCACGCAGGAACTCCACGTGGGTTTATTGCGTCTCGATGCCCTGGAGGCCAGCGAGCTTGAGCAGGACTTGTCCCTAGAGGAGCTGGCAGCTGCTACAGCTGGCCTCGCCTCCGGCAAAGCCCTGGGCCTCAATGGGTTGCCTGCCATGTTTTACAAGACCTTCTGGCCTCTCCTCAGCTCCAGCCTCCTACGCATTTTCCAGAAGAGCCTTGCCGACAAAATCTTGCCAATCAGTTGCCGCCGAGCAGTGCTGACCCTGCTGCCCAAGAAGGGAGACCTTGGCTACATTAAGAACTGGCAGCCGGTCTCCTTGCTGTGTGCGGACTATAACATTCTGGCCAAAGTGCTGGCTACCCGCATCCACGCAGTCATGGCCTCTCTCACTGGGCCCGAGCAGAGCTACTGCGTGCCGGGCAGGACCATTCAAGACAACCTGTTCCTGCTGCGTGACCTACTCACAACTAGTGAAATCTTTGGCCTCAACGTTGGCCTCATCTCTCCGGACCAGAAGAAGGCCTTCGACCGGGTGGGCCACTCCTATCTCTTCCGGACTCTGGAGGCCTTTGCATTTGGGCCCCTCTTCACCGGGGCCCTCCGGGTCTTGTACCAAGACATTTCCAGCCTGCTCAAGATGAACGGTGTGCTTTGCGCTCCATTCCCCGCACGCAGGGGCATTCATCAGGGGTGTCCGCTGTCGGGCATGCTCTACGCCCTGGCCATCGAGCCGCTACTGCACGCGCTGTGGCACCGCCTGAGTGGTGTGGCCCTACCATTGGACATGGGCCCGTCCGCTGGCCCTCCTCTCCAGCTGTCGGCATATGCGGATGACATCACCATCTTCCTCAACACCCAGGAAGACGTGTGGGCCCTGGCAGATTGCCAGCGTGCCTATGAGCGCACCTCCTCCGCCCACATCAACTGGGCCAAGAGCGATACTCTGCTGCTTGGCACATGGACTGGCACGCCCCCCCCAGATTTGCCGGGGGGGCCTCATCTGGCGCCGAGAGGGCCTCAAGGTCTTAGGCATGTTCCTGGGGCCACTGACCTTCATGGCGTGCAACTGGGATGGCCTTGAGGAGGGAGTGAAGGCCCGCCCGCAGCGGTGGTGCTGGCGCCTGCCCAGCCTTTCTTACCGGGGGCACGTCCTAGTCATCAACAACCTGGCAGCAGCGACCTTGTGGCACCGGTGTGCCGTGCTCGAACCCCCACCGGATCTACTTGAGAGACTCCAGCGCATCCTGGTAGATTTCTTCTGGGATGGGCGTCACTGGCTCCCGCAAGCTGTCCTTCACCTACCTGTCGCCAAGGGGGGCCAGGGTCTGGTTGACCTGGCAAGCAGGGTGGTAGCCTTCCACCTGCAAGCCCTTCAGCGACTGCTTTACAGCAAGGAGCACCTGCCCTGGCAACAACTGGCGTGGTGGTTCCAGCAGAGGGTCGGAGCCCTTGGCTTTGACCGGGAGCTCTTTCTGCTGACCCCCACGCTCCTGAACTGGGCGGTGCTTCTGGCCTTTTACTGCAGCATGGTACGAGCCTGGCAGGCCGCTTTTCACCTCCAGCCTCGAGCCCGGACCCTGTGTTTCCCACAGCTACTGAGGGAGCCTCTGGTGCACAACTCAGCCCTATCGTGCTCTGTGCCAAGCCTGGCCTCTGCCATCCTCACAGCCACCCTCATCCAGGCGTGTGTCCTCCGCCTGCACCATCTCCTGGACCCCGCTCGGTCAGCCTGGCTCTCGCCCGAGGCGCTGGCCGCACGGCTGGGCATGCGCTCCGTCCGCACCATGGGTCATCTGCTGCATGACATCCATGCCGCCCTTCTGCTGGCGGTGACGACCACCTTGGATGAACATCTCCGGGCATGCCAGATCCCACGGGCCACAGATGCCACGAGCAAGGCTTTCCCTCCGCTGCCGGTCACCCCAGCTGTGGCCGCAGAGTTGGCCGGCTGGCCAGGCACTCTGTTACGGCTCCCCATGCCTCCCGATAGTGACACGGGTTGTCCCTTTGCTTCTCTATCACGTAGAAGCTTGTATGCCTGGGTGGTTTGCGTCTGCCACACTCAGGTGTTGGCGGGTCGCCCCGATACACCGTGGCGACGGCGCCTGGGGCCACCGACTTCCCCACCGGCCCACCCGGCGTGGCACACATTGTATAAGCCACTGACCACCAAGAAGACTGGCAACCTGCAGTGGCGGTTGCTGCATGGCATCCTAGCCACTGGCATGTTTGCGTCCCACTTGTACCCAGCCACTTCGACGGCCTGCCCCTTCTGCCCTGGGGGCATGGAGGAGGATCTCTTTCACGCCTTCCTGGATTGTCCCCGCCTGCACCCGCTTTGTCACCCTCGAGCCGCCGCTGCGGGCGCTGGGCAGGAGCCTCTCAGAGACCACCTACGTGTGCTCCTACCCGTACCGGGTGACCGAGCAGGGCACCATCTGCCTGGCCAACTTCTTACTGGGCCAGGCCAAGATGGCCATCCTCAAGAGCCGCCGCAACCAGCTTGCCGGCACCGGCTCAAACGATGCCCCACAGCTCTTCAGCCTCCTAGTGCGGGCGCGCCTCTCGCTGGAGTTTGAGCACTCTGTGCTCCAGGGCGGGGGGTGCCCGCCTTTGAGGCACTCTGGGCCCTTGAGAGAGCGCTGTGCCACGTGGAGGACGGCCGTCTCAAATACGCACTCTGATGTCTTGACCGGTCTGGGCGACCAGGCGGGCACGGTGGCGGACTGTGGCTTCCGGCTTGTGCCATGCCCTGGGCCCTTACCAGGCTGCTTTTTTTTCTCGGGGTGAGATGCTGAAGGTTTTTGCATGTGTACTGTGGGACAGGGAAGGGTGGAACTGTTCGTCTCTCGAGGGCTATATGGAATGTTAGGCATGATGTGTACTACTGTGAAGGTGTTTGTCACGGTGTGATGTTCTGAATGTCCTGGAATGGTTTCTCTTTGGTGTGGTTTGATGGGTTTTTTGCTTTCTGTACCTGATCTTTCGTGAAATAAAGTAGTTAAAAAGTCTAAAAAGTCCTTCCTTCTGCTTTGGACGCTTCAGACCAGGCTCGCTTGGAGCTAAGTGGGGCGACCCTGATTGTAAGACTCCCCGGCTTCCTAGCTCTTTACTTTTCTGATTCCCACCTGTCTAAAGGTCTCTTGCTTCTATTTATCTCCCTTTCTAATTCTTTTCTTGCATTTTTCCAGGTGTTTTTCTTCTTTTTCTCTGCTCTCTGTCTCTTCCCCCTCTACTTCCGGTTTCTTGGTTGCTACTTCACAGTTTTTTTCTTTACTGTTTCTTTTTCTCTTTCTCTCTTTTTTGCTTGTTTGTTGTGGGGAGTTATTGTTTTCTATATCTTGCCTTTCAAGGGGTGCTCTTAATCCTGCACCACTTTTTTTTCTTTTTTTCTGTTTCTGCTTTTTTCCTAACCCTCATAACCCATCCCCTGACTCTTTTTACTCCACCCTTTTCCCCCTCCTATTTAGTTTTTTTATGGCTGCATTCCCAGACACTTATCCTTGTAGTTAATACACATCTTTTTTTTCATTCCCTCAGCTTTAGCTTCTGAAATTAACCCTGTCCTAGCAGGAATGGCTGCTCCTACACCCAGCAGCTGACATGGGGATGCCTCTCAAGACCTCCTCCTTACTCGTGGATTGAGGGTACACACCCCTCCCTATGTCAGGGTTCAGGTCTGCGTAAGTGCCCTAGCTGGTCTCCTGGGACAGCATAACATGTTACATGGGTTGTGTTAACATGGTCCCAGTGATTTACCTGAGCGCTTCCACCCTGGTCAATAGGGTGTGCACAGAGGGCCTGGAAATCATGGACATACACGATCTTGTCATGCCCCTAGACACCCAGGCTGTGATGGTGGTGATTTCCAAAGTGCCCCCACATGTTAACAACCAGAAGCTGGCCAAGGAATTTGAGCCCTATGGGGTTCCTATGAGTCCCTTTCACTGACTGATCAGAAGCAAGGACCTAAAGCTGAAGCATGTCCTGTCTTCTCGAAGGCAGGTTTTCATGCTCCTAAGGGAGGGCCTGCAGTCTCTGCCTCGCTCCTTGAGTCTCACATTCAACAGGCAGAGTTTTGTGATTTATATCTCCTTGGGGGAGACCACATGTTTCCAGGATTTTAGCTCTTCCCACCTAGCAGCCCAGTGCCCAAGGGGGAAAGCGGCCAGAACATCAGTGACTGCAGTGGCACCAACGGATGGTGCATCCACTTCTGGGGCACAGGCCCTGCCCAGTGAGGCTGGAAGCTCTTCCCAACTTCCTTTTAACCCCTGTTGTATCTGAGGGGGCTGGGGTCTCCAGTGTGAAAGCACCATCCAGCGGGGGGGCTGGGACTCTTCCCCAGCCCTCTACCCTGCCCATTCCACCTATGGTGCCCACCCCCCCTACCATGGTGCAGGGCCCCCCAGGTGGAAGGGCTGATGCTTCTACTTGCCCCCTGCCTGCCCAACTGCCCCAGCTGAGGTGACTGGGGTGGCCGGTGACTGTGGCGACAAGGCCCTGTTGGACACTGGGGCTTGGGCCTTCTCCCAGCCACCCTCCACAGTGGCCTTGTCTGAAATAGCTGGCCCCAGAGAGGTGGGTTGGGAGTGGTCTGGCCCATCCCCTGCAAAGAGTGGGCCACCTGCCACTAGGAAGAAGAAGAACAAAGAGAGGAAGGTAAAGGGGGTCTCTCAGGACACCCCATCCCTGCCAGGACCCTCCTCTGCTGGCACCCCTGCTGGAGAGCTTGACACTGCTCCGGCTGTTATGCCAGCAACCCTGTTGCACGTGACTGTGGACAGGGACAACTTGGAATTGGAGGAAGCAACAGCAGAGATCACCAATCCCCCGCCTGTCTCCCAGCTTCCGGGGTCAGGTGGCAGTAAAAGTAACGTAGAATGCTTCTCTTCTGGAGGCCCAACACAGGGGGAGGCAAAGGAATCTTCTGACCTCTTGGTCACGTCCCAGCCTACCAAATTGGATGAGGAAGCTAGTAAGGTGGAGATCTAGCTTTCTGACTGTTGCAAGTGACCTTGAGAGCAGGATGACCTCTTTCCCCCACCCAAGAAGGCAGGGATCGCTCTCCTGGAACCAGTCCTTGACCTGAACAATGAAAGGAGGCTGAAATGTCTAGACATTGAGGGTGTAGACACTGTGTTTGTGGGTGAGTTCCCACCCGGGGTGCAGCCTTGCCATGCTTCTGTGGCTTGGCACATTGCCTGGCAAGGCCACTTGTTCCTGAGCCATGGCACCAACCTTAGCACTGGAGTCATGACTCTCCTATCGGTACAACTACAGCATGATATGGTGGTGGCATAGGAGGTCGTCCCCAGCCTCCAGCTGACTATCCGCATCACCCTAGCACACCACCACCTGCTACTCGTCAACATCTATGCACCCACTGATGGCCACGAGATGGTCACTTCGAGACCTTGGCCGCCCTCCTGCACAACGCTAGTGAGGATGATGACCTGCTTCTCATAGGCAGGGACTTTAATTACACCATTGATGCCTCGCTTGATCACACGGGGCCTGAGCTTCACCTACCCTCAGTCCGCAAGCTGCAGTCTGCCCTGAAGACTGCAGGCCTCATTAACATCTGGCAAGTCCTGCATCCTGATGCATGCCAGTATACCTGGGTCAGGATGAGTGCTGGTGGTCTCACCATGGCCCGCCCTAACTGCCTTTATGTCACCAGGCACTATCTGCCACTCCTGCGCAGCAGTTGTATCATTCCCTTGGGCCTGTCAGATCATGGCCTGGCCTGCTGTGAACTAAGCCTGCCGGGGAGATCCTGCACATGGGCACCCTATTGGTGCTTCAACATCATCCTGCTTCAAGACTCCTACTTCCATGACTGCTTTGCCCACTTACAGTGGGGCTAGGAGCTACTCTGTGAGACTGAGGTACTCCTCTTGGAAGCTATGGTGGGACATGGGCAAGGTACAGATCTGGGCTTTTTGCCACCAGTAGACCCAGCTGGCCACAAATGAACTGTGCCGCCATATCTGAGAGCTGAAGGAAGATGTGGCAGAGATCAAGGATGCCCTGCTAGTGGCCAGCAGCAATGCAGTGCTGCACGAGAGCCTCAGGTTCCGCAGGAAATGCCTGCATGACTTGGCAGAGAGTACAGCCCATGGAGCAAGGATCTGCACCCGCTGCCAAGAGCTGGCAGAAACTGATGCCCCAACCCACTTCTTCAACCTAGAGTGGTGGCAGGCAGTGAGCAAAGTCTTAAATCACCCCAAGACCCCCAAGGGTCGGGTAATCACAGACCCGGGTGAAGTACATGAGTATGCCGTCACCTTCTATTGTGACCTGTCTGCGGCTGAGCCATGCTGCCCCAAGGCCACACAGGAACTCCACAAGGGCCTACCATGTCTCTGTGCCCTGGAGGCCAGCAAGATTGAGTGGTAATTGTCTCTGGAGGAGCTGGCAGCTGCTGCAGCTGGCCTAGCCTCTGGCAAAGACCCAGGCCTCGATGGGTTACCTGCCAAGTTCTACAAGACCTTCTGGCCTCTCCTTAGCCCCTGCCTCCTGCGCATTTTCCAGGAGAGTCTTGCTGACAAGGTCCTGCCGATCAGCTACCACCGAGCGGTGCTCATGCTGCTGCCCAAGAAGGGAGACCTTGGCTGCATTAAGAATTGGCGGCTGGTCTCCCTGCTGTGCGCAGACTACAAGATTCTGGCCAAAGCACTGGTGACCCACCTCTGCACCATCATGGCCTCTGTCACTGGGGCTGAGCATGCCAGGCAGGACCATCCAAGACAACCTGTTCCTGCTGCGTGACCTACTCACAGCCAGTGAACTCTTCAGCCTAGACATCAGCCTCATCTCTCTGGATCAGGAGAAGGCCTTCAACTGGGTGGCTCTTCCAGACCCTGGAGGCCTTTGACTTTGGGCCCCTCTTCACCGGGGCGCTCTGGGTCTTGTACCAAGACACCTCCAGCCTGCTAAAGGTGAATGGCATGCTCTGCACCCCATTCCCTCCATTCAGGGGCATCCATCAGTGCTGCCCCCTGTCAGGCATGCTCTATGCCCTGGCCATCGAGCCACTGCTACATGCACTGTGGCACCACCAGAGTGGTATGGCCTTACCACCAGCCATGGGCCCGTCCATTGGCCCTCTGCTCCAGCTGTCAGCATATGCGGATGATGTGACTGTCTTCCTTAACACCCACAAAGATGTGTGGGCCCTGACAGATTGCCAGTGAGCCTATGAACGTGCCTCCTCGGCCTGTATCAATTGGGCCAAGAGTGATACCCTTATGCTTGGTGTGTGGATCAATGCGACCCCTCCCCCCCGCCCCGGAATTTGCCAGGGGGACTCACCTGGTGCCAAGAGGGCCTCAAGGTCCTGGGAGTGTTCCCAGGGCCACCAACCTTCATAGCTCACAACTGGGACGGTCTTGAGGAGGGGGTTGAGACCCATCTGCAACAGTGGCGCTGGCACCTACCCAGCCTCTCCTACCATGGACGTGTCCTCATTGCAAACAACCTGGTGGCGGTGACCCTGTGGCATCAGTGTGCCATACTCAACCAGCCACAGGACCTACTTAAGAGGCTCCAGTGCCTCCTGGTAGATTTTTTTCTGGGATGGGTGCCACTGGCTCCCACAAGCTGTCCTGTACCTACCTGCCACTGAGGGGGGGCCAGAGCCTGGTCGACCTGGTGAGCAAGGTAGCCACCTTCCACCTAAAAGCCCTTCAGTGATTCCTCTATGGTGAGGAGTGCCTAGCCTAGCAACAACTGGCGTGCTGGTTCCTGGAGAGGGTGGGGGCCCTCAGCTTCGACCAGGAGCTCTTCCTGCTGGACTTCACACTCCTGAACTGGGTGGTGCTTCTGGCTTTCTACTGTGGTATGGTATGAGCCTGGCAGGCCACCTTCCACCTCCAGCCCCAGCACCTGTAGTTTCCACAGCTGCTGAGGGAGCCCCTGGTGCACAACCCAGCCCTGAGGTGTCCTGTGCTGAGCCTGGCCTCTGCCAGCTTCATGGCCACTCTCATCCAGGCACATGTCCTCTGCCTGAGCCATCTCCTTGACCACACTTGGTCGGCCTGGCTCTTGTCCAAGGCCCTGACCACCCAGCTAGGCATGCACTCCATCCACAGTGGGGGCCGTCTCCTGTGTGACATCCAGGCTGCCCTCCCACCAGAGGCAGCAGCCACCCTGGATGACCATCTCCAAGCACACCAGGTCCCCTGCACTGCAGATGCCCCAAGCGAGGCTTTTCCTGCGCTGCCAGTCACCCTGGCCATGGCCAGTGAGCTGGCCAGTGGGCTTGGTACCCTGCTGATGCTCCCTGTGCCTCCTGACAGTGACACAGGTTGCCCCTTTGCTGTTCTGTTGCATAGAAGCCTATATGCCTGCGTGGTTCATGTCCGCCATGCCCAGGTGGTGGTGGGCCACCACAATACACCGTGGCGACGGCTCCTGGGGCCACCAGATTACCAACCAGCCCACCCAGTTTGGCGCACATTGTATAAGCTGCCAACCACCAAGAAGACTGGCCACCTGCAGTGGCGGTTGCTGCACAGCATTCTAGCCACTGGCACATTTGCGTCCCTGTATCAGGGGGGCCTTCTCAGGGCTGATTTGCCATTGGCCCGCCCACCAGTTTCAGGGCCAACCACCCGCCTTCTCACCTGCCATGCCTTGATGATATTTAATTAGGATGTTAATTAAGCGGGAGGCTGCCCACTTCTTGCCCTGATGCCAGGGGGCACTATCTGTGGCTCTGTTCCTCCCCTACACTGCAGCCCAAGCCTCGCAAATGGTTTTATAAATTTTGCTTTATGTTGGGGCCTCAGCCACTGTGGGCTTACCCCCCTCTCTCTCTAGCTAGACCTGTCAGTCAAAACCCACTAATCGGGGCTTGACTCTGAGGCTCTAGCTCTCTAACTCACTCGGGCTCAAGGCCCTCTGTTCCATGCTGTCCATGACACCAGGCTTACTGGCCCTTCTACACTGTGCGCCCCTGTGGCATCAGACTGTTGGGGCCTCATCCCCCTTCAGCTTTGCCCCTCTTTCTGTAGTTAGGGCCTTTCGCCTAAGTCCACCCAGTAGGATCTGGCTTCAAGGCTCCTATCTCCCCTTCAAGCAACTTTGGGTTCCTGGCCCTAGTGTGGCACCCCTAGTGCTGCAGGGCTTCCTGAACCCCTCTATCACAGCTCCCCTTGGCGCTAACGAGGCCTCCTCCACCCCTACAGCCTCAGCCACAAACCACCGGCTTTTTTTTTTTTTTTTTTTTACATCAAACGTAAACCATAGGCTCCTATGATGAAAATAATAATAAAGAAATAAGAGAGGCAATGTACCCGCTTACTTTACGTGATCATGCTTCTGGCTCACAGTGTGGCATATTCTTCCCAAAGAGGCTGCTGCAGCTGTACCATAGTCATTGGGAGTCCCCCTCTCTGGCCTTCTCCACTTGCAGTTTATAGGGTTCTGACCTTCCCCTTCCTGTCACCTGACCAGCTGGCAGGGTTCAATCCTTAACCCCTACTTGACCAGCCGGCTGTGCCCAGAAGGTTCTGGATTTAAAAGGACTGTCCTATTTCTTGGTAACAGGGCTAAGGTTCTCTGTTACAGTCCCACTTTGACCCAGCCACCTCGACAGCCTGCCCCTTCTGCCCCGGAAGCGTTGAGAACCTCTTTCATGCCTTCCTCAACTGCCCCCACCCCCAGAGCCACTCTTTGTCACCCTTGAGCTGACACTGCAGGCACTGGGCAGGAGCCTCTTGAAGACCACCTACATGTGCTCCTACCCATACTGGGTGGCCAAGCGGGGCACTGTCTGCCTGGCCAGCTTCCTACTGGGTAAGGCCAAGATGGCTGTCCTCAAGAGCTGCCACAACCAGCTCGCTGGGACCAACTCAGATGATCCTTTTCAGCCTCCTGGTACAGGAGCGCCTCTTGCTGGAGTTTGAGCATGCTGTGCTCCAGCAGGCCGTGCCCACCTTTGAGCACACTGGGCCCTTGAGGGAGCGTTAGGCCATAGAGGATGACTATCTTCAATACATACTTTGATGTCATTACCAATCTGAGCGACAGGACAGGCTCAGCATCAGACTGCGACTCCCACCTCGTGCCATGCCCTGGACCCTCGCCAGGCTGCTTTTTGCTTTTTTCTCTGTGTGGAAAGCTGAAGGTGTTGTCACATGTATGATTGGATTACAGCAGGGTAAGAATCATTTGTTTATAGATGGTTTTGGTCTATACGACTGTGTGGCCAGTGTCCCGACCACATAATGGCATGTTAGGCACGACATGTAATATAGCAAAGGTGTCTGTCACGGTGTGATGTTATGAATGTAATGGCATGGTGCTCTTGGTTTGATGGTAATTTTTTGTCTTTGCTTTGTATATTGGACCTGGACCCCTGAGGGGCCAACTTTTTGTACCCCGAATCCCTGAATAAAGTAGTTAAAAAGTCAAAGCCTTTCCTTCCTGCCTTCCTTCTCTTAGGATTTTGAACTCTATTATTTTGTGGTCACTGTCACTCAAGTTACATTCTACCCTCACATTCTCAAATTGCCCCGTTTGTGAGAAGCCAAGTGAGAAGACTTTCTACTCTAGGTGGCCTCCAAAAAGTTATTCCCAATGCACTCCAAATATATGATGGACTGCCATGTTTTCCTCTCAGCAGATGACACAACAAATAAAGTCCCCCCAAAAAATCATATGCTGTGATTTGGAAACTTTCAGCAGTTGTTTAAAAAAGGCATAACCCACCTCTTCCTTCTGGTTTGGTGGTTGATAACAGACACCCACTATGCTGCTCTCCCCTCTGATTGTAACTCAAAGGCTTTCAACAGTGCTACCTCCCACTCCACACCAAACATCAGAACAAGTGTACATCTCTTATGTATGCAGCAATACTACCTCCTTTTTCCCCTACCTCTTCTTCCTGAACAAATTGTACCCATTCATGGCAGTGCCCTGGTCATGTAAATAACTTACTAGGTGTCTGTTATCGCATTTACACCATAATTATGTTACTGTACTAAGACTTCTAATTCTTCCTGCTTATTCCCCATACTTCTTGCATTCATATATAAATATTTTAGGCAACTGACTGTCCCAATTTCTCTCTGAGAATATTGTTGATTCTTCCTTTATTGCTTCCTCATCCTTGTTTTTTATCCAGATTACCTGGCTCTTTACTTACCTCTGAGCTTTTGTCTCCATCCCTGGTTAACACAAGTTTAAAGCCCTCCTTGGTAGCTTAGTGACACTGTATTCAAAGACATTCTTGGTGGACCCCTTCTCTTCACAACAGTCCTTCTAGCAACACCATCTCATGGTCAAAGAAGCCCAAACCCTGCCATCATATTCAAGTGTTGATCTCCAGAATTCATCTGTTCCTGCTTGGTTTGCTTGTAATACCATTGAAAATAAAGGAAATCTACAAATAAACAAACAAAAAAAATTAATGATCAAATATTTCAGGTCTATTAAATGGGGGGGTGCATGCACATGTGTGCGTGTGTATACACTCACGCATGTTGATGTATACATGTGTGTATAACTAGCATGTAAACAATGTTTTCTATTGAAAACTCTCCCCTCCACACATACAATAAAGAAAATAAATCATTATTTCTGATTGTGGTTTAATATTCCAAATAGAATTCTACTTGCTTCAAGGCTAAAAATATCAAGAGGTCTCTAAATTAATTTGAGCTATAAAGATAAGAAGGTTTCATGCTCCTAATTTTTTATTCTTTGCTATTTGGTACAGTGAAAGAATCTAGGCATTCAGAGAAAGTACTAATTTATTTATACTATATTTTGGCAATAGCCCAAGAGAACAAAATAAAAGATGTTTGGCAAGAAGCAACAAAGCAGGAAATGAAAATCAGTGTTTCAGAGTGAATGACTATAAAAACTTAATTGTTTTATTTAAAATGCTGAAATGGTCTTAGGTTGAGTGTATCCTTGATCTGCTCCCTTATGATACTTCCCAGAGGGAGGGGGGGAAAAAGACATCAACAAAAAGGTCTAAATTAATACAGAGGGATTTCTTATATTTGGCAAGCCTGGATTTTTTTTGCATTAGTTTTCACCACAGAGGATTACAAGGTAATTACTGTCTCAGGGTTATTCTTTATAAGTAGAGAAGATGAGTTCCTGTCAGAGAAAGAACTATTTGAAAAAAGCATGTGATTGAACAACTCTGTAGAAAACATGTCTGAACTCGCAGGGGCATGAACTAAATGACCTATTACGGTTAGCTATCTCTAACTTCTATAATGGATCTGAAAAAAATAAATGACATTAGTGACCAGAATTTAAGAGCATTCAGCTGAGTTCTAATGGAACTGTAGAATGGCAGCTAGTGAAACGAAATCAAAGAACCCTCAAGTTCCAGACCCAGTTCTCTACTCCTATGAACCAGCTATAGGACCTAGCTTAAATATTATGCACTGATAAAATCTTACAGGTCCAGAAATTTATACCACCTTGACAATACTGTTCTTTTTATCCTTAAGGCTAGGTACATGGTTTTTTGTAAGTGATGTAGTTTAAATTGGCAGCAAACAGAACACACATTCACCCTTTGGTGGTTGGGGGAGCAAATCTTATACTGGGTTCCATCATTTTTAAAACAGTCTATGGGCGTGTCTACATGTGCATTTAGGCATGCCTAAATTTAGTGCACATTAGTTTAATGTGCATTAAGGCGATTTAGGTTTGCATCTATATATACACACGTTAAAGCACATTCATGTTGGGGATGCAGACTGATGTGGGACTAAAGTTATTCCCAAGTCAGTCCATACACAATGTTAATTTATCTTAGTGCATCTACACATGCGTTAGTGTGCTTTAGCTATTCGTGCCTAAATCTGATACCTGCTTTTGCCTGTGAATAGCCTAAAATTGCCATTTTGAAGGCGCATTAAGGGCATGCACATGTAGACACAACCTTAATGAACCTTAAATCGGGCTACAGCACCTTAAATCAGCACGTGTAGATGCATCATATGTGGGCCAAACTTCTCTTCTGTAACAGGTTTTGACTTGTTTCCTATCACTGATACTGGTAAAAGTGTAATGCTTTTATCTGGCCTTCAAGTCGCATCACAATCCTCTTGCCAAGGGTCTAGAGATAAATCAGCAAAATGACTGGTACGCTGTGATGTCTTTAGTGGGCATAAAGGGAACCATACCGTCCTCTTGTACCAGGGTCCCTCCCCCCTCAACTCGCCTGCCATGACTTGATGTTATTGGGTGAAAGGAGGGGTTCAGTGGTGTTCCTCTTCTCAGAGGGGGACCCGGTGACAGAGGTACTTACAGTTGCACCGTGATGTTCCTTGGGGCTCCACCACCCCTATACCCCGTCCACTCCCCAACCGCTTGGGTGTTGCCGGTATAGATCTGCCGTGCCCCCTGTGAGCCCCTTTGCTAAGGGGTTAGGCATCGACTTTGGCTCTGGTAGGTTTTTTTTCTCTTTTTCCTTTTTTTTTTTCTTCTCCTGGGTGTTAAGGCAGCTAGAGCCCCCAGCCCCTGGTGCCAGAGACTCCAGATGTCAGGCATGCCTCTCTTTCCCCAGAGAGGGTGACACCTTTTATCGCCTTGAAAATGTAGGTAGCTGGGGGGGTGGGAACAGATCCTCCCCAACCTAATGCAGGGACTCTATTTCCCCTGATCCAGATGCAGGCTCTGCACCTGCAGCAATGCTCCTGCCAGCAGCAGAAGTCACACCAAGCCTGGCATCCTCCCCACTGGCTCTCTCTCTCCCTTCTCCCTTGCCGGCTTCCAGCGGGGTTTTTAAATCTTCCCGGTGCCGCCATTGGCCCGGCGCTCCCCCACCCTAGGAGCAGCCATTTGAAAAGCCAGTGAAATGCTGACTCGCACAGACACAGCACCAATTCCTGCTCTGGCCACACACCTGAAGGTGAGTTTTCCTGGGTGTGGGGGTCTGTTTATCCCATGCTGGGGCTCTTGGGATTTCCCGTAGCCCCTGTGGAGCCTGTGGGGGCTTCTCACCACCACATACATATATGTAAAAAGCTTTTGAGCATATTTTTTATGGGAAGGGGGTCAGGGTTGGTAGAAGAACAAGGTAGTGGTTCCACCAGCACTTAGTTTTTGCCCATCTCTTTGACTCATACATTTGTTTAATCCAGCTTTCATGAGTGCACCTTTGGCTTTGCCTACATGATTGCCTGCTGTGCCAGGTTAATACATCATCATCGTTATTTGATTTCAAAAGAATAGGCCCCATTTTAAAGGTATAACCAATTAAAAGGTGGGGGAGACAATGGTAAATTTTAATCAGAAAATGTGACTGATATTTTTGTCATATGGATGATACAGAAGTTTTCTTGTTTGCCAAATAAAACTGGGAAACATAATCCACAAGTGATTTGTAACCAAGAGAATGCTGCTGCAGAAAAAATTAATGAAACTTGGAGAAAAAGCACTTTGACAGGTTGGATAATAATTAGGAGATAATGACTAAGAATATAAGTTCTTATATTCCGCTTCCATCATCTTGGGTTTCTTCACCATAAAGGAGGCTACATGCATGTCACATTTGACAAAAATTATATTGTAAAATATTGAACAGACCCCAAAAGAGTGTGTATTCTGAGGTCTAGAATTCAAACTGTGCAAGAAAATCAATTTAGCTTTTTTATATATCCAATGACACTTGGTATGAGTTACTCCAGATAATGAGGATATTATCTGATCAGGAAAGCAGTTAAAATGGTTTGCAGCTAAAAATGGTTTGTTGACAATGACCTTAGAAGCTGTGTGACACTCAAATTCTGGCTGTTGTTGGATTTCAAAGCTGCATTCTATCCTTACAGTCTGCTGTAAATATGAGATATGCATCTTGGTGAAGTAAAAAGCATACGTTATACTAACGTTACAGCTGTGGCACACCCAATGCATTTTAACGTGTAGGAAAAAATATTTAGGTGCTCCCTCATACACAGCCCCCCCCCCCCCCCCCCCCCCCCCCGCTGAGAAACATTCCCTGATATAAGTGTGATGGGGAACACTTATTGAACAAGGCTGAAAAATCTGGCTGTTTGGAAGGCCTGAGCAAAGGGCAGCCCAGGGCAATCTCCTTTTCTGCCCCTCCTTCCCATGTCTGTGCATTTGGGCATGTCTCAAACATAAGATCACAACCATGAGACCAGAGTATTAAATGCCGTTTGCGTAAGTGAGAATGTAGCATGCTCCCAAGATATTGCCATTCCTTCTAAAATCCTCCATTCAGTTTTCTTAATTCTGCTATTAATATTTGTGTTACCTTGGTGTTACTTTCTTTTCTTTTTTCTCATATAGTATTACATTTGTCCTCCTTGGCTAGTATTCACAACTCCACCTAATTTAACATCATCTGTTAATTTAAATTTCACTCTTTTTCCAGGTTATTAATGAAGATATTTAATAGGACTAGTCTGAGCACTGATCTCCTCTAAGAGTTGCTCAACTATACACTCCTCCTAAAAATATATCACTGTACATTCCAGTTTTCAGTCCACATGACAGCACCCTTTATAAGCTAATTTGAATGAATTTTTCACTTGAGTTTTCAGGAAATATTACATTAACTGTTTAACTAAAATTCAGATGTTCTATATTTACTGCCATCACTCTAGCATTATTCACATGCAAAAATGACTACATTTACATAACTGTTTGAATATGATACCTATGTAACAACTTGTAGAATTAACCCAAGATTGTCAAAAGATGATTTTCTAATATAAGAGGTATTTAAGTATCTTATAATAATGACTTATACATTTTAGTTTGACTCAATGTTTTAACACTTGATGAATTAAATGAGCATCAAAAGCAGAAAATGCACATTGCAGTTGTATATAAGAGCAGATTATATAGCAATTGAAGTATAATCATATGATTATAATTTATAGCACCTGACATACTGCAGGCATATATTTCTATTCTAATTTGTCAGGCTAGGTGATTTTTCTCTTATGGTAATTTCCCATTTCTATTGTTCCATTTTGTCTTTCTTTTTTTTCCGAATTTTATTCTAAATGGAAGCCTATTTTGAAACTATTAATCAGGAATCTTCTATTTTCTTACGTTGTTTTATCTCAAGTAAAATATCATTTTTGGCTAACTCCTCTGCAGGCCTCCAGCTTTTTTACTCAAAGGCTTTCAACAGCACTACCTCCCACTCCACACCAAATATCAGAACAAGTGTATATCTCTTATGTATGCAGCAATACTACCTCCTTTTTCCCCTACCTCTTCTTCCTGAACAAATTGTACCCATTCATGGCAGTGCCCTGGTCATGTAAATAACTTACTAGGTGTCTGTTATCGCATTTACACCATAATTATGTTACTGTACTAAGACTTCTAATTCTTAGAATTCTAATTCTGAGTTTTGAAGCAGCATGTGGTTAAAATATGTTATGGCCATAACATATTTCCAAGACTGCTTAGATTCCCCTATAAAAAGAGACCTGAGAAAGGAAGTCTTGCATTTGAAAGCTTGTCTAACTTTGTCCCAGCTACATAGATGGTCTGATAAAATACATCACGCAAAGAAATTCTTGCCTCTCGCATCATTTTTGGACCATCACTGCAGCAATATCACTCTTACACTATCTATAAAAATAAGCAGAATTATTTTACACCCTCCCTGAAGTAATTAACATTATACAAATCATGGTAGTGAAGGGGTCAGCAACCTGCACCCCATGGAACCATTTGATCCAGCCCGCAAACATGGTTTCAGCAGCATTCAGTGGCAGGGGCTTTGGCATCATTCACTTTTCCCTATCTCTGACAAAGGTGCCAGCCACAGGCATTCTCCTTGTGCTGCCACAAGAAAAAGCAGCAGTCCTGAGCACATTCCCTGTGCTGCCATGGGGGAAAAAGTGACAGTGGCAGCTGGTTCCTAGTGCCTGCCATCCACTTAACCAAACTGGGTCCTTCCAGCTGCTGACCACTGTTGTAATATAACACTACTTACTGTATAGAGACCCCAATTCAGCACAGCCATCAGAATGCTTACACAAACAACTTACTATGGGGTCAACTTGGGATGAAATTACAGCTTGTTACATACTCTGCAATAACTGCCTATACAGACACACTGAGCCTGTAGTGAATGTAAGGTTGCTTACCTTATGTTCAAGGCAAAAGGCAAATAGGGCAGCACCTTAGGCTATAAAACAGATGTTGTTAAATGAAGCAGGTCAACTGTGGAGGGAGTGTTCTGGTACAACTGATCCACTTCATTGGGAGAAACAGATATATCCTGTTGTTCAGAGACTCAGGCCTCTGCTGTTCCCAGGACTTCAAGGCCAAATCCTGTGGGACATCCCTCTTCAAATAAGGAAACCCCAGGTTTTCCCACTTGCAGAGATATGCCCAACAGTTCCCTGGGCATACCTCTCTAAGTGGGGAAGCCTATTCCCCCCATTTGCAGAGTCTCATTCCCATAGAGGAATTCCAGAGAACACAGAGAACACTGAAACCCCAGGAGTACCTGCCCAGGGTGGCTGGAGCAACCTGTGCTCTCCTGCCTCAAAACAAAAAGGCATCTGCTACAAAATAACAAAATCTATACAACCTATTCTCCCGACCACAAATTGGTTATTTGTGGCACAACAAAGGGCATGGATGTCTGTTTGCTTTCACTTTGTGCCTCCATAAAAAAAATGTTATGGAGGCACAAAGGCAATATCTGTTTGCAGACTTCAAGACTAACTTGCTCAGAAAGGCATAAACTCTCTCAGGCAACAAATAAGTTAGATATTATCAATGCACTTGCAGAAAGAAATAAAGTAACTTAAAATATACAGGATAAAGAAAGAGTACCCCTACTATCTGCAAGTCTATCATAACATTTGGCAAAGTAGGCTGTTGCCTATTAAAGTTTATGCCTTTCTGAACAAAGTAGTCTCTTAGGTGCCATCTGGCCCTGCCTTCCACCTGCCTACAGAGTAACATGACCAACTACCTCTCTCCATTTTATTTTCATTAAGAATTAAGCTACCTTGCATTTACCACAAAGAGGATGTGCACGCTGATGGCTAGAAAATGGTATTAAGGGTGTAGCAGCCAGAGCCAGAGGGATTAATAAGCAATAAAATGTGCTTCTTGAAGGCATTTGGTATTTTGCCTAAACAGGTAATATTAGTTAATATAAGCTTGTAAGTTTGTGAACTGCAAATGTAACTTGTCTGTCATAAGTTTAACCAAAATGATAAATTAACTGTTCATGGAACTGACTGGGCCCCATAGGCAAAGCTATAGCTGTGAGATTAGCTGGACTAACTGTTTTTTGCTCAGGGTTCAGCCTTAGCGATAAAAACTGGATCTAACTGCTTGGCATACCCAATACATTCCAGGAAAGCATATCCCAAGAAAGCATATTCAAATGAAGCCTAAAAGGGGTTAGGATTTAGGCGGAGCGATGTCAATTTCAAACCTAAAGGTGCTGCATCATAATTTGCTTTTTGGATAAACCCGAGTCTGGATAGTAACCTTTTATGATAATTTTAACAACTTTCAATCCCATAGGGTAACAGCTATAGGGCAACATTGTGAGTGGCCCTGAGGCCAACGGATTAACATAAGACTAGGTATAAAAAGCACATGGCATCAGATAACCAGCAGGAAGGAGGGAACAGAACAGTCATTTCTGTTCCACGCCCGGACCCCAGACTCCTGGTGTGAGTAAGGATCAGATCCTGATCAAGAGAGCTTCCCCAGTAATCCCTCTGACAGCGTCGATCATCGGGGATGCCCAACTTCGCTGGAATCACTTGGCACACACCTGGCATTGAGGGACTATAGATAAGTTGCCAACCCATGTCTATTTGTTGTTTTGAACAGCCCAGTGTGGCTAATACCCTCACAGTGCCCAGTTGGCCTGCGACAGATTGATCTATCTATCTGTTGTTATTATTTACTATTAGCTCTTTTGTACTGCATTATCTGCTTATCGCATTTATCTTTCTGTTAACTGTTGTGTGTGTAAGGTATAATAAATTTGTCTTTATTTCACTCCCAACTTTGCCTCCTCAATCCGAAACTGAATCAAACAGCCCAGTTGGCCTGTGATAAAATTGATACACTCACAGTGCCCAGCTGGCCTGTGACAAAGGGTTTGCTTTTGGGAATTGGCTCATAGGAAAAGTAGATATTGTAGTAGAACAATGGTCTAGGGCAATGGCAAGAGTTCATTGATTTCTAAAAGCCTGTTTGTGACAACGTTTCTTTCAAGGCCCACTGTGTCTGACACAGGCAAGCAGCAAGCAGACACACAGGCTGGGAAATTGAAGACAAGTACCATAACATAAGGGACCCTGCTGCATTTTCCAGGTCAGAGTGACCAGCTGCAGAGCCATTGGGATTTCTGGTTTTGTTAAATGAACCAAATTAGGAAAGACCAGAAAAAGCCCAAATTAAGATGTATGCATGTGATGAGTTTGGGAAACAAAGGAATATGCTGACAGGTCAGAATTTGAACAGTATGGTGACCACAGGGAAACCAATCAATGATGCCTGGAGATGAAGAGTCATCAGAGGTGGAGAATGAATAGAAAAGGAGAGATTTCAGAGCAGCAAAGAGTCCCCCAAGAGGGGAACCTGAGGCCACCGTGGACAGACCACCAGTCCATCTCACCCACTCCACTGAGGGAGAGTGGGCCTTGGCTTTCAACCTCCAAGCTGCCGACATCTGACATTCAAGAAAGAACCTCAGAGTGAAGCTCGCATACTGGCCAGACGTACCTTCCCTCTGATGACAACTCTAGTACTGATAGATACAAAATTGTCTGCAGTATTCTTAACAGCTGTCACTGTTAATCACTACAAAATATCTATTATGGAACAGAGAGGTTGTGATTGGTCTGAGAGTTTGGGTCCATCCTGAACAAGGTATCTGGTTCATAAATCCAGCGCCAACACGTGCAGTTATCACAGAGTAGCTTGCAAGCTGTAAGTTCAAACCTGAGCTTTTCTTGCACTAACTTGCTCAGGTAGTCAAACATTAAACATGCACTTAAGTCTCATTGAAAACAATAGGACCTAAGAATACAATGAAATATTTTGCTGAACAGAGGCTCAATGAATAGTATACTGGCTATCATTCAGAAATAGATTAAATGCCTACTTAATTCCATTAATAAATTAAATTAGTTTCACTTGCTGAAGAGATCCATCCCCAAAATATTAAAATGAGCATGGTTGATAAGCTGCCACTTCCCTTTAAAGAGGTCATGGCACCCACTTATATATTATTTCAATTCTCTAAAAAACAGAACCTCTGCATTCATTTCATTGTCTTTATTAGCTCCAGCTTTTTTCCAAACCTGCCTCTGGCATCAAAATTAAAAACATAATAGCTTACTCTGCCTGCAGTAATTTTAACACCTGTGATTTGCACAATACAACCAATATCCAGCTCTGGCCTCTAAAATGAAAGACCCATTTTAATGAATAAACCCATCTTCACTCATCCTTGAATCATTTGCAAATCAAAATTGATATTTGAATACATGAAAATTACATTTAAAGCTATATTTCTATATTTGTGCACACAAATCTAGTAGTGATTGCCTAATTAAGTGGCTATGAAAAATGTTAATTATACTTAAAAAAAAAATAGCCCCAAAATTTGAGCCACCTTCTTCATTTTTAAATAAAGTTCAGTACTTGGCTTACTGGCAGATTATGTGAATTGTGCTTATGCATCAAAGCAGAAAAAGACAAGGACAGGTGTCTCAGAGGAAATTAATGGGTTCATAATGTCAACAACAAATTCTGAATTAATGTGTGACTGATGAGTAATAAGTGCTTGAAATACTACAGAATATACTTCATATGAAGTAAAATAGAATTGAGACTTTTTCCAATATAAGTATTCATACGAGATATATAACTTTGTTTACTATGCAATATCATAAGATATACTATGTCTTTCCTTTCCTTTACAGGAGTTTTGTGAATGATGTGGAAGATAACCCTTTCCACTTAGCACCCCATACTAATATTTTTCTTCATGTCAGCACTCATTGTTCTCAGCATCTTATTTCCAGAAATGTGTGACAAAGTGGGAACAAAAAATAACAAAAGACAACAACTGTTTGGGGAAGAAACTGATTTATGACAGAAGTTGGAATTGGAAAAGTAGAAGGCTACAAGAAGATAAAATCTGGGTGTCATAACAGAGGAAATCTCATTTAGGTGAATTCCAAAGGATGGTTTGGTTAGTATGGGAATGCATTTCATCCACCCTAAACCTGAAAAGATTTCTATTTAGTTTTTAAGGTGGCTTTTATCTCTACCTAATCCTAATATATGAGGCCTTGTGTGCTCTGAAATCGATTGATAAATGTGAGCACCTTAGCTCAATTAAAAACTCTGAACTACTAGATAAAAATTAGATATTTTATGCCTATTTGATACTCTAAGTGCATTCTAGAAGCCTCACCTTTCCCGTGTAAACCTTTATTTAGATGTTTAAATAACATTTATATTCTCCTGTAGACAAACAACTTGGGAAATATACTGAAAGTCACTGAGTGAATAGCTCCCCTATATTTAAAAAACAACAAATTTAAGAAATAAAGTTACCAGCATATTTTAAACTTCCCCTTTTTAAGATTAATAAAGCACATCTTTGGCCTAGAAACCTACTCATCTGTGATGCAGAACTATAAATAATGAGAAACCATTACTAGACTGTGATACATTCTAATAAGCTCCGCAGTTTTCATGGACAAGTAGTGTTGACCCCATATTCAGAGAGAATATATTCTTATAGGAAGAATGAGATAGATTACTAAAAAATCACTACTTGTGGTCTTGTTTGTTCTTTGAAGCACTAAGAGGAAAATGTATGCCTCTGTTAATGAAGAGAAATACAGGGTTAATGCACAGAAACCAATCTGGATTCTCTCTAATAATTCAGAGCCAGTCCTGTACTCCTTAGGTGTATTAGCTTTATTTGCACAAACAATAAGGGCCAGAATCAAATAGAATTTTCCTGTTTTATTTTATTGTCCAGTGCTTCATTTTTTATTTTCCTTTCTATCATTATACCCTATGTTCTGTTTTAATTTTGTATTAACTGATAAAATAGATCATCTTACTGTATGTTTTACTAAAAATTATAAATTATATCATGGTTTTTTATTATTAATAAAATATATACAACTTTTATTGCTCATTTTATTGCATTCTTTTGGTGAAAGCCATAAAGCTATAAATAAACTACTTTTAATATTATCCTCTGAAGCATCTAGGACCTCATCACTCTGTATTTCAATTGCACTATCCAAACATGACAAAAAAAAATAATTTCCCTATAATCAAAATAAACAAACGTCTTCCCATTTACAGTCAGTCTGAACTCTGCAGGAAAATTATTCATGCATTGATAACACAATGGATAAAAGCAGGGGTTTAAGAAAAAACACTTCTTTCTGTGCATGACTAGCCTTACATTCTACAAGAAAGGCTGCACACACATTTTTTTTTATTTAAATATTTCCATTAGTTCTCCCTGCCTTCAACATGAGACCAAAAAGTAGAAAGCACCAGAGAAATAGTCACAAAGGTCTTAATTTTTATTAGAATAATTTATAGTTTGTTATTTTTCTTCAGGATGTTAAAAGTTGCTTTGCTAAAACTAGTTATTTACTATGAAATGTAACTATTAAATTTAAATCTTAAAAAAATGTATTATGTGGCTGAACTTTATCACAGGGACAGAAGCCTGATGATGTTACAGTAACACCACAAACTGACTGGTTTATTGGAGTAAGTCCTCAACATGGAATCAGTCAAAACATGAAAATAATACTTGAATAGTTAATAAAATCATTTATTTATTAGAAGATGAAGGGAACAAATGGGGAGAAGACAATCTATCAGCATTTTAAGTGGCATCTAAAGTTGCTGTTTCCAAGGAGATATTCCAATAACAAGAAGAAAAACCCCTTCATCTTTCTCTATTGCTTCTGGGTGTCAGTAAATATTAGACCCCAGATCTGAAAATAATTATGCTGTGCCTGTGGGATTCATTATGGGACTAGAAATAGTACATGCAAGTTTTTAGGTATAAGGAAACTGGTCCTCTTCAAAGTTGGTAAAAACAACAAATCCCTTTAAAGGCTTGTATAACGTAATCACTGTTGGCAGCTGGTGATATAAGGCCACAGTCCCCACCTATCTGATGCTTTATTGGAGTGAGCCATGGGGAAAAACCAGAAGATCTTACCACTTCCAACCTCTGATGTCCTTCTCTCACCTGCCACGATTTTATGTATGGGTCTCTTTGTTTGAAACCTTGGGATTTTGACAGATGCTGGAGGGCAACTTCTGCTGGGTCCCCTGGATAGGCTCTGTTTGTGGGGCTCCTCCTCCCTTACACCCCACCATAACCACATCCACAATGGCACACACCAAGGGCATGTATCTTGTGTTGGCTAGAGATGCCACTGGCCGGTACTCATAGTTCACTAAATAAATTTTAGGAGCTAGGCCCCTTCATTTAGGATGTATGAGTCTATTCCTAAACCAATTCCTTGCAGACTTCCAGATGCATCATTTAATAAGCCCCTTCAGTCTGTGAGGCATCCACCTTGCATCAATTCATTCCTGGCCCCTGGGCTAATCAATCCTAGTAGGTTTATTAGGGGTCCAAAAGTAATCCAAAAGAAAAAAAAACATGAAAATCAATTCTGACCAGTTCTTGGGGTAATCACGTTACCTCAGTTTTTCAAGTACTCCTGAGGCAATCAGATGAAATCAATTCCACCCCAGATTGGGGTCAGTCAACTCAAAATCAATTTTTCTGGGGGTCTCTACCCTTCCCTGGCTCTTCAGGGTCAGGATCAACTTGGTTTTGTGAGGAGAGAATCCTTCCCTCTTGCAGCCTTTCCAGTGCCTCAAGTGAGGGACCCCAATCCCACAAACAGGGGGAAGAAAAAGAAAAAGAAAGAAAAAACCAGGCAAACTCAAAATGAGTCATGCCCCTTTGTAACGGGGGGAGGGGCCTTCTTTCGGACGATTTCCCAGTGTCCCACCCACCTGTTTCTGGGCTAGCCACCTGCCTTCTCGCCTGCCATGCCCTGTTGTTAATTATTTAATTGATGTCAATAAAGCAGGAGGCTGCCCATTTCTTGCCCCGATGCCATGGGGCACTATCTGCGGCTCCGTTCCTCCCCTACACTGCAGCCCAAGCCTCACAGATGGCATCCAGATGTTATCACTATCACCAGCCCCACACTGGGCCCCAGAATCCTACTAGTTGAACCCCACTTAGATCCCTCCGTTCAGGCAGCCTATTCTGCTTTCATTCCCGGCTACATAGCTCCCTGAGTTGCTCCCCCTTACAGGTGTGGTCCCCCACTGGGACGTTTGGCTACTAGCCCTGGCCCGCCTCCAGGCCAGTCGGAACCCCAGGCCCACAGCTCTTGGGCGTTCCTTGCAGTGGGCCCCTGGCCCTTTGACCCTTCTGGTCCTGGCCCCAGCATTGACCAGTCAGGGGATGTTCAGACAGGTTCTTGAGTGTATGGCCTCACACTCTCTTTGGGGTCCAGCTTCCAGACCCTACAAGGGGGTAACCCATCTGGTTATGGAAGCTGAGGCTAAGGCGCCCTGACCCACCTTTCACCAGGATGGTAACTGGCCTGGCATTTTCTGGGGGCTCCCGCACCACTGAGAACCCCACTAGGCCACCCACTCCTGGCAGGGTGCAGTTTTAGGTCATACCCAGGACCAGAAGCCTCGAGACCATCCCCTACAGCTCCTCCCTTACCTCCAGATGATAGCAGCAGCCCTGCAGCCAGGCAATGTTGTTGCCTGCTCCCAGCAGCAAAATTCCCTGTTTATATGGGCAGCCCTGAATCTAAAATGTGTGCCCTAATCAGGCACCTGCCAGCTGCTGTCTTCTGACCCTTAAAGCAGCAGGCACAAACAGTGCCCTGCCACACCCTTTAAGACTCACAGTCCCAGCTTCTGCCTCCACTGCTTCCATCTCCTCCCAGCTGTCTTAAAGCAATTCACTGGTTTGGCATATCCCAGGCTCTGTCGGTGACCCTCCAAACACATTGCCGCATAGGTCCACTTGATTCCCCCGCAGTGGTCTACAGGACACTGCTAGTGGGGAAGACCTCTGGTGTCTCACACTCCCACCAGCTCTCGTTCCCTCTCAGCTGCCCCTCTCTGAGACCAGAAATACCTGTTCTCATGCTCCCTCCACCAATATGCAGGGAGCACAAGCTGTGGAAATGTGGCTACATGTTCCCCACTCTGGTTGGGCTTCCCTTTGCATTTGCAGTGAGTACTTTTTGTTCAAATTTCCCAGGGCTCATCTTCCATCCAGCTCTATTCCCTTCACCATCACCAGGGATCCTGGTTTTCTCTGTTTAAAAAATCCCAACTTCTCTGATTTTTTTCAAAAAACCCAAATTCTCTGATTAAAAACCCCCAAATTTGTGTTTTTCCATGATTAAAATGCAACACCACTCTATAATAGGTATCAGTTGGACACAATGTTGTCTTGGTATATTTACAATTTTGAAGTCTACCAGTGCCTGAATAATTATAACAAAATAAATTCTAAATACCTATATATTTTGGCTCTTTTTCATGGAAAATCAGAGTTCCACCTGCCCTCTTTGCTCACTAAGACACAGGTCTAGCTGCGGCTGTCCCCTCCACTGCTTTGTGGCACTGAGCAGCCCTGATTTGATGTTGCCCTGCACCTCTACCCATGTCATTGCCCCTCACTTCCAACACACAGCCCCTCACCCCCCAGCCATGCTGGTGCTTTTCACGCCCATGTCTCCCCAGCCACACTCAGGCCCCTCACTCCTGGCCCACAGCCCCCTGCCCCCATCAGCTATGCTGAAAGGAGCCTCCAGCTGCCAGGGCTACAGGACCCAGTGTCTGCATCTCACCTGCTCACTGCTCTGTGCATGCCAGCCACAGCCAGCCAGCAGCACCTGAGCCCTGGCTGCCATGTACAGGAGGCAGCAGCTGCTGCAGCTGGAGCTGAGCATGGAGCTGGCCCCCCAGCCCCTCCTTGCAGGTGGCATGACCAGAACCAAGTTCAACTGAGTTTGTGAGGACTCAAGGTTCCCTGCCCTGCTGCCCTCCCCCTGGCAGCCTGTGTGGCCCAAGTGGGAACCAGTGCAGGAGGGCACAGCAATACAGGGAGATTTGGTGCCACCATGGTGAGGTGCCCCCTGCCTGCTCAGCAGAAGTAGCAGAAGCAGTGGCGGTAGCAGTGGTATGGAGTTGTGTCCCCACCTCCCTTCAGTGCTCCCAGGCCAGCAAGGGACACCTCACCTTGGTGGCACAGCTAGCACAGCTTGCAGCAGTGGCAGCACCAAACCTCCCTGCCCCACTCTGCCTTCCTGCATTGGGTCCCATCCACTGGGCCACAGAGACCCCCAAGGGGAGGACAGCAGGCTGAAGCCCCACACACCCTGGTGTGGGCACACAAATATGGGGGGGGGTATGTGCCTCCCCAATTTCCCCTTATGTATCATCTCTGGTGCCCAATCCATCTCCAGGAATGCACACAGTGGCAAGGAGCCACCCCCCACCCTTCCAGCTCCCCAGAAGAGTAACTGCCCATGGCTCCATCCTGCTCCCTGGCTGGGTCCTGCAGCTGTACATTCCCAGCTGGGCCCAGGGCCCCAAGCACTGACCCAGCTGGCCAGTGCCCCCAACCCCAACCACCAGACCTGCCTCATTCCACCCCTCACTGTGGCCGCCTCAATCTGCCCTCCTGCCCCACATCCCTTATGTCCCACCCCCATAGATTTACCTGCAGGCAATTGTGGAGCTGCTCTCCACTCTCTCTGTGGCACCCCCTGCATCCTCCTGCTCCCCCCAGCCTGAAGCAGCCCCTTAAAGGCTGGAATTCCTTTAAAGGAGAAAATCCATGTTTTTTCCATGACAAATGGAAAACCCATATCTCTGGTAATCATGTTGGCTGAAATGAGTTGAATGTGAAGAGCTGATCAGGAGCAATCATTTCAACCAGTAGAATAATAAAGTTGTCCCCAGTTATTCCTCTCCTTTCATTTATTTATTAATAAACTCTAACCTGTTCCTGAAAGCTGACTATGTGACTATGACTGCTTTGCTGAATGAATAATAGCCATGTTGCCAATTTAACACAATCCTCTCATGTACCTCGTGACACTATTACTTCCTTAGGTCTAGTACTTAGGGTCATCTGAAGATGCAAGTCTCAACTTTAAATTTATTAATTTTAAATCTCATGATTTTAAGCCAATATGATTTTGTGGCCCCAACTCATGACATTTTAGCAAGTAGCAGAACTACTTTTCCATAGCTCTGCTCAGCTGGAGTCATCTGAGCACCATTAGGATTCTGTACCTGTGTTGAAATCTACACATGTAGCTAACCTTGTGAAATCTGTGCCTCATTTATATTTAGCAGTCCCTAAAACTACTTATTTATTATTTACTATCAATTTTTCTCTCAGATTCTTTTCTATGCCATCTTTACTCTTTGAATGTTTCTTTGTGTCCCGATGGAGACAATTCAGGCCTTTCACTGCCTTCTGTGTTCTTGTCCCCCTGGAAGCCTCCCTTTCCTCGCTACCAAGGAGCTATTCTCTTGAGTGTTCCAGTGTTCTACAGACTCATATATTGTGGTGGCTGTTCCTACCTCGAGGTAGAAGAGAGCAAGTCAGAATCACTGTTTAAATAACTTCTACAGAATCTAAAACACCTGTCTCTGCTTTTGTAGTCTTTTTTTTAAACCTTGTAAACTTTAAATTAACTGTTATGCTAAATAATATCCCAATAATTATTATTTAAGTATTGTATCATAATGTCATAGTGTTCAAATGAAACAGTGGAAGCCTAGCAGTTTAGTTTGAGTGGCTGGAAACCCTACCAGTCAAACAGAGTACAAGCATTACAGGGCCTGGTACTGAGCCAGGAAGCTCCAGTGCATACATCCCAGCATGCTTTGTAGGCTTCCATATCTGCCAGGAGCACAGTACCAGCATCTGAGGGCACAGGTCAAGACTGAGTGGCTGACCACCCCAGAGGACCATGTCCCCCCTTCTCACAACTCCTCCCCACCACCCTGCCAGCTATCAGGCCTTCAGACAGTGGACCAAGAGTGTATCTGCTGTCTTTTCAAGCCTGTCAATTTCCTATCAGTAGCTCACAATGGATCCTTATCCCTCTAGCTCCAGGTGACATACCCAGTTCCAGTGGGTGAGTCTGGTTGGGGCTGGTGCTAGTAAGTTGAGGTTGGGGCCTTCTGTTGGGGGAGAAAAAGGGGTGTTGGATGACTCTGTTCCCAGCAGGGGCCAAGTCAGGCTGGGAGTGGGATGGGGGGGGGAGGGGAAGATGGGCTATTGGGCTCGGTGCTGTTTGGGTATGGGTTGGGGGGGGGGGTCTGGCCACAGTGCTGCTGGAGCCAACAGCACCCCAGCTTTCACCAGGGCACTGCAGTAAGTGTGAGCATTGCAGCCAGAGCCCCAGAGCTCTGGTTGTGGTGCCAGAGCTTTGCCTGTGGTGCTTCTGTGGCTGCAGCCACCAATGCCCTGGTTTTCACTGAGGTATAGGCTACCACCATGGTCAGAGCCCCAGAGCTTTTGTCTCTCTCTCTCCCCCACATACACACATACACTATGTCCCTGCAAGGGGCTAGGGTTGGGTTTTGGGGAGGACAATCTGAGGCATCAGGGTCAAGTACAGGTACATAGGGTTGCCACCCCTCTTCAGGGTGGCAAGGCAGACAACTGCATAGCTATGGAGAGGGGCTGGTCTTTCCTGTCCACTTAGTGTCAGGGGACTGGTTTGCTGTGTCTTGGGCTGCAACAGTAGAACAAAGCTCAAGTCATAGACTGTCTTCCTGGAAGGGAGGGAGGGGCCCTAGGAGCAGTGCAGGCTGGGATGCTAGAGGACAATGCAGCCGCTTTTCTTAGAGAGGTAAGCATACAAGTATTCATTCCTCTAATAGTAGCTCTACCAGAAGCAAATTCTACCTCATTGGACACTTGCACACTTAGGCTTCCTATTGGTGGGACTGTGATTCCACTGGTAAAAATATGATACTTGCACATGCCCTTATACAGTAGCCAGCCTTCTCTTGTTCTATTGCCTCATACTTGCCCAAGCGGTTAATTCTGAATAGATCTACAGTCACAATGCAACTAAATCAGGTACTAGTTGTAGTCAATTTGCTTCTGGAGCTGGCTGTGTAACCTGCACTGTGCTTTGTGCTGATGTAGCTACACTACTACCAAGACCTGAGCTAGCCAGCTTAAAGCTAGCTGCAGCATAGACACACCTTCAAATACTTAGACAGGACCTATGGGTTAGGGCTAAACCAAAGGTGTCAAACATATGGCCCACAGACCAGATCCAACCCACAGAAGTGGGTCATCCAAGCCTGCAGGACTTCTCACTGGCTGGAGCACCCACCTCTCTGGGTTGAACTTGGCCCATGCAGCTCATTACTGCAGCCCCTGCAAAACATAAGTAATCCCAGTGCAGTTCCAGAATGCAAAAAGTTAACACCACTTTACTTCTCCCCTTTACCCACTGCTGAAACTGGGATTTTTAGTCACACCTGGCTATTAAAACTGGTAGCAGGGGGAAAAGGAGAGCCAGCAAGAAGGGCATTAGCTTCCTCAACAAATCAGTAGCTCTGGTAGCTGTGGGGATTAATGCCATTTCCACCAGCTTGTCCAGTCTGCAGGAAGTCCTGTGGCCCAGATCCAGCCTCTGACAGGCCCCCAGTCCGGATCCAACCCACAGGGCCCAACAATTTTGACACCCCAAGACTAAAGAAATATGATTATTATCAGATCCAGAAAAACATGGCAAAAAACAAAAATATATAATTTCCTCTGGCATGTTCTATATTTATGAGCAAACATATTGACCTGCATAAAATGATTTATGGCATGGATCACAAATTCCTTATATAGTTGCTATTATAGAAGTACTGCATTGTATTTTAGAGAAACACTGTGCTAGCTTCAAAATAATTTTCATGAACAATAGCTTCTACAAGCTTGGTGTGCTCTAAAATACTGGGTGCCTTGAAGGGCAGCACTCATTCACTTTATAGTATTAATTAGCATGCTCACCCTTGTGTGAAGAATGCCTCTATTAGAAAGCTGTCTGGTATTTTCAGAAGAACTTTCATTAACTGCAAGCTAGATATATACAGAAAAATTTCTTCACTGTAGAATAGCAAGTAAGTGGAGTAGACTGCATAGGGAAGTTGTGGATTCCCCATCACTGGAGGTATTCAAGAAGTGCTTGGGAAAGTTACTGGTCAGGGATGATATTGGTGTAGCTATGCCTATTTTTTACTATAGGTTTTTTCCATGCTTCTGGGCTTTGCTGATTGCCCCTCCTCCCCCTTTCTGCTACACGTCAGGATGTTTTTAAGCCTCCCTCAGAGACATTGGGTATTGGCTACAGCCAAGGTTGGTGGGGTGTGCCAATGCTCCTGCTGCGATGAAAGCTGGAAGTTCCTAGATAGAAGGTCTTGCCCCTGTGCTCAGGGTCAGACCAACTGCCATTTTTGCAGACAGAAGGATATTATCCCATGGTCAGACTGGTATGGATGGTGAGGGTTTCTGCCTTCCTCTGCGGGAGGGGCGGGGGGAGAGACATGGCTCTCTACCTGGGATCTTGTAAGTGCATATTAATAACTTTTTATAGAAGCAGGACATTGGCTGCCATGATTCCCCTGCTTTACCTATGGCAGTTTAGGGTCTTACGTCTTCTGTTGTGCCAAGTTGATGGTAGTTTTACAAAGAGTTTAGATTATGGATTGTATAGGATGATTTGGACAGGGATGATCCTGCCCCAGGCAGGGGGTTGGACTAGATGACTTCTGGAGGTCCCTTCCAGCCCTGCTTCTCTATGATTTCTATATTCTACTCACAAATGAATCAAGTGATTTTTCCCTTTCTTGCTGAAATATCCATCTTTTCCATCAAAGATTTTGTTGTAATAAATTAGAACAAAATGTTTTTATATTCCTTCCTGGATATGCAGGAAAACTATTTACCTGTCAGGAGCCACAGGGACCACCTCTCATTGAAGCTTCAACAGTTCTCTGTGCAATGTACATATAAATAAGTTATTTACCTTGTTTTCTCTCTTATTTTTCTCTCATTTCCTCTTTTGGTTAACGTTTACCTATCTCAAACAATTTAAACAAAGAACCTCGTTTTCTGACCTTTCAGAATTCTGACAGGTACGATGGCACCAAGTGCTTATTTACATTCTCCCCAATACTAATTAAAGCTCTACTCATATTACATCAGTTAATGAAATATATGTGTCTTAATAAAGCCTGTCTACAAACTTTTCAAATATTTTGAACCCACATAGATTGGCCACCTTTATATGTTCTCCACCCAGCTGCACCAAAGTCCTTGGTTTTGTAGCAATCAATACCATTATTGACATTACTTCACTAACACCTGGCCCTACACATCTGAAGCATATTTATGAATGATTTGTCCCTTTTCTCTTCCTTAGCAATGACAAAAGGCTTATGAGCCTTACTCTTTATCTTTCAGTTACTGGTTTCAGTTGCCAGAGGTGTTGGTCTGATTATTTTGTTTTTCAATTAAGTCAATTTTAAAGTTAATCCAAAGTAAGCTCTTAAAGACCACACCATCTCTTATTTTATTATAATAATCCCTTTTTTAAAATCTGTCCTCCATGATGGTGCATCTGAATTATGCAGCTTGGCTTCCTATAGCGGACAGAGAAATATCTTCCCCTAATGAAATCTAAATGAAACATTTCTAAATTAAATCCATTCTGAATATACAGACATGTGCAAAAATGTGTGTTTTTTCTCCCTTAAATACTAATAATTCCACCCAAAAAAAACAAAATAAAAAAACCACATTTCTCTAGAATGGCTGGCCTAATTTTTCTCTAAAATAATTTTGAGCTTATTTCATCACCATACTGCTCCAGCTTTATAATTGTAGAACAATATTGAAATCAATGGAGTTATACCAGGAAAATTGAAGTAATGCTGCAGTGAACTGGAACTTATATAATTTGATATATTTCAGCAAACAATATGAAGTCCTGTACGAAATGCAGTTTTGTACCTGAATTTTAAATAGCTCAGATTACTGAACAAACTTTCCAATTAACACTTGGAGATTCCTGTTTCCACTTCTTTCCAATGTGAAGACAGACAAGTTGATATGTCTGACCCCTTAAAATTAATGTAAAATATCATCAAGGGGCTACCAGCTAAGCAGAAGTCACTTATCTTTCCCTAACCCTTAGTTGGCCTGGATTGAGAAAAGGCATCTCAAGTTATAGCAGTATATATCAAGGGCCTAAGGAGTCCTTAGGTGGTAAGTAGAGATGGGGAAACAATTACTGTCTTACACCATCCCCCATTGCTCCACATTGCTATTGATTACTCAGTAGAGTGGAAGGTTCATCTGGATACAAGTTTGGCTGCTTTGTTTTTTCTGCAAGGTTCAAGTTTCTGGGGTGTCTATGTCCATATATAAAAAGTATGCTTTTGAGCCATTATTCAAAACATCACACTGATTCCCACATAACTGAAGGGTGTGCCAGGTTCTACAGCACATGGAAGTGCAAAGTTCTGGTAAATTCTGTCAATGACAAGATATGAAGGATTTTCAGGTTTATGACCTCAGTGATTTTATGATGCTAAAGTTAGATATTTTAATTCTTTGTTTTAACAATAAAGCAGAGTAGAAAAATGGTTCTTATTTAAAAATCTTCATTTAAGGTCCAGTCCTCCAACATGCATACATTTAATGTTAAGCACACAAGTACTCTTACTATTCACATGTTTAAGTCTTTTGCAGAACTGGGATGCTAAAGTTAATTTTTCATCAAAAACTATGCCTACATTGTCACTAATAGAGTTCAAGTCAAAGGGCATACAAGCAGAAAAGCAAAATTACTTGCCCATAATTTAGACTTGGAAATATAGGCTAATACTTTTAAATTAGGAATGCTTAAAATTATCAGCAAATATTAAAGCAATGTTTAATTACTTCCATTTATGATTTCATGCTGTGATTAATCTAATATGCCAATCTAATTGGACTTAAATGTAACTTCTATTTCCGTGATGTCTTTAGCAAGAATTCTAAATAAAAAGGCCATCATGCTCCTAACAAATTCTACAGATAACTTGGAAAACTTATCAGAAACAAAATGAAGCACAGTATCCACAAATAGAAATAAGACAAAACGTGACTAGAAAATGACTAGATTTTCAAGAGAGTGCAATGCCTAACATCTCCGTTATGTGGCTAGCTGTGTGCTAGATGCTTCTGAAAATACAGTCCTACATTTTTTCCCAATTCCATGTAGGAATACAAAGATTCAAAGGGGCTTCCTGGGCTATTCATTCCAGTGCCCTACATTTTCAAGCAATTCTTTACTCAACCCCCCAAAATTGTCACTTTAAAACCCTTCATGCATGAGTACATGAACAAGGCAAAAACTCAAATGGAGAAGTAATGGGGCAATATATGCTCTGAGGATTCCAAGAAAAGGACCATGCTCAACACTACAGAGAAAGGAAAAACCCCCAGAATCCTTGCTAATCTGATTTAGGGAGAAATGTTCTTCCTGGCCCTAAATTCAAGAATCAGTAGAAGTCTCTATGGAAAAGCAAGATTATCTAATGCAGACCTCTCACCTTTTTAAGTACAAGCAAGTATATCAGTGTACCCTAGTCAAAAATCCCCATCCTTAGCTGTGCCCAAGTTCCAATGCATCAAAAGAAACTGTAAAACCTCCCCAGAAGCCAGTAACATTCATAGGGAAGTGGAATACTTCTTATTTTCAGCTTCCTACTCTCTTCCTGCTACTAGAATCCAGCAAAAGCTTTGAAGCATGGAGTTGCCAGATAACTCTTTTGCAGTAGGGTAGGTATATCTCTATACTCCAATATAAGGACTACAGATACTTCATAGTTTCATAGTTGGTAGGGTCGGAAGGGACCTGAGCAGATCATCAAGTCCGACCCCCTGCCAAGGCAGGAAAAAGTACTGGGATCAAATGACCCCAGCAAGGTGTTCATCTAACCTCCTCTTAAAGACCCCCAGGGTAAGAGCCAGCACCACTTTGCTTGGGAGCTGGTTCCAGATCCTAGTCACCCTGACAGTGAAGTAGCGCCTCCTGATATCTAGCCTGAATCTACCCTCTGCCAGCTTGTGACTGTTATTTCTAGTCACTCCTGGTAGTGCTCAGGGGAACAGGGACTCCCCCAATGCCTGCTGGTACCCCCTAACTAGTTTGTAAACGGCCACTAGATCCCCCCTCAGCCTTCTACTTGATTCCATGTATTCCAAATTCTGTATTTTTAAACCAGATCTCCCTATTTTATCATACTATCCCTTCCATAAATTTACTAAATGTAATTTTATAGGGCTGTTTTGCCTCAACTCCTTTGCACAGAGGACCATTCCAAACCTATTCTCTAAAAGTTATAAATCTTCTAATTTCCATTCTAAATTATTCATAACCAAATTTTAGCTGGTATTCTTATTTAGCCTAAAAAACTCTTCTCTGTCCCTAATATTTATCTACGAAACATAAAAAGGTGTCATAACCCCTCTCAAACTCTATTTTGTTCAGCTAAATAACCAAGCTCTGTTAAATCTTCTTTCATAATCTTTTGTTCCTTTAACCATCTTAGCGGACCTTCTTCATCCACTTTAAGTTAATCTTTTTGGAACACTGGTCATGAGAGCTGCACACAGAATTCTAAATGGGATCTTAGGAATGCCTTGTTCAATGGTACTAGTGTTTCTTTTCCTCAATAGAATATTCCCCTACCTAATACTCCCTAGAATGATGATAGACTTTCAAGGCCTCATCACAATGACAGCACCTGATCATCCTGTGATTGACCAATATGCCCGGGTCTCTCTCCTTCAATTGTCTCCATTCTATACTCCCCAATCTCATAGTTAAAGTCCTTGATATTGATCCTAAAGCACATAACTTTGCACTTAGCACTGTTAAAACTTTATGCAATGTCTAACGCTTCATTCTGTAAGATTATCTAAATCTTTGTGTATAAAAAGCTTGTCTTCTGTATTAGCAATACCCCCATCTTAGTGTCTTCTGCAAACATTATGAGGACACATCTAGTTCCAGTACCAAGGTCACTCATAAAAGAGCTAAACAGGACAGATCATACCACTAATACCTGAAGATCACCACTAATAACCAAGCTCTCCAATCAAATAACTCACTTTCAACATAACCCTTGATAGTCTCTCTATCCACTTCATGATAGTAGTACTTATCCCTGTCCTTCATAGTTGGACCAATAATTTCCCAGAGGCATGGTAGCAAAACTATGCTTAAATTTAGATAAAGTCCACTGCATTGCCCTTATCCAAGAAGTCAGCTGTCTTGTCATAGAGGGATATTAAATTACTCTGACAACTTTCTTCAGATAAATCCA